>NC_041390.1:453067528-453139972 GCF_002162155.2 Triticum dicoccoides | reverse complement strand
GTGGTGTTGCCTCTGGATGAACAGGACCTCGATCGATCGAGCCGGTGGGGGCTAGATGAACAGGACCCCGTGGAGGGCTGGATGAACAGGACGAACCAGTGGAGGGCTGGATGAATAGTAGACGGTGGAGGGGTGGATGAACAGTAGCCCGTGGAGGGGGTGGTTGAACAGCAGCCCATGGAGAGGGGTGGTTGAACAGTAGCCGGTGGAGTAGCGCGCGGTGGAGGCTGGATGAACAGGAGCCCATGGATGAACAGTCGCAAGTGGATGCTGGAGGAGGTCGACGGTGGATGAATAGTAGCACGTGGAGGCTGGAGGAGGTCAACGGTGGAGATGAACAATATCACGTGGAGTCTCGTTTTGCGGTACGGCACACCCCTCCCGATGAACAGGACCCCCGTTTCTACCGTAGCGCTCCAACACAAGTCCGTTTCCTCCATTTTGCGGTACGCCACACTTCTCCCGATCAATAGGACCCCATTTTGACCGTAGGAGGTCCAACACAAGTCCATTTCCTCCATTTTGTGGTATGCGAGACCCCTCCCGATGAACAGGATCCCGTTTCGAACGTGGTCGGTCGAACACAAGGCCGTTTCCTCCATTCTGCGGTACGCCAGGCCTCGTTTCCATCGCCTATTCCGTCCAAGCCCTCCCGATGAACACGACGACTCATTCCATTCCGACCCAGCCGGTTGGCTCCCCATGAACACGACAACGATGTTGTTTCTCCGTTTCGACCCGGCCATGTACACCAGTCCTGGCCATACGTATGCACGAGTAGGCGTTCGAGACCCCGCCTGTATGTACGTACGTGGCCGTATTTACTTTCCTTCACCCTGGCCATTGTACATACATGTACATGCTATGTGCGCGCCTCTACTATCACACGTGCACGCCTCTACATCGACCAGTATGTACATACACATTCGCGACCAGAATGACAACGCTATGTACACTTCGACCAGGTGGGTCCTGACTGTCAGGCACTTCCTTGCGTGCAAAGATGTAGCTGGTGCGTCCAGCAGTCAGGGGGGCGAATCATTTTTTTGCCCGGACGCACTTCCTTGCTTGCGAAGATGTAGCTGGTGGGTCCCAGCAGTCAGGGGGAATTATTTTTGCGAAATACGGTGGCCCGTCCGGTGGATCCCTACTGTCAGGTGGAGGAATAATTATTTTGCGCGTAATAATGAGGCACTTCCTTGCGGCCGTGGTGGACCCAGCTGTCAGCCTCTCCATGTACAGTACTCTTCTAATGGAAGTCGGTCGTTGACCACGTTGACCATGCCGCGCTGAGAGCACCAGGGCGGTGGACGACGGCGAGGCCTAGGAAGGGGACAATGTGGAGCCGGGGAAGACGCGGCAGTGGAAGCCCGCGCGGAGAGGAGTACGAGGGTTCACTGGTTCGGATGCAGTGTGAGGCTGTCGTCGCTACAGAATAATAGGGGGTGTGGGTGAGTAGAGGGATGGCCTGGCCAGCGGTGGGAGTAGTACGGGGTGGTGAGGCCTCCGTGGCATCACAGCCAGCCATGGGAGGCAGGAGCACGCGGCACGACTGGCGCTGCTTTGGGCGGCTGGAGCAAGAAGACCAGAGGTTGAAGAAGCACTACGGCCGTTGGATGGACATCGTACGGTCACTACAGCTAGTATCATATTAACTAAGTTGACAAAGCCCTTGGTACGCGTCAACTTAGTAGGCCCACAGTTCAGCCTCCAAAACGGTGTGCCCCAGATGTCAGGGGGGAGGAATCATTTTTTGGGCGGCTGAAGCAAGAATATCTGAGATTGAAGAAGAAGCACGGCATCCGTTGGATGGACATCCAACGGCCACAGCTGCTAGAACCGTGTGTTGTTGACAAAGCCTTGCACACGCGTCAACTTAGTTTTTTTAGGGGACGCGTCAACTTAGAAGGCCCACAAGTGTGTGGCAGAGAACATATAGCCCATCTGCGATTTGTAAGAATGTACAACCCATTTTTTAATTCTAATGGAATTTACTACAGCCCATTTATAGTTTGTTAAAAGTACAGCCCAACTTCTAGCTAGGACGACGATTAATAATTTCAACCAACCGCTCAAAACAGAATTCAAAACAATTTACCACATTTTGATGGGATCCGAAAAAAAATTATCCGAAGAAGAAGAAGAACTTGCCTAAGGTTAGGGGTTGTTTGGTTAGTAGGGCTGTTTGAATTGTGACTATCTTTGCCATATATAGCCACATGATTTTTGCCACACTTGCCTTAGTTGAGTTGCTCAAATTGTTAGCCACACTTTGGCTTGCCTAAGGGAATCTTGCCACACTTTTTGTGTCTATGACATGTGCGGCTCACTGCTCATAAAAAAAATCTTTGCCTTAGGTGTGGCTAGAACCAAACACCTACCTAACTTGGTCAAACTTGCCTAAGGTTAGGTGTGGCAAAGTGTGGCAAGGTGTGGCTATGAACCAAAAAACCACTAAGATTGCCACACGTAAGGTTAGGCAAGTTTGACTAACTTAGGTGAGTGTTTGGTTCAAGCCACACCTTAGGCAAGCCACACTAAGGCCCCACATGACATACACACACAAAATGTGGCAAGATTCCCTTAGGCTTGCCAACTTGTGGCTCTCATTTTGAAGAACTAATAACTTTGCCTAAGCTTAGTTGTGGCAAAGTTACTCATGATCTAAGTTCAACCATGGAGTCTTCTAGATTATACATGTGGCGGAATCTGGTGGATGATATCCAACGGTCAGTAGTGCTCATATTTGCCATCTTTGTACCATCGGATTGGCTTCATCCAACGACCAACTTTCAAAGTTTTTCGCACACTATATAGGGGGTATAGATATAGATGTGTCGGTCCATTGCAATGGATCCAAAGTATATCTATTTAGTGGAGTGCACTCTAAACACATTATCTATTTATTTTTCTCTAACCTTTCGTAGCCATGCAACCAAGCCACATAAGCTTCATGGGTGCCCCCCACATCATATTATTCATACTATGTTGACTGGAAAAAAGATAAATCACCCAAAACAAGATCTTCTCGTTTTTTGTTCCTACGATATTGTGTCTTGCACGTACCTATTACTCCATAGTTGTATAGTGGTAGTACTAGTTGTATAGTACAAACTTGGTACTAGTAGGACCAGTACTAGTATGGAATGCTCCTACTCTATCAACGAGCCCCATCTGACACCAAATTTCTTGCCTTCCATGCTACAGCTAGATCTTCCCCTCGTTTCTGTTTTCCAACCAGGCGGTGGGCGGGGTGCGGTTTGCCAATAGTCGGTTTTCTCAATGGCGGTCCCACATGAAAGTGAAAATGCTAGGCAACACGCCTTCCCTAAGCTATGTGTTGTGCCGGATGGGCCGTGGATTACTCTCGATTCCCGTACGTGTGGGGGTGCGACACGAACACGACAGGCCTTTTCCTTTTACTAGCAATGTGCATGTGCGTTGCGACGGATCCAAAGTAGTAGAATAGAAGTACTTGTTCACAAACTTGAAAGAAATCACTCTTGTTTTGATATACTCCTAATATATTACTCCCTCCGTTCCTAAATATTTGTCTTTTTAGAGATTTCAAATGGACTATCACATATGGATTATATAGACATATTTTGAAGTGTAGATTCACTCATTTTGCTCCGTATGTAGTCACATATTGAAATCTCTAGAAACACAAATATTTAGGAACGGAGGGAGTACTTTTCACTCAAAATATATTTCTCAGGTTGTTTTGATGAGGTGAGGGAGGGATGTGGTTGCTTTCAAGATAATAAGGGGTTTTCTGCAAATTGGAGCGAAGAAGTGGGCTATTTTTGCAAAAATGCCACAACCTACCTGACAGCCGTTAGATGCAGATCTAATGGTCAGAAACGACGGATGGCAAACACACCACCATCACCAACTGAGTCTTTTATAGGAGTAGGAGCAGAGAAACATGGATAAATTGTAACATTTGGTTCCGCTCCTTGGCATGATCGATAGATAGAAGTAACGATTGGAAACGCTAGGGAGGGGCTATTTTTCGCTAGATAAGCAGGGTACGTAGTAGCTAGGTTGGTGCATCGTCGGTTTGGTCACACGCGGTCCGACATGTTCTAGTGTTTCTGGCAAGATGCCCGCGCGTTGCACAAAGTTGATGGGAAAGGTAAGAACAACTTATAAATTGAAGGATGGAGTACTAGTTACAGTGATGCATATAATTAAGTAAAGGGATCGCACATGTCGGTATTGACTAGAATGAGAATGCAATAGCGCAATAAGGATTAAGGCTACGATGATGCGATCGCAGTGGTGGTCACAGAAGGCAAGAAGAAAGATGCATCCATCAACATTCGACCTCCTCCTCCTCAACTTAGTGCGCCGGGCCACCGACCGGCGGCTAAGGAGCGGCAGCTTTTGTGGCGAGGTAGAGGTGCTTCTCAGCAAAGGCATCCAAGGCTTCCGGCCGGTTGAGGAAGGCCAACGTTGTAGCATCCTCACTGGCCTTGTAGATACCTATGTACATGATTTGCTCGTACACGTGGATGTGTAGGTCGACGAATTCTTGCAAGGCAAGGCGCCTCGCGGCGAGCGCGACCTCCAAGTGGACATTCTTTGTGGCATTGGCGGGCAGTCGTAGGGCCACCAGTGCTTGAAAGAGGTTCCGGCCATGGAAGCCGATTAGGGTGGCAGGCAATGAGGAGCCCGGGCGCGCGGGCTGGAGGAGTACGGCGATGTCATCCGCGAGCTTCTTGAGGACGGTGAACTTGTTGCTGGTGGCAACGATCATCTGGTCCAACTGAGAGTCGTAGTTGGCGTCGACAGCGGCCATCCACCAGCCGGTCTCCAACACCGTCTGGAGACGATCCTCGGTGCCATGCCACAGGCCGGCGTCATGGACCATCTGGCACAGCCGCTGGCCGCTCGTGCGCATCGCCGCCATGGGTCTGGAGTGAGCTCTTTTACACTTAGTGTAGGTGCTTAGGCAAATGCTTAGGTGCGTACGATGTGGTAGATGCATTGGAATGGAGGGGCGCCTTTATATGAGGGCAAACCGCGTTGCATTCACATCGTGCAACCTCTTTTCCCGGTCCTCTTCCCATTACTTCCCTCATGCATTAATTGAAGGAGGATGCATTTGCCATTCAACATTTCGGGAACCACTACTCCCTCCCTCGTCTGCATTAAATCCGTATCGGGAACTGCGCTGCCCGCTGTCAAATTGAATACTCCCTCCGTCTAGGTGACTAAGTCATCTTACGAAAACAAAATAGTAGTCCCAAAACACATAGGCACGGTGCATTAACTCTCACGTTGTTTCTTATTTTTTGACATAAATAGAGGGATCAGCCAATAAGAGATGTGGGGCTTGTATGCTTTTAATGACTTGAGACTATGAAACATGACATGCAGTGGTCAGTTCGTTGCACGCAATGATATTAATAATTCTTAGTAGTATCATATGTTAGTATCATGTAGTACTTTATTTATTGCCATGCATGACACATAGTAGCATAGCATTTATTATGATACGGTATCATGATATGATACTCAACTCTCTCTTTCTTCATTTAATTCTATGACACCTCATCAAAATTGCCTTGTTTGCATGCATGATACTCCCTCCGTTCCTAAATATAAGTCTTTTTAGACATTTCAAATGGACTAAAACATATGGATGTATACAAACATAATTTAGAATGTAGATTCACTCATCTTGCTCCGTATGTAGTCACTTGTTGAAATCTCTAGAAAGACTTATATTTAAGAACAGAGGAAGTACTAGCTATGATACTACCATTACAACCAGCCTTAGCAAATAAACATTAAGTTCTCTCATTTTCCTCTCCACCTTGGTCACGGTGCACAATATAACATGACTTATTCACCTAGACGGAGGGAGTATATTGTACTATTTAAAAGTCGAGGGCGGGGCTTTTCCTGCGCGGTAGTCGGGGCAGTTCCGCCTAGTCGGTTCGACAGAGACGCGAGAAGATGAGGGAGTAGGCTGCTACAAACGTAGGGCTACCTGATTTGACAGCGAGTTACTGCTAGATAGGTGGGGCCCCGTGATTTGACTTGACATTATCATTTTAACTACGGCGCTACAACCGGCATGAGTCTCCTGATTCCTGACCACCTCCATGCAGATGCCTCTCCCAATGCTCCACCATGTAGAGGCTGGCTCTTGCATGATAGCCCATTTCTCCACTTTTTCCTTGCCTCTTTCCTCCACATATGCAAAAATGCCATGTAAAGCGGGCTTATAGCCCACTATTGTAGTACTTACTTGCTCCTACAGGTGCTAAGCTTGCCACATAGGCATAAAGTCTGATGTGGCAAGTTAATTAAGAAGACAGAGACTAGTTTGGTGACCCAAGGAAGAAACGGTACTAAGCGCATGTACCTAGGTGAAAAGACAATTTTGAGTCTATAGCTAATTAAATGAAGCAAACTTAGCAACAAAAAACTAATAAGCACCTATGCATTGGGGACTTGATTACTAAGCCATTTAATGCCCTCATCACCTCATCTAAGCACCATTTCATTGGAAGAGGTAAGTCCTTGGCAAATGCAATAAATACTACTCCCTCTGTCCATAATATAAGAACGTTTTTGGCACTACACTAGTGTCAAAAACGTTCTTATATTATGGGACGGAGGGAGTACGAAGAAAGAGATAGAGAGAAGTAAAAAAGTACACTTATAGCTAACCTTGTTGTAGTATGAGTGACTAAGTGATGACTATGTATGACATGCCAACATCAGATATCCTAATGCAACGTGTTAAATCTCCAAGGGCGCGACCGCGCGAGCGACGCGACAGTCGTGGTAGGCGCGACCATGATACGGGCTGCTGGCAGCCCTTGGATCTGAGATCGAACGTTAGCATGCTAAGTTGCTGAAGATTTGCAAAATAACCCTCCAGGATAGGATATTCACCCATAGGTCTAGAATCACGCCATGCAACTGTTCGATCTCAGATCCAAGGGCTCTCGAAAGCCCGTATCATGGGAGAATGGAAAGCCACTACCCTACCATTCGCACACTAGCAGTTCGCTCCTACTCGTCCCCAAACGTCCTTTAATATTACAGTGGTTCGCTCCTAGTCGTCTCGTCCTTTCCCATTACGGCAGTTCCACTAATCCAAACCCTCCTCCCAAATCCATGGCGTCCCAAATCTCCATGATCGGCAATGAGTACAAGGTTAGAACCATCACCGACGATGAGTTCGATGTCATCTATACCCGTTCTTCCGCGACGGTGAAAGGATGCCTTGCTCGCTTTAGATGCATGTTCGAAAACTCAGATGATGAGTGAGTTGCTGGTTAGATGTTGAGTACACCACAGTCCTGGGACGAGAGAAGGATCTAAAGGAGGAAGAAGGAAGAAGCCCACCGTGATCCAGGTTTGCGTGCATGACTTATGCTTGGTCTACCACATATGCCATGCCGATGTTGAATGCCAGGATTTTAGGAACTTCCTCAAGAGCAACCTAGTCAAATTCGTTACTGTAGACTTTACGAACGATAAAAGAGTCCTGGGTCAGATAGGCCTCGTTGTAGGCAACCCCTTCGACCTCCAGAAGAATCGGTTGCTGCCCTCTGGTGGTCAGCCTTCAATGCTGACCGTAGCAGGAGCCATGGTTCATCCTTCGTACGGTAAACTGGAGAAACCTCATTACACGTTTCATCGTCATGCATGGCAGCGGAATGTACTAGATATAGACCACATCCCTATGCTGCAATGGATGGCTACCTTTGTTTCAATATCTACAAGGGTTGGATGAAGAGCAAGAGCCAAGTGTGCGGTTCAAGCAAAGAAGTATTGGCCAAGAGGAAGAGGGACAAGCACGAAGTCGAGGACGTGGACGAGGACTCCGAGTAAAGTGGCAGTGTCGTTGCTCATGGTGGTTCTAATGCAGTGTCTACCGGATTAGTTGCATAGTTTAATTTCAGGTGTGCTTAGTTTAATTTGAGGGGTGTGTTGTGCTGAGCCCCCAGCAGAACTATGTTATGTTTCTTCTCATTACTTTAACTCTTCAGTATGTACATACTAGTATTTCTTTAATAGAATTTAGCACCGCATTTAAGAACGTGCTAGCTTTTTTAATAGTACTATATGCATAATTTGGCGACGAGCGCTCTCTATATGTACCACCTTTTTTAAAATTTCAAGTTTTGCTCCATGGCGCAATACATTTTCTTAAAGGCTAGAGGGCAGGGCAGTCTAGCTTGGTCGGTTTCACGAGAGGCGAGGGCCTTTGTGATTTGACGGCTCATTACTGCTGTCAAATCGAATAGTATTGCGCCACCTGCTGCACGCCCGGCTGAACACGCCTCCTCACCTCCATCAAACCCCTCCGTTAAAACCGCATGAAAACCGAGAATCCTACTCCGGCCACACGTCCGTTCATGAGCGGGCCGGAATTAAACGCAACACCGGCCGAGCTCCTTCTGTCCGCCCTCAGTTTAAACGAGGCCAGACGCCGGCCAAGCTCCAATCGTCCGCCCTCTATTTACACGAGGCCAGACAGACAGCGGGCAAGAATCGCACCCCTCCACCGCTCCCCCATCTCCTCCTTCACCATTTTCTCCACTCTTCCGATGGCTTCCGAGGAGCCATTCTCTGACATATTACCCGGCTGGGTGGCCCGCCAAGCCCTCCGGATATGGGCGAGGCCGCTCGGTGCTTCACCAACCTCGCTTGGCTCGATGGAGCCAATTGCCGCCCCAAGCAGGCGCGTGGTTCAGCAAATCGCCGCTCCAGTTCAGCTTGATGAGGACTGTGGAGTTGCTCCATGCCGGCACGGCGGCAAGCACGCCGGTATGGGCGTCATATCGTGCCAGCAGTGTCTGCGGTGGCCGCCCCTCCCGTGTCTGTGGGCGCGCCTCCCGTTCTTGCGGCAGCGCCACGTAGGCAGAGATAGAAGTCGGGTGTGTGGAGAGCGACGAGTCGGTGGCCAGCTTCTCCGTGTCGGCCGCCATCATCGAGGAGAAGTAGAACACAGGAGGCCGCCGCCACTTGGGACCCATGAAGGCCACCACCGAGGCGACAACTGCACATTCAGGTGGTTTCTTTGCTGCTTCGTCTCTTCCGAGGACCTTCGTCAACCCTGCAAGTGTCTGACGGACATGAGGAAGACAAAGGGATCCGCGGGCGGCCATTTAGATTATGTACTCCCTCTCCAGCTGGCAGGAAATATTTGTGCTAGGAATGGATAAATTGTATGTATCTATAACTAAAATAAGTCTAGATACATCCATTTCTAGGACAAGTATTTCCGGACGGAGGGACTATTAATTATACCAAGAGAGCCGGATTGGCACCACTTAGTTCATGTAAATGTAATGAAATCCATCATGTTTATATGAAGATCTGGCTTTTTATATGAAATCCTTCATGCTTATATGAAATAAGTCCGTGTTTGCATGAATTTCATCTAGTTGGTTAGAGTTGTGAAAATGTATGTCGCTGGCGTTTGATGTCGTCCTTCGTGGAAGGAAGTAGGAGGAAATTTGCCGGCTGCCGTTGGGGATGCTCTTATGCTGGAAATAATAGAGTGACATCCAATCCATTTGAGTTAATTGCCTGTATGATTGTCCCTCTATAAAAAGTTAATTGCATGTACAGTGTACACGTGACTTGCAGGGTGGCTACAGCTTCGTACAGAAAGTTAAAAAGAAACAAGTCCATCCTTAATCTTGTATTCTAAGTACTCTGTGGGTTCCACTGTCAGTACTGTAGCGAAAGAAGTATATATTAAATAAGTAATATATAATATAAATCTCTAAAGTTAAAAGACAGAATTTGTACTCATGTCATTGCGTTGCAAGCATCCGGTGCTAACCAGTCCAGCACATTTTTGTTGTAGACCATGCTAGAGATATATCTCCATGTCTACTCTTATACTCCATGTGTTCCTAAATATTTTTCTTTTTTAGATTTCAAATGGACTACCACATACGGATGTGTATGTAGACATATTTTAGAGTGTAGATTCACTCATTTTGCTCCATATGTCTTTATAGGAAGGGGTCTGATTTCTCCTTGATTTATTTATGAGGTATCCAGATGGCATTGCACCGCCAAGAAAAGAGGGTAACATCAAAATTATGGACTACTTTTTTGAGTATGTTGGTAAGGTCCGGTCATAGTCACTTGTTGAAATCTCTAAAAAGACAAATACTCCCTCCGCCCAGAAATACTTGTCATCAAAATGGATAAAAGGAAATGTATCTAGACGTATTTTAGTTTTAGATACATCTCTTTTTATCCATTTTGATGACAAGTATTTTCGGACGGAGGGAGTATTTAGGAATGGAGGGAGTTAAAAACAGAGTTGGTGATGATGGTGTGTGTGCCATCCTTGCAATATAGGCCGTCGGATTTATATCTAGCGGATAGGAAAGAAACTATGGCAATTTTGCAAAAATATACCCACACCCCTCTCCACGTTCGCAAATAAGGCCTTCCCTCATTCATCCTTTTCTCTCACAAGATAAACTACTCATACAAATGCATCTTGATGTTCCATGCAACGCATGGGCATCTAACTAGTTTCTTTTAAAATAGTTGCTGCGATAATTGGGTTGAAGTGATACTCCCTCCTTTCCGGTTTATAGGGATTATCTCAAAATTTTAGTTTTTCCATTTTATAAGGCTCAATTTGGTTGTTTTCCATCACATGTTCAGATTCCAAGGTGCATTAAATCATTGCATGCAAGTATTAAGGGAAAATTGACCAATGCATGTACTTTATGCATGCATGCATTGCAATTAATGCATTGATAAACATAATTTTTTGAGGAAAACAAGAGATTTAATTAGTTGCTTTTGCAAAACTACAAAAAGTATTCCACAACTCGCCATCTACCTTGATTGGTGAGATTTTTGAATTGAGCACTATGAACCAGAAAGGAGGGAGTACGTTTTATGTCTGCCCCGAATGATTTCAGATGCACTAGTAGTAACAAAGAAAAGGTTGCCTTGTTAATTAACAGAAAACAGGGTGAAAGCTATCACATGAGGCCAGTAAAAACACGGCACACTCGGTTCAGCATCATCGTCACTACAACTGTGCGCGCGCGACAAGTATACATATCAAGGGGGCTACTGAGCGAGGCACAGAGACACAGTGTTTGAGAGAGAAACCAATTGACAGGTTACAATCAGATCGAGTTGTCACCCTTCTGCTATCATTGTTGGGGTGGGGGAGGGAGAGAAAGACGTATCGAGAGTGTGAGCGGTAGGCACAGAGGCACAACTAGCGAGTGTGTGTGTATGTGTGTGTGTTTGAAAGAGGAGTAGATAGATTACTATCAAGAACGAGGTGCCACCCTACTCCTTCGATGTCAGGTAATGTGTGTGTGTGTGTGTGTGTGTATGTTTGAGAGAGAAGCCAGTCGATAGATTAGTATCAAGATCGAGGTGTCACCCTACTCCTTCGGTGTTGGGAAGTGTGGGTGTGTGGGTTTGTGGGTGTGTGTGGGGGGGGCAGTGACACTCACATATCTCTACGCTTATAAAAAACAGAGTTGGTGATGATGGTGTTCCTGCCATCCTGCAATATAGGGGCCATCCGATTTATATCCGACGAATAGGAAGGAAACTATGGCAATTTTGCAAAAAGATACCCACACCCCTCTCCGCATTTGCTAATAAGGCATTCCCTCGTTCATCCTTTTCTCCCACAAGATAAACTACTCATACAAATGCATCTTGATGTTCCGTGCAATGCATGGGCACCTTGCCAGTAGGGAGAAGGAGTTTGTGTGACACATATCTAGCTATATTAAGGGATAGGTAGATAGCATTTGTGCGAGGCATACTTAAAGCATCACGAAGATAAACAAACGGTGTGCATGCAAGTGCCGGAAAAATGAAGCGAGAAACAATGTGGGCACGCACGCGCGCGTGTGTGAGAGAGAGAAAGAGAGAGAGAGAGAGAGAGAGAGAGAGAGAGAGAGAGAGAGAGAGAGAGAGAGAGAGAGAGGGAGGGAGAGAGAGAGAGCGCGAAATCTCAAAACAAAAGGTGCTCTGTTGGAATCCCATTGTATGTATTCATATGGTTCCGGAACTCGAGTTAACCTTAGGCATATGTGTGAGACACTATTATACTTTGAGACATTAGTGGCTGTGGGTGGGCGGAATTAAAGGGGTGGGCTTGTTAGACAGAGAGAGCATGTGTGTTGCTATGTGAGAGACTTGTAGGACGGGGTAGAAAGACGAATTTAACCTTGATGGAGGGAGAGAAATACACGAAGTGCGCATGTGTGATTCTGATGCCCACAGGGAAATGAGATATGTATGCGTGTGAGAGAGATTGCACAATTCATTCACGTATCACTATCTAGCGATCGTGGACGTGCATCGCTTGAACATAAATCAATATCTACTTCGTATCATGGCCAAAGGTACAATATCGATTCAACGCTATAAAGATTGGACACTCACATATCACATTTTTTTCTATTTAAATAAACCTTTTCAGTTGTGCATGCCAAAGTTACAATGATGTTTCTTCAAACAACCAATGTAGCTATCATGTACATGCACCATTGTTACTCTTGCATTCAAATGCATTAGTCTTGGATGATTTAAGTTTCTATTTTGAAGTAATATATGTAATATTCATATATGAATTCAACGGGTACGCAATTTATGAAATGGAGGCTATGTAATTATATGACGTAACACTTTTAAGTAGCGGACTACAATATCCATTTCTTTTTGTGCGCCTCTACACAAACACGTCACTGCATTATGTTTAAAGTAAATAACCAATGGCACTAAATTATCTATTTACACGAGAAATACATAGGCTGAGCGTTTGATCCTTTTTTTGTGAACGCGCCACTACACCCGTAAGATTGGCCGCGCCCGTGTGAACGTCCAAGTTATCGGCGCATCATCCCGAGTTATTGTCTTTTTTTTCTCGGGTGGACTTCACATCAGTTATTAACTGCTGAGGCATGCCCTGTGTACATAGTCTAGCATGACCTTCCCGCTAGCATGGTCCAAAATTAGTTGAAACTGGATACGAACGATCCCGCGGGTGGCAAAATCTCCCGCCTCCTTCTAAAATTTCCGCCACCTTAGTCTTTAGCATGCGAAATTCCCCTTTTGTCCTTGGTGCACGGAGACCAATAGTTACAATACCGCCCTCATCTACATAATAGGTTGGGGCTGCTTTGGTAACTTCCGGTTCCCCCCACTACACGGCACCCCCATTTCCTCTCCCCCTCCCGCAAAAACGACTAACTCCATAACACTAGAGCATCTTACATCACGCCGTCCCTACTTCATCGGCCTTTCTCCCCTCCCCTCTCGAAACCCTAGACTGCTCATCCACCAGCGTACCATAGCCCATTCACTGCCAGCGGCGTCCACCTCGCCGGATCTGCTTCTGCGGCCACATCTACCCCTCCCACCTCCCCTAGAAACAAGTAGACTGCTCATCCACCACTGTACCACAGCCCATTCAGTGACGGCCTTGTCCATGGTGCCGGATCTGCTTCACCGGTACTCTCGTCAACCGCCGCGCATCTGCAGCGGCTCATTCGTACTCCCCACTGGAGAAACTTCGTCCACACCCCCCGGAACCGCCCCACCGACGCCCCCGTCGACGGCCCCTGATCCTCTTCACCGACACCTTCCTCAACCCTACCGGAGCCGCTTCACCGACACCATCATCAACCCTACCGGAGTAGCTTTGCCTATACCATTCTCAACCCTACTGGGGCCGCTTTGCCAACTCACAAGTCCACAGCCTCAGATCCGCTTCCTCACACCCTCATCCAACCTATCGGAGCAGCTTCTGATGCCCCATTCATGGCTGCAGATCCGCATCACCGACACCATCCTTAACCCAACCACCGGAGCAGCTTCTGACGCCCTGTCCACGGCCGTAGATCGGCATCATCGACACCATCCTTAACCCAACCACCGGAGCAGCTTCGGACGCCCCGTCCACGGCTGCAGATCCGTATCGTTGACACCATCCTTAATCCAACCACCGGAGCAGCTTCACCTACGCCCTCGTCCACGGCCACAGATCCGCTTCGCCCACACCGTAGTCCACCCTACCAGAGCCGCTCCACAAATACCCTACTTGACGGTTCTAGATCTCCTTACCGGACACCGACAGCCAGCACAGCGTCATCACCCTTGATGTTTCTAACCTGATTCCCACTGTCTGGCAAGATGCCAAGCACCCGCCACGGCCTAGGTACTTATCACCTTTAAACCCGTCCAGCATCACCTGCCTGATGTACTTCAAATATACTAACAGGTCGCTGTTACCTGTTATGCATCTGGCAAAAACTACAAGGACGATGTTTCTTCTGGATCTAACAGCTTGGCCAACCAAGATCCTGGACTGAGGCATTGCTATGATCTTGTAAGTGTGTGTGTCTCTCTCTCTTGTATTGTTCTGTGCCTGCCAGCGTGCTTTGCTAGGATTTTTGACCAGTAATCCCTTTGTGCAGACAATGATTTCTACTACTGGCTGCTAAATTAGATATGTAGATGTCATACATGATACTACCTCGTACCTCCATTCCTAAATATAAGTCTTTCTAGAGATTCCACTATAGGCTACATACAGAGCAAAATGAGTGAATCTACACTCGAAAATGCATCTATATACATCTGTATGTGGTCCATACTGGAATCTCTACAAAGATGTATATTTAGAAATAGAGACAATAGATTACACAAAATCGTAGGTGGCATGTAGGAATTCCAGTGCACTACATTAGGCTCCCTTAGAGTGCCTGCTAGTCCAGCACACAGACTCATGGCTAGTTTATGCTATGCACACAATCGTTAATTGGTGGTTTAAATATGCGCAAGGGATATGCAATGTAGTATCATGTAGAGATGTCTGAAATTAGCCGTATCAACTTGCAGATAGGGTTACACAATGAAAAAGTACAAGATGTATGTGGCAATTTCATGGAACATCGCAAAAAAAGGAGAGGTAGCGGTGAGCCTATATAGTGTGATATGGTACGTCACTCCTCCATTGCAATCATTGTGACATGTTATTTGTATGTCAGTTCTATTGGCCAAGTTTCTTAGGGAAAGTTATTACGAGTTATCCTAAGAAAATAAGCACCTGTGAATATAAGCTCCATGTAATAAGCCAACCAGTTCTTTTCATTGCGTTTTCAGCTTATCTTTGGTGTGATCAGTGAAAAGTCTAGATTGCGTTATATTTTTTTCATTTTGCTGCCCATATGAAAATTAATTTGACTTGCAAACATCACAAATTAACCCATTGCAGTAATTAATATGATAGGAAAATAGACCATCACTATTTTCTCAAAATGCAAATACAAAGATACCATCTACTTTGCACAATCTACTTTGGTCAATGTTTTCCATAGAGATCCCATTGCCTAATTTAAACAAAGAACGCATTACCCACATTTAAATGAAGAACAATTATTTATTGAAATTTGATGGTCCAAGTGGATGGTTATTATCATATAGCAGCACCACCTGAAAGCATCATATAGCAGCAACAGCAGCTCATAGCAACTCATCATACAGCAGCAGCAGTGTGCAATTCATCATATACCAGCAGCACCTCATAGCAATTCATCATATAGCAGCAGCAGGAGCAGCTCATAGCAATTCATCATATAGCAGCAGCAGGAGCAGCTCAGCAATTCATCATATAGCAGCAGCAGGAGCAGCTCATAGTAATTCATCATATAGCATCAGCAGCAGCAGCTCATAGCAACTCATCATATAGCAGCAGCTCATAGCAATTCATCATATAGCAGCAGCAACTCATGGAAATTCATCATATAGCAGCAGTAGGAGCAGCTCATAGCAATGCATCATATAGCAGCAGCAGAAGCAGCTCATAGAAATTCATCGTATGGTGGATTAGAATGAAAATTTGGCAAAAAATTAGAGGAGATCCTCACCTTGTTGGATGAGCTCATCCTTCAACAGCACCTCAAGGCCATGGCCTGGGAGGAGGGGAGGGGGAATAAGGTTCCTTCTGCCGCAGTGTGGCATCACTCGTACTTGTGCAGCGCTCGCCGGAGTAGTGCATTAGACGAACCACAGTGGGGAAGCTGCTGGAGACCATGAGAATGAGGGGCGGCGCCAGAGGGAGGAGCAGCCAGGGAGATTTGCCCCTACCCGCCGGCGATGTAGCCAAGCTGGAAAGAGCATCGTCGAGGACCAAGCCAGATGGGACCAGTGGCAACGGCTCGCTGGAGGAACCCTAGTGCTGCAGGTAGGGGATCGAGGTAGAGGGAAAGGGGAGAGGAGATGCAAGTGGGCAGGGCAATGATTGCTTGTGTGTTTGTTTTTACTTGAGGGTCAGGTGTGACATGGGCGTCAACAGTTGCATTTTGAGTGTAATATAGGCAGACAACAGAGTCATTTCACTATTCCCCTTCCCTTCATTTTTTAGTGAGGTTCTACCCGAAACACCCCCCTCCAAAGCGAAATTAGTTAAGCCCAAGCCCATAACTCAAAAATGACTTCTTTACATCTTTTATGGCTTATTTTGACAATAAGCCCTGAAAAGGTGGAATCGAACTGGCCCTTAACCTGCAATTCAACTGTGTGTGCAATGATGAATCACTCCTGCCTGCTATAGTGTACATTTAGGCATCATCATACATGGCATAACCTAATACATGTGCATTCCATTGTAGAATCTGGAATATGCAATGTTTATGTTAGCTCATACATTGCACATGATGTTTAAATGCCCCTTAAATCTGGTCAGTCAAGTGATGGTCTTTAAGCCTCCTTCTTTGCTTCTTTTCTTGATATGTAAGATTTTCTCACACATCTGTTCAATTGCTTGTTTGCATCAGCCAGCCATACTAGGACTGTTTGCTTTGATTACTTGTTGTTCTTGACCTAACACTCTAACAGAGCTTATCAATGATTTAAGCACTAAGGCTGCTGTAGTGGGGCCTTCTCTAACTCATAGGTGACATAAAGGTTTGGATGTACACTAAAGTAGGCTCTCCAAGTACCTAGAGATCCAGTTTGAAGGTATGCCTAGTTTATACATAGTGCATACATAGTAAATGCTCATTTCATTGTGTGCAAGTGCAAGAGATGCAACATGTTTCATTATGTGGTGTTGTTTTGTTATATTCTCATCCTTTTGTGTTCACAGACTGGAAAGTATGCATATTTATCTTCCAAGGAGATGAGTAACTAGTTTGTGTCACCTTGCACAGGGGGTGCAATGAAGATAAGATTGAGGATTTCCAAGTACAAGATGTTAGGAAGGAGCCTTGCAAGAGAACTAGGAGCTACGCTGGGCCTCTTCAACATGTTAAGGTAAGTCACTGTATCCAACTCAACAGTTCAATTCCTTGTTTGTTTCAGGCATAGTTAATTTGCTCTTTTCAATTGCTTTATTTGTCCTCAGTTAATGAGATTCCCAAAGAATGATGCCTGATGTTGGGTACTTGTATAACTATTAGTTGACATAATTAAAGGCCTTACCATTTAATTACTCTGCCGAAGTGTGCCTGAAGCTTTGAAGTCTATTAACCAACTATTATTGCATGAGGTTCACAATCTAGTTTATACTAGGCTAATGATTGCATAGTTTTGCTTGCTGTAGTATGTTTGTATGAAACCCTCTGTTGTTCATTATGCTCCCTAAGACTATAATTGAGCTACAGAATGGCCAACTGCTTTCTTACTTATACGCAACGTGTTGTCTAAATTTGTAACTTGTCTGTGTTTTGGATTGGGCCCCAACATCATGCTCCTCTAGTGAGCTAAGAGAGATTTCTGTATGCAGGCTACACAGACTACCTTTTTATAATTTTTAAAATATCACCTGCTTATGCTTCATGACGTGTAACATTATTGTTAGTCCTGTTTTGCCATGTACTCCCTCCGTCCCAAAATAAGTGTCTTAGCTTTGTACTAGCTCTAGTACAAAGTTGTACTAACCTTGAGACACTTATTTTGGGACAGAGGGAGTACAAAATAGTGTCTTGCTCGCTTCACTGTTGTAACTATATTTTTGCCCTAGTCATGTGTACTTACAGAAACATTTCAGGATGAAGTGACATCAACACAAAGATCTGTGAGCAGTGTGGCATGGCCATTACCGAATGATTATGGATTGGAATTGGAATGTGATGATGTTCTCGAGCATCAACTAGAGGTGGCAAGACAATGTGTACATGATTCTCAATGTACAATCAACAAGTTGAGACTGGACATGCAGGTATTAGATACAGGTGTCAAAAAATGAAACAAGACACTGAGGTAACCACGAAGGAATTGGAGATTTTGCAGACTGAAATTTGTGCTATCTGAATCTGGCCAATCCATGATGTTAAGTTGATGCGCGTCCATGATGTATGAGCTGTATTTGCCTAGTGTATGTAATTTGTTGTTTGTGTATGCTTTATTATCACCGGTGCCGAACCATAATGCCCAGTGGGTATAATCGGCTGTAATTTCTTGATTGTATAGTGTAGGATTATTCTACGTTTCTATGCCTTGGTCTCTTTGTTGTATTGTGTATGTTTTTTAGAGGTGATAGTATAGAGTAGGATAATTCTTTGAATACACTCCATCGTTCAAACGGGAGCCAACTCGCCCAAACGTTGTAGTGACCATGGCCCTCCACGGGCTGTACGATCCATGGGCCATCTACGGGACGGATGATCCATGGACCTCTATGGGCTGTCGGATCCAAGGGCCTCCTATGGGCCGTCGGATCCATGGGCCTTCAATGGGCCGTCAGATCCATGGGCCTTCTACGTCCCATAGGATCCATGGGCCTTGTACGGGCCGTCTCATCTATGGGCCTTGTGCGGGGCGTTTAATGGGCCGTAAACGGGCTAGAGTGGAAATCGTACGTTTTATGGGCTAACCATAACGGGCCGTTAATAGGCCTATTTGATGATGCTATGAAAATGGCCCAACAGATTAACGGGCCACAAACGGGCCGACTGTATCCACGGGCTGAATTTGGCCCACAAGTAGAAAAGGCCAGTAACGGGCCGTAAGTAACTGAATGCTGGAAATGAGCCCAAGAATAAATGGGCCCTGAGAAGGCCGAAAGGTACCACAGGCTAGAAATGGCCCAATGGAATAATGGGCCGCTAATGGGTATAAAGCGATACACTATTCATTACGGGCCGTTAATGGGCCAAGAGTTACAAAGGGACTCCTATGGGCCGAAAGACGTCATGGGCCATACATGGGCCGGAAGTTACAACAGGCTGGAATCATATTGGACGGCCCGGATGATGCTACTGGGCGTAATACCGTTTGGCCGTAACGGGCCGTGAGTTAGCGGGCTGTAAATGGGCTATATGCGAACATGTCGTTAACAGGCTTTTCGTGGGCCGGCCTTTTCACAGGAATGGGCCTCTGTTGGGCCGTGCCACATGTCGATGTATCATAGGCGCCTTGTGTCCAATGAGTGGATGACATCTGTTCCAACGTGGAGCCGACACGTGTTTCCTCCGTCCAATGACGATTTTACACGTGGAAAATCCCCATTGGTCGGGGCTGTTAACGGGTTATCGGATCCAAAACCGGATCTGATAGCTTAATGGCATTCCGTTATGGTGGATGCCACGTGCCGGTCACCCTTGATGAAAGCACTTCTGTGACGCGCGATTTATCATCATGGAAGTGGACACTTCCGTGATGATTATTTTGGTAATGTCATGGAACACTTCTATGACAGCACAGGTATGACTATCTTGATTCTGTCATAAAATCATCATGGTTGTACATGCATGACAAAAAAACGCGACCTACTGTGACAAACACGTATCATCACGGAAGTGTATTTTTTTTAGTGTATGATACGCTCTTCACACATAAGCCTTATTATATCTTCCTCAAAACAGCCACCATACCTACCTATTATGGCATTTCCATAGCTATTTCGAGATATATTGACATGCAACTTCCATCACTTCCGTTTTGATAACTTGAGCATTCATTGTCATATTGCTTTGCATGATCGTAAGATAGCTAGCATGATATTTCCATGGCTTGTCCATTTTTTGATATCGTTGTTATGCTAGATCATAGCCCAATCCCGGTACACTGCCAGAGGCATCTATGTAGAGTCATATTTTGTTATAGGTATCGAGTTGTAATTTTTATTTCTTTTGAGTTATAAGTAAATAGAAGTGTGATGATCATCATCATTCATTATTAGAGCATGTCCCAGTGAGGAAAGGATGATGCAGACTATGATTCCCCCACAAGTCGGGATGAGACTCCGGACAAAGAGAGAAAGAAAATAAAAGAAAAAAAGAAAAAGAAAGATAAGGGGCATTGTTACTATCCTTTACCACACTTGTGCTCCAAAGTAGCACCATGTTTTTCATATAGAGAGTCTCCTATTTAGTCACTTTCATATACTAGTGGGAATTTTTGAAGGAAATATGCCCTAGAGGCAATAAATAAAGTTTTTATTTATATTTACTTATATCATGATAAATGTTTATTATTCATGCTAGAATTGTATTAACCGGACACTTAGTACATGTGTGAATACATAGACAAAACATAGTGTCCCTAGTATGCCTCTACTTGACTAGCTCCTTAATTAAAGATGGTTATGTTTCCCAACCATAGACATGTGTTGTCATTTGATGAACGGGATCACATCATTAGGACAATGATGTGATGGACAAGACCCATCCGTTAGCTTAGCATTATGATCGTTACAGTTTCATTGCTACTGCTTTCTTCATGACTTATACACGTTCCTCAGACTATGAGATTATGCAACTCCCGAATACCGGAGGAACACCTTGTGTGCTATCAAACGTCACAACATAACTAGGTGATTATAAAGATGCTCGACAGGTGTCTTCGAAGGTGTTTGTTGGGTTGGCATAGATAGAGATTAGGATTGTCACTCCGTGTGTGCGGAGAGGTATCTTTGGGCCCTCTCGGTAATGCTCATCACTATAAGCCTTGCAAGTAATGTGACTAATGAGTTAGTTACGGAACAAGTAAAGAGACTTGCCGATAACGAGATTGAACTAGGTATGATGATACCGATGATCGAATCTCGAGCAAGTAACATACCGATGACAAAGGGAACAACGTATGTTGTTGTGCGGTTTGACCGATAAAGATCTTCATAGAATATGTAGGAGCCAATATGAGCATCCAGGTTCCGCTATTGATTATTGATCGGAGATATGTCTCGATCATGTCTACATAGTTCTCGAACCCGTAGGGTCCGCACGCTTAACGTTCGATGACGATTTGTATTATGAGTTATGTGATTTGATGACCGAAGTTTGTTCAGAGTCCCGGATAAGATCACAGACAGGACGAGGAGTCGCAAAATGGTTGAGAGGTAAAGATTCATATATTGGAAGGCTATATTTGGACATTGGGAAGGTTCCGAGTGATTCAGGTATTTTTTGGAGTACCGGGGAGTTACGGGAATTCACCGGGAGAAGTAATGGGCCTTATTGGGCCACACAGGAAAGGAGGAGGCATGCCAAGGGGAGGTGACACGCCCTCCCCCCATGGGTACGAATTGGACTAGGGGAAGGGGGCGGCGCCCCCTTGCCCTTTCCTACTCCCTCTCTCTTTCCCTCTTTCCTTCTCTCCTACTCCGAAAAGGAAAGGGATTCCTACTAGGACTTGGAAGTCCTAGCAGGACTCCATACTCTTGGCGCGCCCCTAGGGGGCCGGCCTCTCTCCCTCCCTCCTTTACATACGTGGGCAGGGGGAACCCCAAGGACACACCAAGTTTTGCCTTAGGCGTGTGCGGTGCCCCCCTCCACAGTTACACACCTCGATCACATCGCCGTAGTGCTTAGGCGAAGCCCTGCGCCGGTAACATCATCATCACCGTCGCCATACCATCGTGCTGATGGAACTCACCTTCATCCTCAACTGGATCAAGAGCACGAGGGACGTCATCGAGTTGAACGTGTGCTGAACGCGGAGGTGTCGTACATTCGGTACTTGGATCGGTTGGATCACGAAGATGTTCGACTACATCAACCGTGTTACTAAACGCTTCCGCTTTCGGTCTACTAGGGTACGTGGACACACTCTCCCCTCTCGTTGCTATGTATCTCCTAGATAGATCTTGCGTGATCGTAGGAAAAATTTGAAATTACTACATTCCCCAACAGTGGCATCAGAGCTAGGTCTAGGCGTAGATGTTTTATTCACGAGTAGAACACAAAGAGTTGTATGCGATAATAGTCATACTGCTTACCACCAACGTCTTACTTTGATTCTGCGGTATTGTTGGATGAAGCGGCCTGGACCGACATTACATGACCGCGTTCATGAGACTGGTTCTATCGACGTGCTTTCGCACATAGGTGGCTGGCGGGTGTCTGTTTCTCCAACTTTAGTTGAATCGAGTTTGAATATGGCGGTCCTTGTTGAAGGTTAAAAGAGCACACTTGACAAAAAATTGTTGTGGTTTTGATGCGTAGGTAAGAATGGTTCTTGCTAGAAGCCCGTAGCAGCCACGTAAATTTTGCAACAACAAAGTAGAGGACATCTAACTTGTTTTTGCAGGGCTTGCTGTGATGTGATATGGTCAAGACATGATGTGATATAAATGGTTGTATGAGATGATCATGTTTTGTAACAGAGTTATCGGCAACTGGCAGGAGCCATATGGTTGTCGCTTTATTGTATGCAATGCAATCTCCATGTAATTGCTTTACTTTATCACTAAGCGGTAGCGATAGTCCTAGAAGTAATAGTTGGCGAGACGACAATGATGCTATGATGGAGATTCAAGGTGTCGCGCCGGTGACGATGGAGATCATGATGATGCTTCAGTGATGGAGATCATAAGCACAAGATGTGATGGCCATATCATGTCACATATTTTGATTGCATGTGATGTTTGTCTTTTATGCCTCTTATTTTGCTTAGTACAATAGTAGCATTATAAGATGATCCCGTACAGAATTTCAAGGTATAAGTGTTCTCCCTGAGTATGCACTGTTGTGACAGTTCGTCGTGCCGAGACACCACGTGATGATCGGGTGTGATAAGATCTATGTTCACGTACAACGGGTGCAAGCCAGTTTTGCACATGAAGAATACTCGGGTTAAACTTGATGAGCCTAGCATATGCAGATATGGCCTCGGAACACTAGTGACCGAAAGATCGAGCCTGAATCATATAGTAGATATGATCAACATAGAGATGTTCACCATTGAAAATTACTCCATCTCACGTGATGATCGGACATGGTTTAGTTCATATGGATCACGTGATCATTTAGATGACTGGAGGGATGTCTATCTAAGTGGGAGTTCTTACGTAATATGATTAATTCAACTTTAATTTATCATGAACTTAGTCCTGATAGTATTTTGCAAATTATGTTGTAGATCAATAGCTGGCGTTGTAGCTTCCCTTTATTTTTGATATGTTCCTAGAGGAAAATAAGTTGAAAGATGATAGTAGCAAAGATGCGGACCGGGTCCGTGATCTGAGGTTTATCCTCATTGTTGCACAGAAGAATTATATCCTTGATGCACCACCAGGTGACAGACCTATTGCAGGAGCAGACACAGATGTTATGAACGTTTGGCTAGCTCAATATGATGACTACTTGATAGTTTAGTGCACCATTCTTTACGGCTTAGAACCGGGACTTCAAAAACATTTTGAATGCCATAGAGCATATGAGATGTTCCGAGAGCTGAAATTGGTATTTCAGACTCATGCCCGTGTCGAGAGGTATGAGACCTCCGACAAGTAATTCACATAAAAGATGGAGGAGAATTGCTCAACTAGTGACCATGTACTCAGAATGTCTGGGTACTACAATCGCTTGAATCAAGTGGGAGTTAATCTTCTAGATAAGATAGTGATTGACAGAGTTATCTAGTCACCATCACCAAGTTACTGGAACTTCGTGATGAACCATAGTATGGAAGGGATGACGAAAACGATTCCCAAGCTCTTCGTGATGCTAAAATCAACAAATGTAGAAATAAATAAAAAGCATCAAGTGTTGATGATTGACAAGACCACTAGTTTCAAGAAAATGGCAAGGGGAAAGAAAGGGAACTTCAAATAGAATGACAAATAAGTTGTCACTCCCATGAAGAAGCCCAAAACTAGACTTAAGTCTGAAACTGAGTGCTTCTACTGCAAAGGAAATGGTTACTGGAAGCGGAAATACCCCAAATATTTGGTGGAAAAGAGGGATGGAAAAGTGAACAAAGGTATATTTAATATACAGGTTTTTGATGTGTACCTTGCTAGTGTTCATAGTAGCCCCTGGGTATTCGATACTTGTTCGGTTGCTAAGACGAGTAACTCAAAATAGGAGTTACAGAATAAATAGAGACTAGTTAAGGATGAAGTGACAATGTATGTTGGAAGTGGTTCCAAGATTGATATGATCATCATCGCACACTCCCTATACTCTCGGGATTAGTGTTGAACCTAAATAAATGTTATTTGGTGTTTGCGTTGAGCATGAATAAGATTAGATCATGTTTATTGCAATACAGTTATTCATTTAAGACAGAGAATAATTGTTATTCTGTTTACATGAATAAAACCTTCTATGGTCATACACCCAACGTTGATGGTTTACTGAATCTCGATCATGGTAATACACATATTCATAATATTGATGCCAAAAGATGCAAAGTTGATAATGATAGTGCAACTTATTTGTGGCACTGCCGTTTGGGTCATATCGGTGTAAAGTGCATGAAGAAACTCCATAAAGATGGACTTTTGGAATCACTTGATTATGAATCATTTGATACTTGTGAACCGTGCCTTATGGGCAAGATGACTAAAACTCCGTTCTCCGAAACAATGGAACGAGATAGTGACTTATTAGAAATAATACATACCAATGTATGCGGTCCAATAAGTATTGATGCTCGTGGCGGGTATCGTTATTTTCTGACCTTCACAAATGATTAAGAAGATATGGGTATATCTACTTAATGAAACACATGTTTGAAACATTTGAAAAGTTCAAAGAATTTCAGAGTAAAGTGGAGAAACATCGTAACAAGAAAATAAAAGTTTCTACGATCTGATCATGGAGGAGAATGTTTGAGTTACGAGTCTGGACTTCATTTAAAACAATGTGGAATAATTTCACAGCTCATGCCACCTGGAACACCACAGCGTAATGGTGTGTCCGAACGTTGTAACCGCACTTTATTGGATATGGTGCAATCTATGATGTCTCTTACCGATTTACCACTATCATTCTGGGGTTATACATTAGAGATAGCTGCATTCACTTTAAACAGGGCATTGTTAAAATTCATTGAGACGACACCGTATGAACTATGGTTTGATAAGAAACCTAAGCCGTCATTTCTTACAGTTTGGGGTTGTGATGCTTATGTGAAAAAAGCTTCAACCTGATAAGCTCGAACCCAAATCGGAGAAGTGCATCTTCATAGGATACCCAAAGGAAACTGTTGGGTACACCTTCTATCACAGATCCGAAGGCAAGATATTTGTTGCTAAGAATGGCTCCTTTCTAGAGAAGGAGTTTCTCTCGAAAGAAGTGAGTGGGAGCAAAGTATAACTTGATAAGGTAATTGTACCTTCTCCCGAATTGGAAAGTAGTTCATCGCATAAATCAGTTCCAGTCATTCCTACACCAATTAGCGATGAAACTAATGATGATGATCATGAAACTTCAGATCAAGTTACTACCGAATCTCATAGGTCAACCAGAGTGCCGTCCGCACTAGAGTGGTACTGTAAACCTATTCTGGAAGTCATATTACTAGACCATGATGAACCTGCAAACTATGAGGAAGCGATGATGAGCCCAGATTCTGCAAAATGGCTTGTGGCCATGAAATCTGAGATGGGATCCATGTATGAGAACAAAGTGTGGACTTTGGTGGACTTGCTCGATGATCAGCAAGACATAGAAAATAAATGTATCTTCAAGAGGAAGACGGACACTTATAGTATTGTTATTATCTACAAAACTCGACTTGTCACAAAAGGTTTTTGACAAGTTCAAGGTGTTGACTACAATGAGATTTTATCAAATGTAGTGATGCTTAAATCCGTCTGAATCATGTTAGCAGTTGCCATATTTTATGAAATCTGGCAGATGGTTTTATACAGACTTTTAGATAAGCCGGTATTTACAAGAAAGTGAGTGGGAGCTCTGTAGCATTCCTAATATTATATGTGGATGACATACTGTTAATTGGAAATGATATAGAATTTCTGGATAGCACAAAGGGATACTTGAATAAGAGTTTTTCAATGAAAGACCACGGTGAAGCTGCTTACATATTGGGCATCAAGATCTATAGAGATAGATCAAGACGCTTAATTGGACTTTCACAAAGCACATACCTTGATAAAGTTTTTGAAGAAGTTCAAAATGCATCAGTCAAAGTAAGGGTTCTTGCCTGTGTTACAAGGTGTAAAGTTGAGTAAGACTAAAAGCTCGACCACGACAGAAGATAGAAAGAGAATGAAAGTCATTCCCTATGCCTCAGTCATAGGTTCTATAAAGTATTCTATGTTGTGTACCAGACCTATTGTGTACCTTGCCATGAGCTTGGCAAGGGGGTACAATAGTGATCTAGGAGTAAACCACTGGACAGAGGTCAAAATTATCCTTAGTAAGGACTAAGGAAATATTTCTTGGTTATGGAAGTTATAAAGAGTTCGTCATAAAGAGTTACGTTGCCGCAAGCTTTTACACCGATCCAGATGACTCTGAGTCTCAATCTGGATACATATTCGCTAAAGTAGCTCCATGCAGAGCATTGTAGACATAGAATATTTGCAAAATACATACGGCTCTGAACATGACAGACCCATTGACTAAACTTCTCTCACAAGCAAAACATGATCACACCTTAGTACTCTTTGGGTGTTTATCACATAGCAATGTGAACTAGATTATTGACTCTAGTAAACACTTTGGTTGTTGGTCACATGGCGATGTGAGCTATGGGTATTAATCACATATAGATGTGAACTATTTATGTTAAATCACATGGCGATGTGAACTAGATTATTGACTCTAGTGCAAGAGGGAGACTGAAGGAAAATATGCCCTAGAGGCAATAATAAAGTTGTTATTTATATTTCCTTATACCATGATAAATGTTTATTATTCATGCTAGAATTGTATTAACCGGAAACTTAGTACATGTGTGAATACATAGACAAAACATAATGTCCCTAGTATGCCTCTACTTTGACTAGCTCGTTAATCAAAGATGGTTATGTTTCCTAACCATAGACACGTGTTGTCATTTGATGAACGGGATCACATCATTATGAGAATGATGTGATGGACAAGACCCATCCGTTAGCTTAGCATTATGATCGTTACAGTTTCATTGCTACTGCTTTCTTCATGACTTATACACGTTCCTCAGACTATGAGAATATGCAACTCCTGAATACCGGAGGAACACCTTGTGTGCTATCAAATGTCACAATATAACTGGGTGATTATAAAGATGCTCTACAGGTGTCTCCGAAGGTGTTTGTTGGGTTGGCATAGATTGAGATTAGGAATTGTCACTCCGTGTATCGGAGAGGTATCTCTGGGCCCTCTCGGTAATGCTCATCACTATAACCTTGCAAGAAATGTGACTAATGAGTTAGTTGCAGGATGAAGCATTATGGAACGAGTAAAGAGACTTGGCGGTAATGAGATTGAACTAGGTATGATGATACCAACGATCGAATATTAGGCAAGTAACATACCGATGACAAAGGGAATAATGTATGTTGTGCGGTTTGACCGATAAAGATCTTCGTAGAATATGTAGGATCCAATATGAGCACCTAGGATCAAATAAGGCATTCCCTCATTCATCCAGAATGACAACGCTACGTACGCTTCGACCAGGTGGGTCCCGACTGTCAGGCACTTCCTTACCTGCAAAGATGTAGCTGGTGGGTCCCAGCAGTCAGGGGGGGCGAATCGTTTTGGTTTTTTTTGCCCGAACGCACTTCCTTGCGTGCGAAGATGTAGCTGGTGGGTCCCAGCAGTCAGGGGGGCTGTCGGTGTCAAAACTGGCGGATCTCGGGTAGGGGGTCCCGAACTGTGCGTCTAGGCGGATGGTAACAGGAGACAAGGGACATGATGTTTTTACCTAGGTTCGGGCCCTCTCGATGCAGGTAAAACCCTACTCCTACTTGATTAATATTGATGATAGGGGTAGTACAAGAGTAGATCTACCACGAGATCAAGGAGGCTAAACCCTAGAAGCTAGCCTATGGTATGATTGTTGTTTTGTTGTTCATCCTACGGACTAAAACCCTCCGGTTTATATAGACACCGGAGAGGGCTAGGGTTACACAGAGTCGGTTACAATGGTAGGATATCTACATATCCGTATCGCCAAGCTTGCCTTCCACGCCAAGGAAAGTCCCTTCCGGACATGGGACGAAGTCTTCAATCTTGTATCTTCATAGTCCAGGAGTCCGGCTGAAGGTATAGTCCGGCTATCCGAACACCCCCTAATCCAGGACTCCCTCAGTAGCCCCTGAACCAGGCTTCAATGACGATGAGTCCGGCGCGTAGATTGTTTTCGGCATTGCAAGGCGGGTTCCTCCTCCAAGTACTTCATAGAAGATTTCAGACACAAGGATAGTGTCCGGCTCTGCAAAATAAGTTTCCACATATTGCCATAGAGAGAATAATATTTACACCAATCTAATCTGCTGACGTATTCCGCAGCGTGACATCACACCACGACCAAGCCTTTATTCGAATCGTTTTATTGTCCCACCTCAGCGTGTTATGCGAGGCGGTTTCCTTGGCATGTCTTGTCAAAGCAGAGATCATGTCCCCTTAATTTGCGGGATTCTCATCAATACAGACGTGGGTAACCCAGTCGTGCCCATTGGTATGTTTTCTCGATCAAAAGCAAGTCTCAAACGGTCACGGGGAGGGCCCTTGGTATTCGACCTCTTATAAAGAGACCAAGGCCTTACTCCTTTCTTTCAATCTCAAACAAGTTCGCCCTTCGCCTCGAGTTCCAACACCCAAGGCCCCAGATTTCAGGCGCTTCGGACCTCTGACAATGACCGGATTCGACCTTCAAGGCCGATGGATGCCCTCCTCCGTCATGGAGGAGGACGTGCTGAAGCTGAGAGAGGCCAGGTTCTTGACCGGTGAAATCTCGCATAGGCTGCCTGCTCAAGGGCAGGTTGTTCCTACTCCCAAGCCCGGTGAGAGCGTGGTGTTTATGTCTCACTTCCTTCGGGGGCTGGGCTTCCCTATGGACCCCTTCGTAAGGGGGATCATGTTTTATTATGGGCTGGAATTTCACGACTTGGCTCCGGAGTCCATCCTCCATATCTCATCGTTCATCGTTGTGTGCGAAGCCTTCCTACGCACTCCTCCTC
Source organism: Triticum dicoccoides (assembly GCF_002162155.2). Classification (NCBI taxonomy): domain Eukaryota; kingdom Viridiplantae; phylum Streptophyta; class Magnoliopsida; order Poales; family Poaceae; genus Triticum; species Triticum dicoccoides. Next base: position 453,110,622 of record NC_041390.1, on the reverse strand, counting down.
ACTTCGGATTGTGGCTCAAGACTTTTAAAGTAGAGCCGAAGATGATCGAGGGGCGGTACGCGGAGTGCGGAGGTGCTTTTATAAGCAAAAGTGCTGGTGCTCCATGGCCCGTGGGCTCTTTTCAAGAGGAGTCCAGCTTATGGCAACGAGAGTGGTTTTACATCACCGCTCCCAGGGGCACCAAGTGGGTGGTGCCACCCGCCTTTCGCTCGGGTCCCCCACCGCAGCTAGCGTCATGGGTCAATAAAGGATTGGACTGGGGGCCATCCAAGGATGTGCCTTTGTTGCAGGGCCGTATCCGAGATCTCCTAGAAAGAGACATCAGTCTGGTCATAGTAGCGCAGGTCATGCTGATTCGCCGGACCTTTCCCTACAAACGTCGCCCCCTCCGCCTATGGGAATTCAATCCGGAGGGACCACGAGCTCTCCAACATTTTATGGGTGCGACACCCATGGAGATGTATCAATTGTTCTTCGGATCACAAGCAATGTGCCCGGACTCGACCGAGGATGCAGGTCTGAGCTGCAATCGTCCGGATACTCAAGTAAGTAGCCCCGTACCCGGACACTCTATCCATATTGTTATCATAAAATTGTCCTTAAAAGAACTGTCCCTTAAGCAGGAGTGGATAGCGAAAGCGAAGCTAATCAGGTGTCCGGCCCCTCTCCCGGAGACCATGCCGGATCCCTTGTTAACCAGAATGCGGGAGGTCGTGCCTTTAGAAGAAGGTGAAGGGGGGAACAAGGAAGCTACCGCCTCCCCGAAGGAGGCTGTCGAAAAAGGAGGAATCGAGAAGTCCTCTACCCAGGGGAGGAAGAGGACGGCCTCTGAAGACCCGGAAACCATGGTCTCAAAGCGGGGGAAGAAATCTTCATCAGAGGGTCCTGCGCCAGAGGATGCCTCGGCCGCACTGTTCCCTCAAGGGGATCAGCCCTCCACCGAGCCGTAAGTAAAGAGGGGAGTTTAAAATGAGAGACATCCCCATTTTTATTTCCGAGGAAAATAACCGAAATTTTACCTTGTAGTTCGGATCTCCACCCTTCTCAGCAGAGCTCATCTTCAGGGGATCTTCTTCCTGAGATGATGGAGAGCGGCACGCCTCCCCCTGCCATACCGCCTTGTGAGGCGGGCGACCCTGAGGTGTCGTCACAGAGGGTTTCTCCGAATCCGGCAGGGCTGGAAGGTAGCCATGCGGCCCCCCAAAGCCCTCTGCATCTGGCCTTCGAAGAGGGCCATCGGGCAAGTCTAGCATGGTCTAGTTTACGGGCGGAGGAGCTGAAGGATCTGCTCGGGCGAGCGTCTATCTTGGAAGAACACCGTGCGTTGATGGGTACGGTGATTGAGGGGATTGCATCCGCGGAGAACGGGTTGCACGAGGCTGTCAGAAGTTTGTTGACAGGTTTTGAGGTACGCAAAATGATGCACCTTTTGACAGTTTTGCGTATATAAAATGCGTCCTGTATAGATAGTAGCCCCTGAGACTTTGCGTGATGTCAAAAATGACGGCGCGCGGAGGATCATAATCCCAGGTATAATATGTCTCCTTTCTGATGCAGGTGGCGAAGTGTCCGGTGGCCAGCCGGACTGATGAATTTGCCGAGCTAAAGCGGCAACTTGACGTGGCAGATGCCGACATCGCGCTTGTCAACAAGCGGCTTGACGAGGCACAAGGTATGTTATTTCTCCGGTGGCATTTAGTAAGAGGAGCTTGATGCTAGTATCTTACGACGTACGCGCTTGATGCAGATGGTGCTGCCGCCGTGGAGGGTCTTCGGGCGGAACTTGCCCGAGCCAAGGAGCAAGCCAGAAAAAGTGATGCGGCTGCCGGAAAGGCAATTGAAGAGCTGAAAGCCGAACAGGCTGCTCACTGCCAAAGCAAGAGGGAAATGGCCGTGAAGCTGAAAAGCGCTGCTGACCGTTGCATGCTTCTTGAAAAAGAAGACTGGGCGGAACAGACGGACCTGGAGAAGGCCATTGCCGATGCCAAGGATGCTCACTCTGCGATGAGAGCTATGAAGGAGGAGCTACGTCAAGCCGGAGAAATCGCGGCTGGAAAGCCCTTTATGCTGCGGAGGAAGTTTTGTGATCCGAAACATGCTCCGTTGGACCGGATGTGGAGTACGGCGGACACCTATCTGGATTTGGCAGCGAGTGCCGCAGATGCAGCCGAACACTTCCGGGATCAAGAAGATCGCGAAGTGGAAAAGCTTTTCTGGTCGCAGTTCCACAATCCAGAGCGTCCACTGTCGTTAGACGATCATTTAGCCGAATGGGCCGAGCTAAATAGGATGTCCAGACTCGCCATGAAATATGTCATGAGTCATCTGTGGCCGGGGAGGCCAGAGCCGAAGAGTTATTTCAACTTGGTGCAGCAGTTCCTTGGTGCAGTGTCGCATATCAATGCAATGAAGAAGTCAGCGTGCATAGAGGGTGCGCGGATGGCTCTTGCCCGTGTCAAGACATACTGGGCGGAGATGGAGACCACCGCTGTTGCATCCCAAGACTCGGACGAAAGCCGAGTACCTGCCGAGCACTATTTTCAGGAAGTTCTGCCAGGCGCTCGTTTAATAGAGACGCAGTGCTCGAAGGATACTATGTTCGAATAGCATATATTGTTGTAAAACGATGCTTTAATAAATTTGTAAAGCTTTTTATACTTGTGCCTGCAAGTTATTATAATACCTCATGTGCGGCCGTTTAAGATATATGTATATATAATTTGAAAGATGGCAGTTGTCGGCTTCAGCCCCCATGCAAATAATGCGGGGGTGTTCGCAGAAGGCGCATTTTCACACTTGATCCAACGTCTTGGTCCTACAAAGGAGGTGATAGCGCAGCGAACTAGGCAACCGGACTATATTGCTTTATCACTTTAACTTGGCCATAGGAGCTTGACAGTGAGGCTACTTATATAGCCCCTGGTGGCGCTTGCGCTCGCCCGAACTCGGGGCGCATATGTGCCTAGCCGGGAAACGGCCCTTCGTTAATGTGGAGGAATCCTAAAGATTCCGGTAAGTGATCGAGTGGTTGACCAGTCTCGCGCTATATCATGACAGTCAGTTTTTGGCTTTCTCTACCGAGGTGCTCGCCTGGCCGAACCGGGGCACAATCGCAGTAGTTCTCCTGGCGCCGCCTTAGCCGATAGAGCGGAACGTAAGGCAGCAAAACACAGGAGCCGTGCAAACCCAACATTTGACCAAAGACATGATTCGGAGCTGATGCATATAAGGCCAAACTCGCGACGCCGAACACTCCCTAAGGTATTCGGTCTTTTATGAAATAGGGCAGAACATCACCCGTGGTTATAAGCCCCTGATGTCCAGGTACGTGCAAAACTCTAACGTGGCCAATGCCAAAATGCCAGCCTCCTCCTCGGCTGTACAGAGAATCCGAGGGATGTGTATCAATAAGAGACAGTAAAAAAGGTTTACACAGGGTCTTAATCTAAAAATAATCCTTGAGACGGGTCCCTGCTGCACGTCTGCACCTGTGTCTCTGTTGTGCCGTGTCCTGGACGGGCGTAGCATGGTGTTCATCCACAAGAGAGAGGAATTTAGCTGAAAGGAAAAAGAATAATAGTGCGGAATGTACACTATACTGGATAAACAATGTATAATTTGTAGGACGGGTGAACTGGAGCCTTATTGTCGTGTATTTTACATATGCGAAGTGTCGGGTGGTAGGTGCGACATATGCCAACGGGTGGCTTATCATTGTGGGAGCCAGTAAGACGCCACCGGTGCCTGGAAGCGAGATGAGGCAAAGACATGCACGCCGGCGAATCTTACCCAGCTTCGGGGCTCTTCGTGGAGATAACACCCCTACTGCTGCTCTGCGGGGTCTCCGCATGATCACTAGATGAACGTGTGGCTACAAGGTGCTCCTTGAGCTGTTTGGCGAGAGGAAGAAGAAGGGCACGACTAGCTCTCCTCTCCTTTCTATGTGGTGTCTGGAACTAGCTTCGATCTCTCTCTTGCATGGGTGCCCCGGGGGATTTATATAGGCCTACCCCCCGGGGGTACAATTGTAATCCGACTGGGGTGGGCCCCAGCCGTCAGTGTCTACGCTCGCCGGCTTCTGCGCCAGCTACTGGGGCCCGCCGGCTGGTGGGTCCCGCCGGCTGCCGGCTCCTTGGTCGACAGGCAGGCCCCACTGTCATGGGCCTTGTCGGTGGCTGGTTACTGTTGCTCAATCCTGGTGACGAGGGCTTCGCCGCGGTGGGCGTGGCTATAGTGCCGCCGTCCGTCGGGTGATCGCTGTAGCCTCACAGCGTCGTGTCTCCGTAATGGGGCGTCTCCTTCGAGGGAGGTGGCAAGCCGGCTATGGGGAGCCGGCTCTGTCTTGGGCCGACTGGGGGAGGCCAGGCCGCCTTCGGGTGTCTCTCTGCCCGAAGGGGCCCACCGCCCGTGGGCCGTGCTGACGGCCCGTCGTGGGTGACATCAGGGTCAACATCGCAACAGTGCTGCGCCGGACGGGTCATGGCCACCCCGTACGGCGCACTGTGCCAGGCGTGCTCCGGGATTCGGGGGTGGCAGGCTTTACTGTAGCCACGCCCCGTCACATCGCCGTTATGTGGATGCAGACTTCGAGGGTACGATCTTGACCACTTTGTGGGAGCCGGCTTCTTGGAGTCGGCCTTCTCGCGGCCGGCTTCTTGGAGCAGACCCCCCCATGGCTTTCTTCATGAGGGCTAAATCCGGGCCTCCTTCCGATAGTCGGCCTGGGAGACAGCCGGCAAGGGGAAGGCGGCCCCACGTCTTGGACTCTTGAGGGCCAGATCGGCTCGTTATTTTTTCAGAAGGGCCAGGGGGAGCCGGCTAGGCTACCCGTGGTCATTTACTCCGACAGTAGTCCCCGAAGCTGATCGAGCTTCGAGGCTGATAAAGGGACGAGAAGCTAGGTTAGCTTCCTATCCTGGGAGCCGGCTTTGCTTGTGCGCGCCGTCTTCGAAAAGCTCCGTATCTTTTTAGGCGGGAGCAAAGGTCGGCCTGTGAGCTGACCGCGCCCCACCCCGCGGGCCACGTGGTAAGAAAAACCTGCCAGTGCACGCGCACGATGGGATGCCGCCGCAGGCCCGGGCCCGCCACTTATAGGCCTCGGCCCAAGTGCGGATCTTCTGCGGCCCACAACGGACCGCTCGCCTACCCGCGGCGGTTTCATTATGCCATCAAGGCGCAATAATCGCGGGTCGTGGGGGAGTGGGCGCAGTTGATCCCATGCTCCCCCACTCCACACCTCCTCGGTTCCGCCGCACGGGTCTATAAGTAGGGGGAGGAGAGGGAGCGGCAGAGGCTCGCACGCTCTCCCTCGCTCCACCCTTTCTCGCCTTCCTTCTCCTTCCTTCCGCCGCCGCAGCGACCCATCGCCGCGCCGCTCCGCCGTCGGACCTCTCGGTTCCTTCGGTCCCGCCGTAGCGGGGGCGTGCGCCTCTCCGCCGTCGCATCGCCTTGTTCCTTCGGTGCCGCCGTAGCGGGGTCGTGCGCATCTCCGCCATCGCGTCGTCTTGTTCCTCGCCGCGTCGCACCCATAGCGTTGTTGAGCTCGTGGGATGGCTCCAACGTCCAGGAGGACCACGTTGAGTTCCTCCGCCAGACGCGGCGTCTGCCGGGCGCGAACTACGTGCAGGTTCGTCGTGCGCCGGCGAGGGAGATTTCGCCGGCACCGGAGGAGGGCGAGCGGGTAATCTTCCGCTCGCACTGCCTACGCGGCTTTGGCCTCCCGGCGAGCGGATTCCTTCGCGCCTTTCTTGAGTTTTACCACCTCCAGCCGCATCACCTCACACCCAACACGGTGATGCTGCTGTCGGCTTTCGTCACCCTGTGCGAGGGCTTTCTTGGGGTTCTCCCCACTCTCGAGCTCTGGGGAGAATTCTTCCAGTGCAAGCTTGGCACCGTTGTCACGGGCGTGCCCGCCCCCTGCGAAGCCTTCATCGCCATGAGGCAGACGAGCGAGAACAATTCGTTCTCGTCCATCCCGCTGATCCAGTTGGTGAAGCTCTGGCAAAAGTCTTATTTTTACATGAAGAACGTCGCCCAGCAAGGTGACTTCATCAACCTGCCGGCTTACGTAGCTGGCCCGCCGGCTGGGTGGCAACCCTCGTGCAGCTACCGGGCCAGGTCATTGTCTTAGGCCGGGAACGCAGCCGTCGCTCGGCTCCGGGTGATGATCCAGTCGGAGGGCCTGACTGGAGCCGACCTGGTGGCCGCCTTCGTGGAGCGCCGAATACTTCCGCTCCAAGGCCGGCCTCACATGATTTGTCAGATGAGCGGCCGCTTCGACCCGTGCTGGCTGAGCACCAGGGAGATGCCTCATGTCAAGGTGTCTTACATGGTGAACTACATCTCCAACTGCAAGCTCGCCGAAGATTGGCGATATGGCAAGGGGCCGTATTCTCGCGCCAACCCCCCGCCTGTTGTAAGTTTTTCTTCTTTTCTTCCTTTGGAAGCCAGTCTCATGATGGCCGACTTCTGATCGATTGGTTTGCCCTTGGCAGAACCCTCTTCTTTCGCCGATGGCCAGGGCCGCAGGGGTAGAGCGCCAGCTCTTCCCCGACCGCACGATGGACGACGTCGATGATCCGGACCTGGGAGCGGCCGCCATGGAAGATGCCGAAGGCGACGAGGCAGGCGGCGCGAGGCTCGGGGCCGGCCTTGAGGACTGGGCGGACGATGACGAGGTCGAAGCCGTTCCGCACCGCCAGCCGGCGCCTGATCATCAAGGCGCGGGCCCGTCTGCCGCGCCGACTGCCTGTGGCGGCACGCAGAAACGCCGGGCTGTGTCGACCTACTTCGGCAGCCGGCCGAAGAAGCCCAAGGGTTCCACAGCGGCGACCAGGCGGGAGGAGGCGGCCGTGAAGGCGGCCCGCTTCCGCAAGGCGGTGAAACAGCCGCAGGCGATCTCGGCGTAAGTGTGAAGCGTCTTGTATTTTTTGTTGTCTTCTTCGATTGAGGCTCTTCTAAACTTTTCTTCGCTCGCCGGGCAGGGCACCACTTTCCCTCGAGCGAGGTCCTGGCGGCTCCGTAGTCGGGCCGACTGGAGGGTCCTTAGGCTCCCGCCGCGTGGATCACCGCGCCGACCTCATGGAGGCCACGGAGCAGAACGCACGGGAGGCACGGGAGGAGCGGGAGGCGGCGGAGCGAAGGACCGCCCAGGCGGCGAAGGAGTAGGCCGATACGGCGGCCAAGGCCCGGGCAGAGGCGGCGGTTGCGGAGAGGGAGGCGGAGGCTTCGCGCAACCAGCCTCCGCAGCTCGTCGTTCCCCTCCGCGCCATGGCCCCCGACATCCTCGTGCCCCCGTCGGAGGAGGTCGACCGAGATCCACCCGTGATGGAGAGGAGGGAGGACCACGTGGTCTTCGTGGAGGAGGCGCCGCAGACGGCACCGACTGGAGCGGGCCAAGGCGGCCGACTAGCCGTGGCGCCAGAGCAGCCGGCCGGGGGCGAGCCAGAGGCAGGAGCCGGCCTCGAGGTGCAGCCGGCATTTCGCCGGCGCGTAGAGGGAGCTATCTCTGCATCGAAGCCGCACAGAGCTGCGGGCGCCGGCCGGACGGCGAAGGCCCTAGAGGCGGCCAGCGCCAGCACGTCCGAGTGGACGCCCAGCGGGGGGACGGCCGAGCTGAACACGGCGGCCCAGGAGGTCCGGAACCGGCTTCAAGCCCAGGCCGCTTCGCTGCAGCGATATACCCAAGAGTTCCTCATGACGCGGGCCGTCATCCGGGTGAGCCTTCTGGCCTTGGTTGTTTTGCTTTTTTGATTTCTTCCATGGGGGCGCGTCAGCGCACCCACTGGGTGTAGTCCCCGAGTTCCGAGTCGGCTGCTGAGCAGGCGGCTTGGAACTTACTAGGTCCTGACAGCTATCTTATTCTTGCATCCTGTCTGATCTTTTAGGAATACCATAACCTCCGTGATGCTGCCTTCAACTCCCAGGCTCAGGAGGTGGGCCAGAAGACCGAGGACCAGATCAACAGCCGGAGTGCGTGCTTAGTCTCGTTCATCTCCTGTGGGGGCGCGTCAGCGCACCCACTGGGTGTAGTCCCCGAGATTCGGGCCGACTGCTGAGCAGTCGGGTCAGATCTTCCCTGACGACTTCTTCCTTATTGATTTTTCCTTTGTCTTCGTGCTTGCAGGAGCCAATGCCGACTTGAGGGAGAAGCTGAGCGGGGCCCAGGCCGCCCTTCGCGCCAAGGAAGCCGAGTGCAATGCCTTAGTCCTGGAGCGTGACCGCTTGGCCAAGAAGTTGGCCGACCAGGAGGAGAACCACAAGGCGGGCCAGAAGAAGGTGTAGGACAGCGTGGACGCCCTCAAAGCTGAGTTTGAGACCGAAGCGGCGGGCTGGGTTGAGGCAAAACAAGCGCTGAGCGAGGGCTATGGCCGGATTGAGGATATGATCGATGGTAAACGCCTTCCTCACTCCTTGCTTTCCCCTTGCCCCCTGATTTGTGTTCTGACTTGTGCTGCTTTTTGTTCTTTGTGCAGACTACTTCCCTGGCTACTCCGTCCTTGCCACCCAGACCATCGAGGCCCACCACGAGGCGCGCTGGTAGGCAGGGGCTGAAATCGCGCCGGACGCGAGCCGGACGCTTGAGGAGCAACTCTTGGCGGTCCAAGCCCGGCTGCAGCCGGCTCACCGCATGCTCCGCCGCCTCCAGCGCGCCGGGGCGCAGGTGTTGGCCGCCCTCTGGCGAGGCGAGACGATTCCCCGCACCCCGAGTCGGACTGCCGACTGGCTGGAGGTTGCGGTTGGCCGCTTCGAGGCCTGGAAGGCATCGGCAGCCCGGCTTGGAGCTGGGCGGGCGCTGGAGTTCGTCCGAGCCTGGTATCCCGGGCTGAACCTGGACCAGCTGCGCACCTGGCGGCTGGAAGCCGACGAGGAGATGGAGGAGGTGCGGCCGGCAATCGCTCAGCGTGCCTCGACGATCGCCGAGTGCACCGACATCAGCACCTTTGCTCCTGAGATAAATGACAACGGTGTTGCCCAGTTGGAGGAATGGTTCGGGCTGAACCCAGCAGAGGGCGAGGACTCGGCGGAGGAGATCGCCTCCAGCGATGAAGGCGAAGACGACGAAGGAGAGGAAGGCGAAGACGTCGAGCCGGCCAGCGAAGCGGCCAGCCAGCCTCAGCCTGACCGTGCCTCCAGCAAAGAGGCGCGTGCTAGCGCGCCCTCTGTGAGAGGTGGTGATCATGCCGAGGTTCGCCAGCCGGCCACTCCTCCAGCCAGCACTGCCATCTCCACCGACCTGCCCGACTCGCCAGTCGCTCCCTTGGCTTAATCTGCCGTCCTTGCTTTTCCTGCTTGTTACTTTTTGAACAATTTTTATTAAACTTGCGCAGTTCCACCCACTAGGGGTGTATTCAAACTATGTTGAATGCTGGCCTTTTGAAGGTCTTTTGTGTAAATATGATCGTGTGTGTGTTTGGCTTCCATTCGCGTATGCTTTTTATCCTTAGGCTGTTTCCTTTGCCGCCTTCCCATTTTGGGAAGGCAAGTACTCGAGCTTTCTTAGATTGAAGCGAGGTGAATGGAAGCCGGCTGGCCGGCTACTCTGGTAGTCGATCGGCGGTGGGAGAGAAACTGGCTTTTGTTATATTAGTCCGTTAGTCCCTAGCCGTTTTTCGTGTGGGCGTCCTTTCCTGACTTTAACTCTTGCCAGCCGGACAGCCGGTTTCTTCGAACTGCGACTTTTGGCAAGAGAAGGCTTGGGTGCCGGCACACTACTTGTCTGACCGCGGGTAGGACTTCTAATATAACTCGAGGCGGCCAGTCCCCGGGCCGACTAGTCGAACCCGGCGCCGGACGAAAAAAGTGAATGTAATGACATGATCATAAGCATGATACTCTTCATTTATAGATAAAAGACGGCAGTCCCCGAGCTCTCCTCGGGGGGCCTATTGTCCCGTACTTAGTACAAAAGTTAGCGTGATACATACTGCATTTCAACTGTAAAATCTTCGGAGGAGGTTGGCGTTCCATGGTCGTTCCGACTCCTTGCCGGAGTCGTCTCTCTTTCGTGCCTTCGGCTTCTGCGCGTCGATTAGGTAGTAGGAATCGTTGCCTAAAGCTTTGCTGATGACGAAGGGGCCCTCCCAAGGGGCCCAGAGCTTGTGCTGGCCGGCTGTTCGCTGGATCAGCCGGAGCATGAGGTCGCCCTCTTGGAAAGATCTTGGTCTGACCTTCCGGCTGTGGTAGCGGCGCAAGCCCTGCTGGTAGATGGCGGACCGACTAAGGGCTAACAGCCGGCCCTCTTCCAGCAGGTCGACACCGTCTTCTCGTGCTTCCCTGGCCTCCGCCTCCGTGTACATGGTTACCCGAGGTGATTCGAACTCGATGTCAGTTGGGATGACCGCCTCGGCACCATACACGAGGAAGAAGGGAGTGAAGCCGGTTGACTTGTTTGGGGTAGTGCGCAGACTCCAGAGGACGGCCGGCAGCTCATCGAGCCAACAGCCGGCCAAACGATCCAGTGGTACGACCATTCGGGGCTTGATGCCGGAAAGGATGAGGCCGTTGGCTCGCTTGACTTGGCCGTTTGACTGCGGGTAGGCAACAGACGCTAAGTCCAACCGGATGCCCTGCGTCGCGCAGAAACGTGCCAATGCTTCCTTGGCGAAATTCGTGCCGTTGTCGGTGATGATGCTGTGTGGCACGCCGTACCGAGTTGTTATATCTGCAATGAATGTTACAGCAGTCGGCCCATTCAGCTTCTTGATCGGCTTTGCCTCAATCCATTTGGTGAATTTGTCCACGGCGACAAGCAGATGTGTCATGCCGCCGCGCGCCATCTTGAATGGGCCCACCATGTCCAGTCCCCAAACGGTGAAGGGCCAAGTGAGGGGAATGGTCTTGAGTGCCGAAGCCGGCATGTGTTGCTTGGAGCTGAAGATTTGGCACCCTTTGCAATGTTTAACTATCTCCTTGGCGTCATCCAAAGCAGTCGGCCAAAAGAAACCATGGCGGAAAGCTTTGGCGACGAGTGATCTTGAGGCTGCATGGTGGCCGCATTCTCCTTGGTGGATGTCTCTGAGGATTGCAATGCCCTTCTCTTGCTCGACGCATTGCTGGAGGACTCTAGTGACACTGCGCTTGATGAGCTCTCTGTTGACGATTGTGTATGCTCCGGCTCGGTGTTGGACTTGTCTTGCCCCTGTTTCGTCAGCCGGCAGATCTTGATTTATTAGGAAGTTGAGGATGGTCTGGGCCCATGACGGAGCTGCGACTTCTTCTATTGCCAACACAGCTATTGCGACCAGGGCGGGCGGGCTGGGTGGTGAATGCTGGAGTCGGCCGCCGGCTGTTGTGTTGGTGCAGTCCCCGGGCCGACTACCGCAGTCCCCGGGTCGGGCGTAACTACGGAAGTCCCCGAGCCGCCTACTAACGTCCCGGGCCGACTATCGAAGTCCCCGGGTTACTTGCTTGGTTCTTCGAGCCAGACCCGGCCGCGTCGGGGTCAGGCAGCACGAAGATGGAATCGGACTCTGGAGATGGCTTGATAGACGGCTTGAGGAGGCGTTGTAGAGAGACACCGGTTGGTATCGCCTGCCGAGTGGAGCCTATTCGAGCCAGGGTCTCTGCTGGCTCATTGTCGGCTCGCGGTACGTGGAGGAACTCGCATCCTTCAAAGTACCCGCTGATCTGCTGAACGAGGAAGTGGTAGCTTGCCATATTTGCGTCCTTGGCGTCCCAGTCGCCGGATGACTGCTGGACTACCAAGTCCGAGTTGCCGTAACATAGGATCCGGCAGATGCCGAGTTATTTAGCAAGCCAGAGCCCGTGTATGAGCGCCTCGTACTCGGCCACGTTGTTGGAGGCGGCAAAGTGAATTTGCAGCATGTATCTGAGCTTGTCGCCTTTGGGAGAGGTGAGGATGACGCCGGCTCCCAAGCCGGTGCGCATCTTGGACCCATCGAAGTGCATGCGCCAATGAGTGGAGTCGGGAGCTGGCGGCAGGTACTGGGTCTCGGCCCAGTCGACGAGGAAGTCGGCCAATGCTTGGGACTTGATGGCGGTGCGAGGCTGGTAGAAGATCGTGTAGGGGGGCAGCTTGATGGCCCATTTTGCCACCCGGCCGGATGCATCCCGGCTGCCTATGATCTTGGCCAGCGGGGTGGTGCATACGACCGTGATGGGATGCTCTTGGAAGTAGGGCTTCAGCTTCTTGGCGGCGAAGTACACGCCATAGCACATCTTCTGGTAGTGCGGGTAGTTCTGCTTCGAGGTAGACAGCACCTCACTCAAATAGTACACCGGCCTCTGGACCGGCTGGGCTCGGCCCTCTTCTGGGCGCTGGACTATGATGATGGTGCTGACCACCCGGCTGGTTGCAACAACGTAGAGGAGCATGGGCTCTTTCCCAGCCGGCGCCGCCAGGACAGGCGGCGTGGCCAGCATCTTCTTCAGCTCGTGAAAAGCTTGGTCGGCTTGGTCATTCCACTCGAAGTGAGTGGTCTTCTTCATGAGGCAGTAGAGGGGGAGAGCTTTCTCTCCGAGCCGGCTGATGAAGCGGTTTAGGGAGGCCAAGCACCCGGTGAACTTCTGGACTTCTCGAAGTTTGGTGGGAATCGCCATCCTCTCAATTGCCTTGATCTTTACTAGGTTGCATTCGATGCCGCGTTCGGAGACCAGGAAGCCTAGGAGCTGGCCGGCTGGCACTCCGAACACGCATTTCTCGGGGTTGAGCTTGATCTGGAACCGACGCAGGTTCTCAAATGTTTCCTTGAGGTCTTCCAGCAAGGTGCCGCGCTTCTCCATCTTCACCACAATGTCGTCTACGTAGACGTGGGCATTTCTGCCGAGCTGCTTGAGGAGGCACTTCTGCATGCAACGCTGAAAAGTGGCACCGGCATTTCTTAAGCCAAATGTCATAGTCAGGTAGCAGAAAGCTCCGAATGGCGTGATGAAGGCGGTCTTCAGGCAGTCAGCCGGATCTAACTTTATCTGGTGGTATCCTGAGTAAGCATCCAAGAAACTCAACAGCTCGCATCCGGCCGTGGAGTCTATCACTTGATCAATCCTTGGCAGGGCAAAGGGATCTTTGGGGCAGGCCTTGTTGAGGCTCGTGTAGTCTATGCACATGCACCACTTGTTGTTCTTCTTTAGCACGAGGACCAGGTTGGCGAGCCACTCTGGAAAGAAAACCTCCATAATGAAGCCGGCTGCCAGAAATCGGGCTATCTCTTCTCCTACAATCCTTCTTTTCTCCTCCAACAGTCGGCGGAGGGGTTGTTTGACTAGTTTTGCGTCTTCTCGGACGTGTAGCTTGTGCTCGATGAATTCCTTCGGAACACCCGGCATGTCCTTGGGGGACCATGCAAAGATGTCCCGATTCTCACGGAGGAAATCGGCGAGCTCGCCTTCCTATTTGCTGTTTAGGTTTGCCCCGATGACGGCAAACCTCTCTGGGTGCTCGGGGTCATGAGGTATCTTCTTCATCTCCTTGGCCGGCTGGAAAGATCCTTGGGCATCACCATCCTTGGGATCGGGGGACAGGGCCGACTGTTTGCTGGCCATGGCCACGACTCGGTCCAACATCTTCTTTTCTTCGGCAATCACAAGGGACTCGGCCAGCCGGCTGCTGGGTGCCACACACTCGGAAGATTTCTTGTAATCGCCGGCTATGGTGATGATGCCCTTGGCGCTCGGCATCTTCATCTTGAGGAAAGCATAGTGGGGAACAGCCATGAACCTGGCCAAGGCAGGTCGGCCAAGCAATGCATGGTAGGGGCTCTCCAGGCCCACCACTTCAAACCAGATCGCTTCCCGGCTGAAATGATCCTTGTCCCAAAAGAGTACATCAATCTTGATCTTGCCAATGGGGGCGCAGGACAGGCCAGGTACAATGCCATGGAACACAGTCCGAGTAGGCATGAGTTGCTTCGTCTTGACGTTCAGCTTCTCCAGGGTGTCACGGTACAGGATGTTCATGCTGCTCCCGCCGTCTATCAGCACACGGGAGAAACGGGCGGCACGTCTGTCTGTTGCAAGGGTGGCATCCAAAACCAACGCATAAGAGCCGAGAGATGGCATCACCTCTGGGTGGTCGGCCCGGCTCCAGCTGATAGGTTTTTCTGACCAGTGCATGTGCTCGGCGGGGTTGGCGGCGACCATGTTGACTTCCTGGTGCTCTCGGTGTCTGCTGCGCCGGTCTTCGGGCTGGCTCGTAAAGATGACATAAGCGGCATGCTCGTCGTGGAACTCATCGTGCACGGCTCCGACTGCAGGCCGAGCGGTCGGCGGCTGCGGAGCCAGAGGCGGCGGACCGGCAGGCGGAGGCGGCGCGAGCCCTTCGCCTTTGGAGATTCGGGTGAGCCAGTGGCACTTCCGGGTTGTGTGGTTGGACGGCTTCGCGCCGCTGTGGAACTTGCATGGGGCGTCGAGAGTTTGCTCGTAGGAGAAGGCCGGCTGCCAAGCCGGCTTGCCGCCCCTCTGGTTCTTGGGTGCGGGTCGCCCTTCGGGCTACTCGTCTTCGACTGTGGCCACCTGCCGACTGGTGGAGGGCGGCGCGGGGCCCTTGCGCTTGTGGTCGTTCTGGTGTGGGCGTCGGCCGGAGTCCCCAGCGGCGTCTTGGGCGCCGGGTTGAGTACCTTCCCGGACGCGTCTACCCGGAGTTCGGTCTTCATTGAGTAGTCGGCGGTGGCGTACTTGTCCGCTATGACCAGAAGCTCGTCGAGGGTAGTTTGCTCGTCACAGAGGAGCTTGTGCTTGAGGAGGGTGCCTTCTCGGCACCCGGCAGTGAAGTATTCTATGGCTTGCACCTCGTGCACCCCTTCGCAAGAGTTGTGGAGCTCGGCCCAACACGTGAGGTAGTCGCGAGTGGACTCGGCGGGGCCTTGTACGCACAAGGAGAGCTGTCTGGGCTTGGGAGCCCGCTTGTAGGTGCTAGTGAAGTTGCGGACAAAGGCTTCTGTGAAGTCTAGCCAGCTATTGATGCTGTACGACTTGAGGCTGTTGAGCCAGGTCCGTGATGTGCCCTGCAGCATGAGGGGCACGCACTTCACGGCAACGCGCCTGTTGCCGTTTGCTATGCTAACCGCCATGGAGTAGTCGATCAACCAATCTTTCGGCTTCACGGAGCCGTTGTACTTGGGCGTGTCTCTTGGGAGCGAGAACCCTTTGGGGAAAGGCTCGTCGCGGATGCGGGGGCCAAAGCAAGGCGGGCCGACATCATCTTCTTCTTCTGGCGCCAGGGATCGCGCTAGGCGGTCGATCCGATGGCGGGCGTCGTTCTCGCCGACTCCTTCGCGGAGACCTAGTCGGCCACTGAGAGTCGGATGCGTGACAGGCGGTGGGGTGGGATATCTCTCCCCACGAGGCGGAGGCGGAGGCGGGTTGCCCCGCCGCTCCACAGCCCAGGGATGGCCTTCTGCGTCTCGCTCGATGGAGATTCGGGTTCGGCTTCGGCTGGCAGCCGACTCTTTCTCGTGTCGCGCGCGGGTTTTACCCATAGTCGGCGTCCGGGATGTCGCGCCGTGCTCTTGGCGCGGGGGAGGGCTTTTCGTGCGAGCGTCAGCTTCGTGCCGCTACGCGGCCGCATCGATTAGCTGATGGATGCGTCTGGTCATGTGGGGGAGTTCTTCGGCCCCCAGTCCGCCTAACTCGTCTACGGCCGCCTGGGCGGCGCGCAGATTCTCGAGTGGAGTAGCGTAGACTGGGCGGTCGACTCCTAGCGTGTCGGCGAGGGCAGCGCCATGCTGTCTGACAACGTCGGCCCGACTTGGCCCGCCTGGGGGAGGCGTGCCAAAGGCGGCGCGGTCGGCCTCGCGCCAGTGGGCCTCAGTGAGGCGTCTCTTGGAAGCCAACTTCCAGCCCTCCGCGAGGAGGGCGAGGCGGCGAGCCTCCAGTGCTTCGACGTCGGCATCGGCCGGGAGGGGGATGGACAAGTCGTGGGCCGCCACATGCGGGGCATCATGGGCGCTCTCGCCAGAGGCGCCGCCGTGGCCGATGACCATCACCTCGGTGGTGATAGCGTCGCAGCCATCGGCCCGGGGAAGCGGGTCGTTGTAGATCGTGACGTTAGTGGGGAAAGTGTCGAGCGAGGCCGTGTCGGAGTCGACAGGCATCGGATCGGTGGAGCCAACAGACTCCAAGTCCACAGAAGGCTCGCTGGAGACGTGGAGCTTGTCGAGGAGGTTGACGAGGTGGTCGGTGCCCGCATCAGAGGCGAGCTCGTCGGAGATGAGGGTCTTGTCAAGGAGATCGGCAAGGCCGCTCGCTGCGCAGACATTGGTGACGCCTTGCAGCGCGTCGTGGCAAGCGCCATCGGGCGTGCCGGGCTGGCGACGCTCGCTGGGGAGGAAGAGGGTTCCCGTCCAGAACAGGTCTTCGGACGACGGTGCAACTGTTCCCACGGTGGGCGCCAAATGTCGGGTGGTAGGTGCGACATATGCCAACGGGTGGCTTATCATTGTGGGAGCCAGTAAGACGTCGCCGGTGCCTGGAAGCGGGATGAGGCGAAGACATGCACGCCGGTGAATCTTACCCAGCTTCGGGGCTCTCCGTGGAGATAACACCCCTACTGCTGCTCTGCGGGGTCTCCGCATGATCACTAGATGAAAGTGTGGCTACAAGGTGCTCCTTGAGCTGTTTGGCGAGAGGAAGAAGAAGGGCACGGCTAGCTCTCCTCTCCTTTCTATGTGGTGTCTGGAACTAGCTTCGATCTCTCTCTTGCATGGGTGCCCCGGGGGGTTTATATAGGCCTACCCCCCGGGGGTACAATGGTAATCCGGCTGGGGTGGGCCCCAGCCATCAGTGTCTACGCTCGCCGGCTTCTGCGCCGGCTGCTGGGGCCCGCCGGCTGGTGGGTCCTGCCGGCTGCAGGCTCCTTGGTCGACAGGCAGGCCCCACTGTCATGGGCCTTGTCGGTGGCTGGTTACTGTTGCTCAATCCTGGTGACGAGGGCTTCGCCGAGGTGGGCGTGGCTACAGTGCCGCCGTCCGGCGGGTGATCGTTGTAGCCTCACCGCGTCTTGTCTCCTTAATGGGGCGTCTCCTTCGAGGGAGGTGGCAAGCCGGCTGTGGAGAGCCGGCTCTGTCTTGGGCCGACTGGGGGAGGCCTGGCCGCCTTCGGGTGTCTCTCTGCCCGAAGGGGCCCACCGCCAGTGGGCCATGCTGACGGCCCATCGTGGGTGACATCAGGGTCAACATGGCAACAGTGTTGCGCCGGACGGGTCATGGCCACCCCGTACGGCGCACTGTGCCAGGCGTGCTCCGGGATTCGGGGGTGGCAGGCTTTACTTTAGCCACGCCCCGTCACATCGCCGTTATGTGGATGCAGACTTCAAGGGTACGATCTTGGCCGCTTTGTGGGAGCCGGCTTCTTGGAGTCGGCCTTCTCGCGGCCGGCTTCTTGGAGCCGGCCCTCCCACGGCTTTCTTCATGAGGGCTAAAGTCGGGCCTCCTTCCGATAGTCGGCCTGGGAGACAGCCGGCAAGGGGAAGGCGGCCCCACATCTTGGACTCTTGAGGGCCGGATCGGCTCGTATTTTTTCAGGAGGGCCAGGGGGAGCCGGCTAGGCTACCCGTGGTCATTTACTCCGACACGAAGGCCCTTGTATAGGGGTGTATGGCTACTAAACCTTTATCCGTTATATGTTTGCTCCGGACTCGCCTAACCGAGCCCGTGGTCTTGACGACCTGGCAGATGCTTTCGTTTGTGAATTTGTTTTAAGTCATGGCTGTCGAGGCAGCCGCATATTCTTTCGCGCTTGAGGCACACTTAATATTGCCCCTTATTGAGATGACGCCTCGTGGACCGGGCATTTTGAGCGTAAGAGACGCGTAATGCGGTATTGCGTTAAAGCGGGCGAAAGCTTCTCGTCCCAACAGTGCTTGATGGCTACTTGAAAATGGGGCGATATGGAAGGTTAGCTTTTAGCGGCGGAAGTTGCCGGGGGAGCCGAACATAACTTCTAGCCGAAGAGAACCCATGCAATGGGCATCCCTGCCTGGCGTTACTCCTTGAAAGGAAGTATTGTTATGGCGAATTCTTTTTGGGTCTATTCCCATTTTGCGGATTGTGTCCTGATATAGCAGGTTTAAGGCACTGCTGCCATCCATCAGGACATTTGTAAAGTGGAGTCTGTCGATTAGCGGATCTAATACCAGGGCAGTCCAACCTGCGTTCCGTATACTTCTAGAGTTATCCCAGTGATCGAAGGTGATTGGTTTTAACAACCATGCGCGAGACTCCTTTCGGATAGGCCGTATGGCGCGAATCTCTGCTGGCGCCACTCTGTGCACTATGTGAAGTAAGTTTACTGTTTTAACTTCTTGTGGGAAATCCTTTTGTTTCCTGGTGCTCTGCTCGTGGGGTCCGTCATCGTCCTCACTTGGTGTGTCGAGCCCCTTGTGTTCGGCGTTGAGTTTGCCGGATTGCTTGAAAACCCAACAATCTCTATGGGTGTGGTTCGCAGGCTTCCCAGGAGTACTATGAATTTGACATATCTTGTCCAAGATTTTGTTCAGGTGAGATAACTAATCCCTGTTATCCTTAAGGGGCAGCTTTCTCTGATTCTGCCGAGAGCTTTTGAATCCGGCGTTGACTGGCGCGCTCTTCGGACTGCTTCCCTTAGTCCCGCGCTGGTCCTTGTTGCGTCGTGGTTTCCCATTTCCATCCCTAACTTCGGATGTACTTGGGTTGCTGGTGCTGCATCTTGCCAACCAGCTGTCTTCTCCCGCACAAAATCGGGTCATGAGGCTTGTTAATGCGGCCATTGTTCTTGGCTTTTCTTGGCCGAGGTGTCTAGCGAGCCATTCGTCTCGAACGCTATGTTTGAAAGCCGCTAAGGCTTCGGCATCCAGACAGTCGACTATCTGATTCTTTTTAGTAAGAAATCTGTTCTAGAGTTTCCGGGCTGACTCCCCGGCCTGTTGAGTGATATGGCTCAAATCGTCCGCATCCGGAGGTCGGACGTAGGTCCCTTGAAAATTTGCCAGAAAGGCATCCTCGAGATCCTCCCAACTTCCAATGGAGTTTTCGGGAAGGCTTTTAAGCCAATGTCGTGCTGGCCCTTTGAGTTTGAGGGGTAAGTATTTTATGGCATGGAGATCATCTCCTCGGGCCATGTGTATATGGAGGATATAATCCTCAATCCAAACTCCAGGGTCTGTTGTTCCGTCGTACGCCTCTATGTTTACGGGTTTGAATCCCGCTGGAAATTCATGGTCCAGCACCTCATCGGTGAAACATAGGGGGTGTGCGGCACCCCTGTATTTGGGTGTGCCGTGATGTTCGGATATTTGTTGTGCCGCATTGCTTACTAGATCTTGCTTTCTTGGCCCGTAGATAGATCTGGCTGGGCCGTCTTTTGTCGCGATTCCTTGAGTGGATCGCGTGTCGGCTTGTTTGCGCCGCCGCTTGCCATTCCCTGTTGGCCATGGGGTCGTCTATCCGACCGGGTGGATTTCTTATTTTTTGATTGCGGGGGCTCTAAGGCATCCTCGTCAAATTCAGGTAGTAGCTTTCGCTTCGGATAGCTTTTTGTGTGGCAACTGCTGCTATGTTTGTCTGCGGTGTTGAGTATTTTTCTCCATCTGATTCTGAGCACCTCTTCCGCGTTTTTGAGCTTCTACTTCTGTTTTTTCAGGCTACGTGCAGTGGTGACGAGCCTATTGTGGAGGTTCTTCTGTTCCATGAGCATATTTGGCGTGAGGTCGTCTGGACTGTTGTTTCCACCGGGGACGGTTTGTTTGTCGAAGTTGCCCTATTCGGATGGTTGTTCCAAGGCATGTTCGTCATCCGCCGGCTCATCCTGCTCTATGGCTGGGGCTGTATCACTGCCGTTTCTGTCGAGGTGGGGCTTGGAGCGGCTCTTACGTCGCCACTTTGCTTGCTTTTCGAGTGCACGATCCTTCGTTGCATCCCTGTGTTCCTCGTTGTCGCTTCCTTTGGGTGTGTCCACCATGTATACATCATGAGACGAGGTGGCAGTCCAGTGCCTTATAGGCGTCAGTTCATGTTCGTCTCCTACATCGTCGTCCATGCCATCAATGTCTTTGGAGTCGAATTCGAGCACGTCGTTTAAATTATCGACAGTAGCTACGAAGTGGGTGGTGGGTGGGTTTTGAATTTCTTCGTCATCCGCATCCTAACCTTGCTGACCGTGGTCCGGCCGAGGCCCTCCTGATAAAGAGAGAGACTTTAGTGAATTCAGAATATCGCCAAAAGGCAAGTGCTGAAAGATGTCCGCGGCGGTGAACTCCATAATCAGCGCCCAATCGGATTCGATCGGCAGGGGTGCGGGGGGTTCGGAGTCCGGCACCTTGGAGTCATGGGCTTTGCAGGGGACAGAGCTGGTGTTCGGCTTGATTGCCATAGAGATTTCGGCCTATGAGGCGGTGTCCAACCACCTGTCCTCGATCGGCCCAATCGGCTCCGAACTAAGGGTTGGGGCCGATGCGGGCGCGGCCTCCAAGACACTGTTCGGTGGCAGAGCTAAATCATGCCCTTCGTGACAGTGCGGCGCGCTCGGCTGTGGTTCGAATCTGTCGAAGATCAAGTCTCCGCGGATGTCATCCATGTAGTTAAGACTTCCTAATCTGACCTGATGGCCAGGGGCGTAGCTTTCGATCTACTCCATATGGCCAAGCGAATTGGCCCGCAGTGCAAAGCCACCGAATACGAAGATCTGTCCGGGGAGGAAAGTCTCACCCTGGACCGCATCGCTGCTGGCGGTCGGAGAAGCCATCGGGCCTAAAAGTGACGACACAGAGGAACTCTCAATGAAAGCACCAATGTCCGTGTCAAAACCGGCGGATCTCGGGTAGGGGGTCCCGAACTGTGCATCTAGGCGGATGGTAACAGGAGAAAAGGGACACGATGTTTTTACCCAGGTTCGGGCCCTCTCGATGGAGGTTAAACCCTACTCCTGCTTTATTAATATTGATGATAGGGGTAGTACAAGAGTAGATCTACCACGAGATCAAGGAGGCTAAACCCTAGAAGCTAGCCTATGGTATGATTGTTGTTTTGTTGTTCGTCCTACGGACTAAAACCCTCCAGTTTATATAGACACCGGAGAGGGCTAGGGTTACACAGAGTCGGTTACAATGGTAGGAGATCTACATATCCGTATTGCCAAGCTTGCCTTCCACGCCAAGGAAAGTCCCTTCTGGACACGGGACGAAGTCTTCAATCTTGTATCTTCATAGTCCAGGAGTCCGGCTGAAGGTATAGTCCAGCTATCCGAACACCCCCTAATCCAGGACTCCCTCAGGGGAGAATTGTTTTTTTTGCCCGGACGCACTTCCTTGCGTGCGAAGGTGTAGCTCGTGGGTCCCAGCAGTCAAGGGGGAAACGTTTTTTTTGTGAAATACGGTGGCCCGTGCGGTGGATCCCTGCTGTCAGGTGGAGGAATCATTAGTTTCCGCGTAATAAGGAGGCACTTCCTTGGTGCCGCCGTGGACCCAGCTGTCAGCCTCTCCACGTACAGTCCACGTCCGATGGAAGTCGTTCCTTGAGCATGTTGACCACGCCGCGCCGAGAGCACCAGGGCGATGGACGATGGCGAGGCCTAGCAAGGGTACGACACGGATCCGGTGAAGACGCGATAGTGGATGCCCACGTGCAGAGGAGTATGAGGGTTCACTCGTTCGGCTGCGGTGTGAGGCTACCATCGCCGTAGGGCCTGGCCAGCGGTGGGAATAGTAGGGGGCGGTGAGGCCTCCGCGGCAGCACAGCCGACCACGGGAGGCAGGAGCAGGCGGCACGACCGGCGCTGCTTTGGGCGGCTGGAGCAAGAAGACCAGAGGTTGAAGAAGCACTACAGCCGTTGGATGGACATCGTACGGTCACTTCAGCTAGAATAGTTTATATTGACTAAGTTGACAAAGCCCTTGGTACGTCAACTTAGTAGGCCCACAGGTCAGCTTCCGAAATGGTGCGCCCCAGATGTCATGGGGAGGAATCATTTTTTGGGCGGGTGAAGCTAGAATATCCAAGATTGAAGAAGAAGCACGGCATCCGTTGGATGGACATCCAACGGCCACTGCTGCTAGAACCATGCGTTGACTATGAGTTGACAAAGCCTTGCATACGCGTCAACTCTGTTTTTTTAGGGGACGCGTCAACTTAGTAAGGCCAGAAGTGTGTGGCAGAGAACTTATAGCCCATTTGAGATTTGTAAGAATGTGTAGCCCATTTTTGAATTCTAATGGAATTTACTACAGCCCATTTACAGTTTGTTAAAAGTACAGCCCATTTCAACCAACCATTCAAAACAGAATTCAATAAAATTTCCCACATTTTGATGGGGTCCGAAATATTTTTATCCCGAAATTTCTAGTCAGATTAAATAAAATTTCAATATAAATTTATATTATGTAAAAATCCAACGAAACATTGCGCTCGCAACAATTAATGAAATTAAAATTTTCAATATCCAAAAATAATATTTTATAAAGTAATCACGTGTTTGGTGCATTTTTTTATAGTTACTGCCCAGTTTTTATAATTACATCCCATTTATTATTTCTTAAAGCCCATTTTCCTGTTAAGCCTAATGCATCCCTCCTATGAAAGATTTGCAGCCCAGCGGGGCGGAGAATAACAACTTGACCTTGCCTGGGTATTCCTAAAAAAAGTAATATCTGGGCTGGATATCTGGCCTGGGCTAGACGGGCCACAGCCCGCCCAGTTAATACCTGCAGCAATGTTTTTCAAAGGAGAAAAATTAATATCTAGGCTAAACATTGAAAAACTCTGCAGTGCTCACACCTGAAAAACACAAATATTGCTCGAGCTGCTTGGTCCCAGCTGTCGGCCGCTTCTTGTGCAATTCTCTCGTTTATTGACTACTACATAGGTGGACAATGGTGTGGGACTGTGATGTCAGGAAACCAGGAGGAAGCAAAATAAATCACTCCAGCGAGCGCTTCCACCTCTGCCTCATTGTCTCCCTTGGAAACCCCTTTCCTCCCTTTTTTTTGCTCGGGCAAGGACCAATGCATGCAGCACGTCCATGCGGTTATTAGGCAAGAAATAAAAGCGCTTTGCATGCTATGAATTATGATGGCCTGCATGGGTAGCTAATAAGGCATCCTATTAACTGCTGCGATAAAATGTTGTGTTTAGAAGAGAGAAATATTCTTCTTTTACACCAATCTGCTTGCACCTAGGTCGTGATGCACCTTCTAATACGACTTATTCACCTAGATGGAGGGAGTATAGTTTTATACATATATATAATAAGGAGGCACTGGCGTACGTGAGGCTATGGACCTAGTGGGTCCCCATTGTCATCCTCTCCAAGTAAAGTCATCTCCTCGCCCGCGCGCGCTTTCCGCCCGAAATAGTCAGCGCCGCCCGCCCGCTTCCCAGTGCAGGCGATTGCTCTGCCTTCAAACGACACAAGTGCTGTCCATCCGTCCATCTGCCGCCCACATTAATGATACGCGGTTGCCGAGGCGGCTACTCCGGCACCACATGTCCGTCCCCCCGCCCGCCCACCATTGCTATATAAACTGCTGCGCCGGCCATAGCCGCAGTCATCCGCATCCGTTCCCTTTCTCCTGTCCACACCACTACTACCCACCATGGCTTCCTCGCGCTCCAGCGCTCTTCGAGACGGGCGGACGACGGACCACAAGGAGATGGAAGCCATTGCTGCCGACCGGCTGGCCGGCAAGCAGTCGGAGGACGACGATGTCCCAATGGAGAACATGGTAGTCGATGATCCGGCGCCAACCCCCTCCTCCGCGCCATACTCGCCGGTGAATTGTACCATGACCATCGGCGAGGCCCGTGCCCAATATATGGACAGTGTGAGGCAGATGCGTCAGGAGCAGTTCCGGGAGGCGCAGGCCGACGCCACCTACAACCACCATCTCCTCCAGGAGCACCTGCAGGCGGAGGAGCAGATCACCGCGGAGCGGGCGGAGCAGGAGGCACTGCTCGACTCGTACCGCTCCACCCGCAAGGGCTGCCTCGAGCGCTGGCGGCACCGCATGCGGGTGGCGGAGGCTGCGGCCACCTACAAAGAGGCTAGCAAAGAGGGCGATGAAGCGGGCGAGGTGCTGTTTGGCGAGACTGAGGACGAGGCAGAGGACAATGCCGGCTCCGACGAGTACCCGATCCGCTGGCGTGGATGAGGCCCTGCTCCGCCGAGGCCCCGCGGTGCTAACAACGAGGAAGAGGACAATGATGGCTCCAATGAGTCCCCACTCCGCTGGTGTCGATGAGGCCCTGCTCCGCTGAGGCCCCGCGGCGCCAACAATGAGGCAGAGGACACCGTCGGCTCCACCGAGGCCCCGCCCTGCCAACAACGAGGCAGAGGACATCGCCGGCTCAGCCGAGGCCCCACCCTACCGGCAATGCGGGGGAGGATTTCCACCGCTCCGCTGAGGCGCCGCCCGCCAGCAATGAGACAGAGGACATCGCCGGCTCCGCCGAGGCCCTGCCCCGCTGCCAATGAGGTCGCGCCACACAGAAAACGAGGAAGAGTAGAACACGGTAGGTCGCCGCCGCTCGGGTCCAAGTAAGGCCACCGCTGCTACCCTCCTGTTGAAGCCAAGCTAGGCGGGTTGACCATTGACGGCCGGTTAGCTTCTTGGCGGCGACGTGGAGTCGGGGAGTTCTGCTGGAGAACAACACTGCTTCTACTTAACTGCATGTGCAGTTGGCTGACTGACACGTGGGCCCAACAGGCCACATGTCAGTTACGCAACTGCACCTGCAGTTAAGTCACTGAAGCTTCTTTTCAGCTCAGCGGGACACACGTGGGTAGCTTCGGTTAATTAATTATACCTCCTGCGCACCCCTTTTTAGTTGAAGAATGTATGAAATGTAATGAAATCTGGCATGTTTATATGAAATCCGACCGTGTATGAATGAATTTATTGCGATTAGTTCGAATTCCTGTATCACTGGCATTGGATGGACATGCAAAACAATACGTACTAGTATTATTCCCAGGGTGATCACCTCGTTTGCAGCAGTTTCACATGTACTCCCTCCGGTCATTTCTAGTCTGCATACAAGTTTTGTCTGCAGTCAAAGTATCTCTACTTTGACCAATCTTATACAAAAAAGTATGCACTTTCACAATGTGCAAAGTAAAAAGGAACAGAAGGAGTACAAAGAGTTTGAACAACTTTTTAGCGTTTCTGTACATTGCAATCAAACACACAGGCCTGGCAATTCATAGAGAGCATTCAAAACAATCGATGATTATGCATCTCAGCGACTCACATTTCAGAGGCAATATTTACTTCACAACTAAAGAATAAAGAAAAAATTGATCGACGCTGCTGACAGCAAAGGGCGTCCCATTCGATAATATCAAACGCGTGTCTTGCTAAAATCAATGAGCAAAATTTGACAAGGTTGTCCCATTCCAAAATATCAAATGCCTATGATTGTGGAATGAGCAGGGTTTGCCATCAGTTCGGACATTGACATGGCACCTCGTGCTAAATAAACCAGCTGTTCTTTTTGTGCAGTTCCACCAAAATCAACCAAATTCACGCGTAGCTTGTATGATTTCACCCTTATATGTTGCAATGCCTTGAACTTATCGGCACCTCCTTTCTTGTGGTGGAAATGAATGATTCAATGTATTCATGAACATTTTGTGCAGTTCCCATTGAAATCAAGCTGAGCACCCCTGTTTGCACAAATACAAAAAAGTGATTAGTATAGAGCAAATTGTACTATGAATTGACAGTTTCAACAGGCACATACATGGTCCATGTAGAGCACACTTTTAGAAAAATGGAACTCACCAGAAAGAATCCTAGAACAACATTGTACTCGCGCATCACAGCAAAAAAATGGAGATTTTGTCAGTCCTTCTGAGCTGAAGTTAGTTTGGTCTTGTGGGGAGTAATGTAACCATCCTTCAACTGCTCCTTCTGATCATAAGATAGAAAGGGCTTCTTCATCCTGGCATAATCGGAACTAGTCACTTCATGTACTCCATATTCTTCTTCAGAGAAAGATGATCCTGTTGTGCAAAGACAAGAGGACTGCTAAATGCTAGCATCACTGTTTGCTCGAAAAGAGGAAAGTAAATATTTAAAACAGCACATATGAAGCACTTCTCAAGGACAATGCCACTTTTTCGTGACAGTATCTAAACAGTAGCACAACACCAATAGAGATGACAAAGCTCATTCATATGGATGAAATCAGTGGGCGAGTACCAACCTTTGTCAGGAGGCTTATTGTGTAGAGCATACAGATGAAGCAATTCTCCGGAACCATCTGTTGCTATCTACGGTGGTGGCCATGCTTACTATATACTCCTCGATTAGTTTAATGTTTCCAACATCTTCTTGTGTAGTTCCACTAAAATATTTGGTATCTTCAAAGAAGATCCCTGTTTGCACAAGTAGAGATAATTACATATTACATTAAGAGTGGCATCAAATCAGTGGCAAAACAATTGCTCGTTCCAGCCATAGCAATAAATTAAGATGCAAAACTATATCATTAATTGTGTCATCACGG
Organism: Triticum dicoccoides; assembly: GCF_002162155.2. Taxonomy (NCBI): domain Eukaryota; kingdom Viridiplantae; phylum Streptophyta; class Magnoliopsida; order Poales; family Poaceae; genus Triticum; species Triticum dicoccoides. Next base: position 453,084,187 of record NC_041390.1, on the reverse strand, counting down.
TTCCAGTGCTTCATTACAGCACCGGGAGTTGATTTTTGTTTTTCTTCCCCTTGTTCTTCCCCTTCATCACTTGGTTCAATAACAAACAAGCTTCACCTTCAATGTAAGATTTGGCATGTCAATTAGGGAGCACAAGTATAGTACTAAACTTAATTTTCTGATGAAAGTGGCAAAATAAAGGCCAGCAGTTGTGAAATATCCTTATCTTACCTCAATGGGATATTACGGTGCACATACAGATTGGAAGTCTTGTCTCCATTTGTGCAGTTCACTAAAATCAAGCAACATTATCGTACAAGTAGCACAACATATGAATGCACACTTCAGAATCATGTGAAAGAAGGCTAGTACTAACCTCTCATGATGCGGAATTCAAACTACTCACAAGAAGAAGATCTGAATCAAATTCGCCTTAACGGATAGGAAGTAAGATTTCCTCTTGTGCAGTTCCACTAAGATCAAGCAATCAAGCAACGTTGTCGGTGTGACATTTTGGTTGAACTACACAAAACACTCTTAAAACAAAAGTGTTTTGTGCAGTGCAACAAAAGGTCACAATGGCAATGAGGTGAAGCAGATAACCCTATTTACACAGAGGTGCAAAGGAAACAATTAGTGGTCAATAACGGTGGATGACACAAAAGCCAACAAAAAGAAGCATCTACCTTATCTAAATGGGAAAGAAAGCAAGACAGTAGCATTTCTCAAACGGTGGCATTGATTAATATTAACATAGAGATTATATTAACAATAAAATTCGTTAAACATGTAATTTGCTTTTAACTGTGGCATTGCATCAATTTTCCAGCGGCATTATTAGTGGGTGTTTGTTTACAGGGACATTTCGGTGTAGGGACTAAAAAAACTCCGTGTCAGTCCCATCTAAACCAAACAGGAGGGACTTTTAGGGACTAAAAGTGGGCATTTGGGACTAAATAAAGAAGACCCCGAGGGAGTCTTTTTGGGACTTTTTCCAATAGTTGCCCCTGCCACGCATTGCACCTTGTCTCTATTAGTTCATTACTAGGGGTAACATGGTCTTTTAGCATGTCATTTAATAACCTCTAGTCCATGTTTAGTCCCTGGAACCCAGCAGGTAGGGACTAGGGAGTTTTCACATGCTCAATGGAAATGTCGCCCTTCAACACATGATCACGAAGAAAATGATGACGAATCTGAATGTGCTTTGTCTTCGAGTGCTGAACTGGGTTGTGAGAAATCTTGATGGCACTCTCATTGTCACAGAGGAGAGGCACATTCTTCACGTTGACGCCATAGTCCTTGAGTGTTTGCTTCATCCATAGCAGTTGAGCACAGCAAGAACCAGCGGCAATGTACTCAGCTTCAGCAGTAGACAGTGATACGCAGTTCTGTTTCTTCGAGGACCAACAGACCAAGGATCGTCTGAGGAAATGACAAGTACCAGATGTTGACTTGCGGTCCACACGATCACCAGCATAGTGAGAGTCAGAATATCCAATGAGATCAAAATCCGAGCCCTTGGGATACCATAATCCTAGTGTTGGTGTGTGAGCTAGATATCGAAGAATATGCTTCATAGCCTTATGGTGTGATTCCTTTGGTGCAGCTTGAAATCGTGCACACATGCAAACACTAAGCATTATATCTGGCCTAGATGCACATAAGTACAATAAAGAACCAATCATGGAGTGGTATACCTTATGATCTAAGTCAATACCATTTTCATGAGTGCATAGATGACCATTTGTGGGCATAGGAATTTTGATGCCTTTGCAATCTTGCATGCCGAATTTCTTTATGACATCCTTGAGGTATTTCTCCTGAGATATGAATATGCCATTGCGCTATTAATGAATTTGAAGACCTAAGAAGAATTTCAACTCTCCCATCATAGACATTTGATATTCTTCACTCATCATATAGGCAAATTCATCACTATAACGTTGGTCAGTACAGCCAATATCATCAACATATATTTGGCACACAAACAGTTCACCATCATAAGATTTAGTAAAGAGAGTGGGATCGAGTGAACCAGGTGTGAAGCCTTTCTTCATGAAGAATTCCTTCAATGTATCATACCACGCCCGTGGGGCCTGCTTGAGGCCATAGAGGGCCTTGTTAAGTCTGAAGACTTTGTCAGGATGTTTTGGATCTTCAAAACCTGGGGGTTGAGCAACATATACTTCTTCCTCAAGCTTACCATTGAGGAATGCACTTTTCACATCCATTTGATATAAGATGATATCATGATGGTTAGCATAAGCAAGCAATATGCGAATAGCCTCAAGTCTAGCAACAGGTGCAAATGTTTCATCGAAATCAACTCCTTCAACCTATGTGTAGCCTTGAGCTACTAGTCGTGCCTTATTCCTCACCACAACACCATTTTCATCTTGCTTGTTGCGGTAGATCCACTTTGTGCCAATGATGTTATGTTTGCGAGGATCGGGATGATTGACCAGTTCCCAGACTTTGTTGAGCTCGAACTGATGTAATTCTTCTTACATGGCCTGAATCCACTCAGGCTCCAGAAATGCTTCATCTACCTTAGTGGGCTCTGTAATAGAGACAAAAGCAAAGTGCCCACAAAAGTTAGATAGATGTGAAGCTTTTGAGCATGTGAGAGGACCTGGTGCTCTAATGTCATCGATGATCTTCTCCACTTGCACTTCTTTTGCAACGCGAGGATGAGCTGGTTGTCGTTGAGGAATTTGATCAGCATTTTCTTCAGGTACATCAGCTCGGCATTCTTCACGTTCTGGAATGAATTCTTCAGCAGATTCTTCAGTAGGAATGACATCTTCAGTAGCCTTGTGCTTGATAGAATCCTCAGGCGCTGGTTCATCTAACACAGAAGGTAGGTTCTCTCTTTGCGAGCCATTAGTTTCATCGAACCGCACATCTACAGTTTCAACAATCTTGTGAAGAACATTGTTGAAGACTCTGTAGGTGTGCGAGTCCTTTCCGTAACCAAGCATAAAACCTTCATGTGCTTTCGGTGCAAATTTAGAGTTGTGATGAGGATCTCTAATCTAGCATTTAGCACCGAAGACTTTGAAATAACTCACATTGGGTTTCTTGTCAGTGAGGAGTTCATAGGCAGTCTTCTTGAAGAATTTGTGAAGATATACTCTGTTGATGATGTGGCATGCAGTGTCAATTGCATCAACCCAGAAACGACGAGGGGTTTTGTATTCGTCAAGCATGGTGCGAGCCATCTCAGCAAGAGTCATGTTCTTGCGCTCCACGACGCCATTCTGTTGAGGAGTATAAGGAGCAGATAACTCATGAGTAATACCAAGTTCATCAAGATAGTCCTCGAGACCCGTATTCTTGAACTCAGTGCCATTGTCACTTCTGATGTGCTTGATCTTCACACCAAAGTTGGTTGAAGCCCTCGAGGAAAATCGTTTGAAGACTTCCTGCACTTCATGTTTGTAAGAGACAAGGTGTACCCATGTGTAACAAGAGTAATCATCAACAATAACAAAGCCATATTGAGATGCTTCATTTGAAACAGAGAAAATAGTGATTAGGACCGAAGAGACCCATGTGAAGCAATTCGAATGGGCGTGTAGTGGTCATGATGGTCTTTGCTGGATTCTTGGCCTTGGTCATCTTTCCAGCTTCATAGGCACCGCATAAGTGATCCTTGAGGAATTTGACATTCTCAATGCCAATAACATGCTTCTTCTTCGCAAGCGTGTGCAAATTCCTCATGCCTTCATGACCAAGTCGTCGATGCCATAGCCATCCTTCTGAAGCTTTTGCAAGTAGGCACACGGCTGGTTGTGAATCTGCAGAGAAATCAACAATATACAAGTCTCCTCTCCTAAAGCCTTCGAAGACTTTGGATTTGTCAGCTTCCATAATCACAACACAACGATACTTGCCAAAGACAACAACCATATCAAGATCACAAAGCATTGAGACAGACATAAGGTTGTATACTAGGGACTCAACAAGCATGACTTTGTCCATGTGTCGATCCTTTGTGATGGCAACCTTACCTAGACCCAATACCTGACTTTTGGTCTTGTCAGCGAAGATGATATGCTTCAGATGTGATGACGATAAGGGAGCATCCATCAACAGATTCCTGTCACCAGTCATGTGATTTGTACATCCACTATCAAGTACCCACTCAGTGGCTTTGGGTTGATCATCCTGCAGATGAATTAGTGCAACTTACGAACCTCATATACTTCAGCAGTGAAGAATATGATATCACAATTCATCAGATCGATTTCATCAAGCAGTAAGACAGATAAAGCAGAGGGAGGACGTGTGAAATGAAAGTTCATTTCATCATGGTTAGCCTGCGTCCTTTCAGACATTTTGTCAGGTCCCCAGCAAATTCTTCGGACGTTTGAGCACATCTGGAGACCTGACCCTGCATAAGAGATTAGTTCTTTTTCTTCACCACCCACATGTGAAGGGGTGGCAAGAATTCATCACTCTGCGAGCTCCATATGAGAATGGTGGCATAGCGGCTAAACCATTACGTTTCACATAAGAGGGGGTTCGGGTAAGCATATGAATAAGCAGAGAAATTCTTCGAGGACTTATGAACATAATGATTAGAAGAATAATGCTCATATTCATAGCCCTTGGCTCTTCCCTGCGAAAAAGAGTTGTTAGCACGATGATGTTCATATGAGGACTTTGATCCTTTTGAGGAATTTGATCCACGTGAGGAATTTGGTCCGTATGAGGACTTGGATCCATATGAAGAATTTGGTCCATGTGAAGAATTTGATCTAGGGTTCCTTTTCTTCACAGGTGGTGTCATGAGGACATTCAGCTAAAGACTTTCAAGACACCTTTCGGGAACCCAAATTTTCTTCATAGGGGAACCATTCCTGCAGTTAGTGCCAACATATCTAGCATATACTTCACCCTTCTGATTTTTGAACAGTTTATAGTTGGAGTCAAATGACTCATCAGAAGAATGAGAAGATTCACATGTATAGCCAGATAAATTAGATGGGTCAATTGGAGGTCCCTTTGCAGCAACCCATGAGGTTTTGGGGTACTGCTCAGGCTTCCAATATGTACCATCAGCATTGAGTTTCCTCTCAAAGGCAATACCCTCTTTCCTAGGGTTCCTGTTGAGGATCTGTTTTGTAAGCACATCACAAAGAGTCTGATGCCCTTTGAGGCTTTTGTACATGCCTGTCATGTACAATTCCTTCAGCCCTGCATCGTCAGTGATACTAGCAATGTCCTCAGATGAGGAATTAGTGATAGCAGAGGCAGGTGAAGAATTTGTAACATTAGAAGCATTTGAACATTCAGGTGAAGAATTAGCAGATTCTCGTTCAATGCATTTTAAACATGGAGGAATAAATTCTTCCTGAGCAACGCTGATTTGTTGAGCAAGTAATGAATTGCGCTCCTTCTGAAGATCTTCATAACTCACTCTTAGATTTTCAAGATCTTGCTTTCTTTGAAGAAATTCATAAGAAAGTTTCTCATGATCAGACAAGAGAGTGTTATGATGACCTTGAAGGTTGTCAAACCTGGTCTGAAGTCTCTGAAGATTTTCAGTCAAGGCTTTAGTGCGATCTTCACCCAACATATCATCACTTTTGTCTAGCATGTTTTGAACCTTTTCAAAAGCCTTTTGTTGTTTCATAGCAATCTTAGGAAGTTTAGAGTAGCTAGGCTTAAGATTGTCATCAGATTCATCTTCACTAGACTCAGAGGAGGTATATCTAGGTACCTTGGCACCCTTTGCCATGAAGCAATAGGTGGGAGCGTATTCATCATTGCCTTCATCAGCCTTGTTGGTGAGATCATTTTCTTCAGAGTTGAAGATAGACTTGCTGACGAATGCGGTAGCGAGGACTAGGCTTGCCACACCTGATTCAGAGTCCTCAGAAGCCTCCTCTTCCTCTTGTTCCTCAGATTCAGCTTCAGAGTCCATTTCCTTGCCAATGAATGCCCGAGCCTTCTTGGAGCTGCTCTTCTTGTGAGATGAAGACTTTGAGGATTTTGATGATGAAGATTTCTTCTTTTTCTTCGCATCATCAGAACTGTAATCCTTGTATTTCTTCTTCTTTGATTCCTTTTCCCACTGAGGACAATCTTGAATGTAATGTCCTGGTTTCTTGCACTTGTGACAAAGCCTCTTCTTGTAGTCACTGGATGAGGAATCATTGCTCCTTGAGGGTTTTCCGAAACGACCACGTCTTGAGAACTTCTGCAATTTCTTCACAAGCAGTGCTAGATCATGACTCAGTTCTTTAGGATCACCAAGGCTGCTACCAGAGTCTTCATATTCGGATTCTGATACTGCCTTGGCCTTCAGTGCACGTGATCTGCCATAGCTCGAACCATAGAGATCTCTCTTTTCAGCAAGCTGGAACTCATGAGTGTTTAGCCTCTCGAGGATATCAGCAGGGTCAAGTGACTTGTAATCAGCACGCTCTTGTATCATCAGTGCCAGAGTATCAAATGAGGAATCAAGCGATCTCAGCAATTTCTTCACCACCTCATGGTCGGTGATGTCAGTGGCACCAAGTGCTTGAAGCTCATTTGATATGTCAGTGAGGCGACCGAAGGTTTTCTGAACATTTTCATTGTCAAGTCTTTCGAAGCAGTTGAAGAGATTGCGAAGAATATCAACTCGAGAGTCACGCTGAGTTGAAACTCCTTCATTGACCTTGGACAGCCTATCCCAGATAAGCTTAGCAGTTTCCAAAGCACTCACTCTACCATACTGTCCTTTACTTAGATGGCCACATATGATATTCTTCGCTTGGGAATCGAGTTGCTTGAATCTCTTCACATCAGTAGCGTTCAGTGAGGGTGAGACGGAGGGAACACCATTTTCCACAACGTACCAGAGATCGTTATCAATTGCCTCAAGATGCATGCGCATCTTGTTCTTCCAGTAGGGGTAGTCCGTCCCATCAAAGGTAGGACACCCAGCAGAGACCTTGATCATACCTGCGGTCGACATAACAAAAACTCCAGGCGGTTAAACCAAAATCACACAGAACAAGGGAGTACCTTGCTCTGATACCAATTGAAAGTGCGTTATATCGACTAGAGGGGGTGAATAGGCGATTTTTATGAAATTCTTCACTGAGGAATTTGCTAGTGAGGAAATTCCTTAGCGAAGAACTACTAGCAGCGGAATAAGTACTCAGAAGTAACATAGCAGAATACATGCATGATCATCATGATGAAATGAAGACAAACACATAGTACAGAAAGCGTAAACACGGGATAGCACAAGATGAAGACAAACAGACTGAAGAAATTGAACTGGGGAAATTGAGAAAGTCTTTAGTCAAAATCTTCAAACACAGATATGAACAAACACACAACATAGTAATGAGGAAATGAAAGTGTTGAGGAAATAGAACCAGTTGGCTTGGTGAAGACAATGATTTGGTAGACCAGTTCCAACTGTTGTCTCAGTTGTACATCTGGTTGGAGCAGATGAGTATTTAAACTCGAGGACACACAGTCCCGGACACACAGTCTTCACCGTATTCTCCTTGAGGTAAGGACACACAGTCCTCGCCCAATCACTCTTGGTAAGTCTTTAGGTGACTTCCAAACCTTCACAAACTCGGTCACTCGGCGATCCACAATTCCTCTTGGATGCTCTAGACCATGACGCCTAACCGTCTAGATGAAGCACAGTCTTCAAAGGTAACAAGCGTCGGATCCACGCAGAATGAATCTCTTCAATGATGCTCAATCACTTTGGGTTGGTAGGTGTTTGGGTTTGGGTTTGGATTTTCCTCACTTGATGATTTTTGCTCAAAGTCCTCGAAGGATGGGATGCTCTTAAATGACAAGTGTCAGTTTCTCGCGGAGCAGCCAACCAGCTAGTGGTTGTAGGGGGCGGCTATTTATAGCCTAGGGAGCAGCCCGATATGATAAGACATAAATGCCCTTCAATGATATGACCGTTGGATGGATAAGATATTTTGGGACAGCTGGCGTGTAGCACAGCAACGGTTGGAAATTTGAGGTTCAAATTCCTCAGGGCTATCATGTTCCTCAGTGTGTAGGCAATCCGCACTGGCGAATTCCTAACTCCTCAGTCAGAACAAAGTCCTCAGTGACCGGAAGAACTGCGTCTCTGTCACTGAAGAAATTGACTGAACTGTATGAGATTTCCAATGGCTACACTCGAAGGGATTGGCAGGTGTAGGATTTGAGTTGAGCATCACATGGAAATTTTCTCCTTAGTATTTCCTGACCCCCTTTAACAGTACGGTGTTTCCTATGACTCAAGAAAGAGAAAATGAAACTACGAAAACAAAATTCTTCACGCTTCATGTTCCTCAAATGAATACCAAGTCTTCAAGGTCACACCAATTTCTTCACTTTCAAAGTCTTCAGAAAGTCTTCAAAATATCAAAGTCTTCAGTCGAAGAACTTCATTTTTAGGGGTCAACTTTCTCTGTAAATATCAAACTCCTCATAGACTTATAGACCTGTGTACACTCATAAACGCATTAGATCCTTAACCTATAAGTCTTCAATACACCAAAATCACTAAGGGGCACTAGATGCACATATAGGAACAAAGGCACCTAAAGAAAAAAAACGATTCATGCAGTCCCTAGCCCTTGAACCGTGAACCCTGACCAGGCTTCAATTTGCTGGCAACGTTCGAGCTTCCTAATAAATGAAGTTTGCAACCTTTTGACCATCGGATCATTTTGTGTAGTTTCACCAAAATTGAGATGAGCATCCCTGTGGCAAAGAAATTGAACAAGTGTGATTAGAATAAGATTACTGGGACTAGTTGATGAGACATAAACTCATCACAAACACAGTACGTAGCAGCCAATAGAGGTATGTGCGGGGCAAAGAAGTAGAGAAATATCCACAGGGAGTGATGTGGGCAGCTGGAGCAGTGGTGCAAGTCGGCTGTAAAGGGAGTTGTACCTGAGGGACGTAGCTCAACCTTGAGGAGGGCGGCGGGAGGCGGCAACTGCCCACGTAGCGTCAGTGAGCAAGGGACGAAGGCAACCTCACCGGCTTTGTGCGAGAGAACGGCCCTGATCGAGACGTGCCGACAGTGGGTTTTCGCCGTCGACGACGGCCACCGCATCAACACTAAGCATCCACCTCTTCCCCAAGCGAACGTGATCCACCGGGATGTTAGAGATGTGGCCACAGTCGTTTTGTGCGAGAGAGTGTGAAGAGAGCAACCCCAGCAAGCAACCGTGTAGGCTGGCCTGTCCTGACTATGTATATAGTGGAGCGGTTTCCTTTTCTCTCCATATACAACAACAACAAAGCCTTTAGTCCCAAACAAGTTGGGGTAGGCTAGAGGTGAAACCCATAAGATCTCGCAACCAACTCATGGCTCTGGCACATGGATAGCAAGCTTCCACGCACCCCTGTCCATAGCTAGCTCTTTGGTGATACTCCATTAATGGATCGTTTATGAGCTAACCTAGGTGAAATGGGTCGTTTATGAGCTAACTAAGGTGAAATGCCACGTTTTTGAGCTAACTAAGGTGAAATGGATCGTTTTTAAGCTAACTTAGGTGAAATGGGTCATTTTGGAGCTAACCTAGGTGAAATGGGTCATTTTGGAGCTAACCTAGGTGAAATGGGTCATTTTAAAGCTAACGTAGGTAAAATGGATCATTTAGGAGCTAATCTACGTAAAATGGGTCATTTTAGAGCTAACTTGGATAAATTGGATCACTTGTAAGCTAACTAAGGTAAAATGAGTCATTTTAGAGCTAACTTAGGTAAAATGGATCGTTTATGAGCTAACTAAGCTAATTATGCAATTTTTGACATAAGTAAGCTAAGTACATATCATTTTAGAGCTAACTTAGGTAAAATGGATGGTTTATGAGGTCGGTAAGCTTATTAAGTCATTTTGGAGGAAAAGAAGCTAACTCTCGGTCATTATGGTAAGCATATTGGAGGAAATAAAGCTAAGTCTAGGTCTTAATGCATTTGTTAAGCAAAACACTAGAGAAACTTACCGTGATCAGGGAGGTGTAGGAGCGGGCCGGCTCGCGCCGGTAGCTGGAGAAGGATCGTGCGATGCATTTCTGGAGTTAAGCTGCACCAAAGATCATTTCCAATGTCTCGTTAGCATTATGACACTCAAATGTTAAGACTAGCAAGTAATGTTGGACTGGCCGTTCACGAGGCCTTATCTCAGGAGCGGAGTTCGACTGGCGCGCCTTGATCTCCAGGAGAGTGCTAGGACAACGGATAAGTCCATCTCCCATGGCTATGGAGCCATGGGACCTCCCGCCACCAGATACCATCAGCAGCTATGTATCAATGGGACCCTGGCTCGGGTTAAAGTCCTCCCCTTTCCTCTCCTTCCCCTGATCTCTATATTGCATGAGCTTGTCGTGGGCGGAGATGTTGGTGAAGTTCTTTGGATCATCGAGGTCAGACGCACAGAATGCCTTGACTTTCTTGTAAGGGCCAGTGTGGGCCATGGCATACAGGTCGTACACCTCTGGCACCTTATCCGCCTTATTGTAGCGTGCCTGAAAGAGAGAAACAAAGTAAATTAGTAATTAAAGGGCTAAAGCTAGCATGATGAATGAATTGCATGAATCATGAAGCAAATCACATACCCAGTTCCGCCCGTACTGAAATAAGTTGGAGCTGCCTTGGTGGTGTGGCACACCTTCCATTTGGGCACGTTTGTCCTTGGCCTCTTTGTGGGTGGCCCGCCATTCTTTTGAGCACCACGCATTGACCAACACCTCCCAACAATCCATCCGATCCGCACACCATCTCGGAGGGGCCTAAGTTAGCAAATAGAAACTTGAGTGCTACGGCTATGAATTACTAAATGAAGGAAGTAAGTACCAGGACTTAAGAATTACCTTCATGTACTGCTCCTTACTCAAGAACTTATCGCGGCACTCCTGCTTGGGCTTCTTGATACCACGCCCGGCGTAGTAGTCTCGAACAGCCTGTACCCGAACCACATGCCGTAAGTTCTAAAGTAGGCGCTTGCACTCCTTGTGGATAACATCTGCCACCTCCTCCTCGTATCCACTCCTCACACCTGTAGAATGTCTGCAATCAAATGAGACAATATTGATTAGTACAATTAATAACTAGCTAGTTGAAGATTTTTAATTGTGTAAAGGAGAAATTACCCAGAACTTTCTGATCACCACGTCTGCCCTCGTCTTGCACAAGACACCGTCGATAATCTCACCCAGCGAGGCCAGGGCAGCCAAGTAGTGCTCCCAACTCAATCCAACCTCTCGAAGCTGACCCTCACCAGGCAACGTGACAAACCTGGGGAAGTTTTGCCTAATCAGAACTCCAAGGACGGAGTTGGGCCGGCGGACACTTTCATGGTGGTCCCAACCCCTGCAGCATGACAAGGCCAACACATCAGTTATTTGAAGAAACGTGAATGCAGAAGGTACAAAAATATTAAATGCACTTACCTCTCCCCATCAGGGAAAATCAACCACCTCTGCTCGCGGGTCGCCGGCACGGACGGGAGCCGTGTAGCACCATGCTGGTAGACGTTTCCCCCCTCCTCCCCATCCTCCTCAAAATCAGTCGGCTCCCCGCCATCATCAGCATGGCCACTCGGCTCCCCGCCATCATCAGCATGGCCACTCGGCTCCTCAGGCTGACCCGACCAGGTACCCCATCCAGACGTGTGCTCCTCCGGGGTCTCGTGGGCCCAACTCTCGTGGGCCGAAGGCCCGTCGACCCGAGGCTCGTGGGCCGAAGACCCGTGGACCGGAGGCTCGTGGACTGGAGTCCGTGCAGCCTCCTCCTCAGACGAGTCCACCCTAGCAGTCACGTGCTCGGGCGAAACAGCTGGGGCGGCGGCGAGGAAGGCGCCGTAAGAGTCACCCTACCTCCTCTCCCGCGACCACGTGCTCCACCTCCTCTCTTCTTCTTACCTCGTCCCCTGCTGGGCACCGCAGTCGACGAAGAAGGGCCCGGCGGTGTCGCCATACTGTCCAGCAACGCTCGGCGGAGAGGTGCGTGTGGAATGGAAGACCTCGCACCATGCATCGACAAAGAAGGGGCCTCGGCGCGCTCCCGACCAGCGCCCACCATCTTTCAACACCTGCCATGACAAAGAATAAATGAAATTAGTACAACATAAAAAAAGTACCGACATGAATAATAATATGTATATCACTTAAGTGTATCATCATCAAGTACAACATAAAAAAATTGAATACCTGACACTACTAATAATCTCGATCAGTATCATCAATAAATGCATAATCATCATCATCATCACTATAATCAATGATGGGCTCATAGGGTTCATTGGCATCAACATGTACAAGGCCACCTTGACGTAATCGGTCAAGCATTGACAGGTCATCCACAGCAGTAAGCTCTTCTTGTTCCGGCTCTTCTTGTTCCTCCTCTGGGGTGATGTCGGATTCATTGTCGCTGTCTACTTCAATGTTTTGGGGTGAAGTATAGCGGTTCTTGAAACGCTTTTTGGAAAGACGTGTCTCTTGGAAGAATTCTCCTTCATATGTGTCTGGGTTAATGTGAGGTTCATAATCCTCTTCCTTTGGGGGAGAAAGTCTAGCACGTGACGGCACTTCATAAACGACATCCCAACCTTTCAGATTTGGATTAGTTTGGCAGGCCCACGGTAGATAGAATACTTGGGTCGCCTGTTGAGCCGTAATATAGACATCAGGAACATCTAAATGGGTGCTTTGGTTGATTTCAACTAGCCCTATATGTTCATGAGTCCTTCTAGTCTCCTTCGGCTGAAACCAATAACATTTGAAGACTACGACATTCGGTGGGTTTTCACCATAGAACAGAAGTTCATAAATTGCTTCAACTCTCCCATAATACTCGGTACCTCCTTCGCCGATAGCAGATACACAACAATTTGTAGACTTTCGGTCGGCCATAGATAGCTCTTTGCCATAGGTACGAAAGCGATACCCGTTGATGTCGTACTTGTCAAATGAACGGACCTTATAGTCAAAACCATTAGCGACTTGTCTCAATTCGGCGTCCATAGACTCTGAATTAGCCTACAAGTTTAATATGAAAGGATTGTTGCATTACGCACAAATTAGTGAATGAAATGAAATTGTCTAATAGAAATTACCGTTTGTTTGAACCAAGAGATGAAACCGGGATAGCCGCCTCCTTGCTTTGCGAGAAGCTCATACTCTTCGACGGAATCCTTTTGGATCTCCGCTCCATACGAGAATATGGCGACGTATCGACAGTATGACATATCCAGGAATAAGAGCAGTTCAAAGGAAATAGAAGTTGCGAAACAATGTACCGAGAACTTACTCGATGTACGGCCGCACTTCTATCAGGTTGTTGAAGATATACAACAAAATGGTCCACCATTCTTCGTTATCCAAAGATACTGGATGTGAAACACTAGCTGGTGCGAGATTCCCTTTGAATAGGCTGAGGTTGGATCCACCCTTTTTAGGGTCGTCAGCATTGTACCGAGGCTTCGGATTATGCAAATGACGATTTTTGGCTTCGTAGTGTGCTGTTACGAAGTTTGCCGCCTCCTCTGTGATGAATGCCTCAGCCATCAATGCTTCAATTCTACGTTAATTTTTACATTCTTCTCGAAGCGTCTTCTGCATCCTCTTAGTTGGGTAGCACCAACGATTTTGCACGGGCCCCCCCAATCTTGCCTCGGTCGGGAGATGCAAAATCAAATGCTGCATTGGATTAAAGAAGCCCGGTGGAAAGATCTTCTCTAACTTGCAGATCAACTCCGGCGCCAACTCTTCCATTTCTTATAGCACGCCAGGCGATAGTTCTTTCGCACAAAGAACATGGAAGAAATAGCTGAGTTCTGCCAGTACTAGCCATTCATCCTCAGGGATGAAGCCATGCAACATCACCGGCATTACCCGCTCAATCCATATGTGCCAATCATGACTCTTGAGACCAAATATCTTCAGTTTATCAAGATTCGCTCCCCTCTTTAGATTCGCTGCATACCCATCGGGGAACATCAACTGCTGTTGCACCCACAAGATAATTTCCCTCATAGCTGGCCTTCCAAGATTGAACCATGCCTTTGGCTTCGTCCAGTTCTGCTTCCCTTTCGGTTCTTTCATGTTTTGTAACGGCCTATCACATAGCGCCTCCAGATTGACTCTAGCCTTAGTATTATCCTTTGACTTCCCATCTATGCCGAACAATGTACCAAAAAGTGCCTCGGCGATATTCTTCTCAGTGTGCATCACGTCGATGTTGTGTGGGCAAAGGAGGTCTTTGAAGTAAGGCAGATCCCATAAGCATGTTTTATGAGTCCACACGTGCTTAGTATTATACCCCTTGAAGTACCCTGGACGTTGTGGATCTGGCTCGAGAGCGTTTAATTGATCCAGGGTCTGTTGGCCTATCAATGCAGGTGGTGCAGAGTTTTTGACAACTCTACCTCTGATGAAGTTCTTCTTGTCTTTCCTGAACTTATGGCGAGGATCCAGGAACTGTCTATGCATGTCGAAGCAAGAAAACTTGCGACCGGCCTGAAGCCAACGAAACTCAAGAGCTCCCTTGCATGTGGGGCATGGGAACCTTCCATGCACACACCAGCCAACGAATAGCGCATACGCCGGCAAGTCATGCGTCGAGTACATGTACCAGACACGCATTATGAAGTTCCGTTTGCTATAGGCGTCGTATGTCTTGAACCCATTATCCCAGGCTTCTTGCAATTCGTCCTTAAGCAGCTGCATTTACACATTCATATTTTTCCCCGGATAGTTGGGCCCTGGAATTATCAACGTCAGGAAAATGTACTTTCTTTGCATAATCTGTCCGGGGGAGATTGAGTGGAAAGACAAATACGGGCCAACAACTGTATTGGGCTGCCGTCATACCAAACACACTGAACCCATCCGTGCTGATGCCGACTCGAGGATGCCTCGGATCTGCCGCTTTGTCAGCATGTAATGCATCAAACTTTTTCCACGCAACACCATCCGATGTGTGTACCATCATCAGATTCCCATCTGCATCTAGTTCGGTTCTTTTGCCTGTTTTGTGCCATGTCATCTGTCTGGCCGTCTCTTCGACCATGAAAAGACATTGAAGTCTTGGTACGATTGGCATATACCAAAGAACACTAACGGGGATTTTGGTCTGTGTCTTCTCACCCATACCGTTATCTACCACAATATACCCGGAAGACTTGCAAATGGGACAATAGTTCAAGTCCGCATAGTCAAGCCTAAATAAGGCACATCCTTTCTCATAGGCATGTATCTTCTCATAGGGCATCTTCAGTGCACGGAGGATTTTGTCCGACTGGTACAGGTTTGCAGGCATTACATGGCCTTTGGGTAGAAAGCATCCAAATACTGTCATAATTGCGTCATAGCATTCTCTGCCCAAGTTGAACTGAGCCTTCAGAGCCATTGCTTGTGAGATGGCATCCAACTGACAAAGCTCAGTGTGCTCGTGGAGCGGACGTTTTGAAGACTCCAACATTTCATTGAAGGCCTTTGCAGATTCCTCCATCTCCTCGTCTGAATCCCGAGCATCATCATAGTCTTGCACCATGTTTTCCATCCCGGTACCATGCTCATCGGTGCGACGACGATCCACCTCAGCTCGGTCACGTTGGGCAGACTCACCATGAAATGTCCACACCGTATAATCGGGCGTAAGACCACTCTTCTACAGGTGTTTTCCCATTTCAGCCTCTGTCCTCTTTTCCCAATTGCCGCACCAGAAACAGGGGCACCAGGTTTTCTTCTGGCCATTTGCAAATGCGGCTTGCACAAACCCCTTGGTTTTTGTGAACCATTCATCGCTCCATTTGTTCTGACCAGTGTGACCGGTATACATCCACGCACGATCACTCATCTTGACTTTCAGAGCTACTCGACACACAACAATTATATATGTAATTCACCATGTATATATTCATCAGTTGATCTACTTTGTCAATTTTATTACGTCCATGCAACCTACACTCTAATAGGTAATGATAGGTCCTAATCCCACCCGTGTATGTGTAGATTGGGTTCATTTTCCCATGCTATGCTCCAGATCCGACGCAAAATTTCGGTAGCACCTCCCCGCTGTTCTCCTGATACACGTCTCTACAATAAACAGAGAGGATGTGTACCCGAAGAACAACAGGGGAGGCACTGACGAAATTTATGCGTCGGATCTGGAGCAAAGCATATGGGAAAACGAACCCAATCTACACATACTCGGGCTGTCCATGGATAGCGTTGGACAATTCGGAAGAATCAAGGTTATAAATATGCAAATGCATGCATATTTATAACTATGACACTTTCGAACGGGAGACACATATTGGTTATGCATACTGATGATTCAAGACACATATATAGCTAGCTATCAAGTTTCATCGGAATAGATCAAATAATTAATGGGGGAGGAGGACATGTCATTTGTGCTCACCAACGAACGAAGGGGCAGAGCTCGTCAAACGCATGGCGAGGTCGTCGAACACCAAACCTCGCAACGATGAAACAACTGCACATTTAAAACTACCCGATCAACACAATTATATATGATGTTTTTCATGACAAAATCGAAAAACATATGACCTAACTAATAATTCACAAATATATGACCCTGTCGGCCTCTGGAAGGCCAAAGAACACCTTTTCGGGAGGTGTCGGGGGTCGGGGTGTCGTGTCGGTGTCGGGGTGCCGTGTCGGGGTCGGGGTG
>NC_041390.1:453052929-453067198 GCF_002162155.2 Triticum dicoccoides | reverse complement strand
CTGTTTCGGGGTCGGGGTGTCGTGTCGGGGTCGGGGTGTCGGGGTCAGGGGGTCAGGGGGTCGGTTGTCGGGGTCGGGGTGTCGGGCCAGGCTGGGTGCCGGGGTGTTGGGTCAGGCTCGGTGTCACACCCTAGTTAGCCATGCATTAGAGTGTTGCATCATGTTTACTCTTTCATCAGAAACCTGAAATGGGGATGACAGAACCCCTAGTCCCCTCTGAAACCAACTAGGGTTTACTAAAAAACTTTTTCAATGAACCTGAAATGCCCTTCTAAAATGCCCATCATTTTTGTCTTGGTTCAGAACCTCTGCCAAAAGTGGTGCACATTTTCCTAGGCCATCTTAGGGTTTTTGAATTAAATCATAAATATTTGAATTTGGGCATTTAAAATTATATAAAATATTTAAATGCTCAAATATCTCCAAACTAAAATGTTTCATGTTGGAAATAATCCAACTATGGACCAGGAGTAGTTTGGTGATTTTAGGAGTAGCCTAAGTATTTTATTTAATTCAACAAAGTTGCAGAAGTATTAAAAAACAGAAAACAGAAAGAAATGGAAAAAACTTACCTGGCGCCTGCTCCCGGCCCACCTGCCGGCCCAGCCCAGCGCCGCTCCAGCGAGCTGCTTGCCAGCCAGGCAGGCAGGCAGGTGCCCGACGGCGACCGCAGCGCGCGCCACGCACCTGCTCGCCGCCTCGCCGCTCCCCGCGCCCGGTGACGTCGTGGACCGGCCTCCCTCACTCCCCCGAACCCCCCAGACACCCCCGCTCCTCTCCAGCTCCTCCCCCTCGCGCTCCCCCGCCATGGCCGACACCACCATCACCGTGCCTTCGTCGTAGTCGTGCTCCCCGCCGCCCGTGCGTCCTCTCATCGTGTCCAGGAGCTCCGCCGCTGTCCACTCCATCGAGCAAGCCGAGCCCCGAGCGCTCGCAACGCCCGAGTCCACCGCAACGACCTCGCCCGAACCGCCGTCGCCCGAGATCCCCTTCAATGCCGTCGTCACTCCGGTCCATCTCCGGCCGCACCAAGGTCTTCGTCGCACTCACTGTGAGCTTAGCCATCTCTCCCCCCTTCCTTTGCTTGCTCCCGAGCCGTGTAGCGACCTCCCGGAGCTCAACCGTACCCACCGCCGTGGAGCTCGTCGCCGACGTGCTCCCGGTAACCCTCCGACCACTCTACGGTGTCCATCATGCTCACCGTGTCACTTAGCACCTAGCTAGCCACTCCCCGAGCCTCACCGACCCCTCTAGCGTCAAGTTCGTCTTCGGCCGAACCCCGGTGGCCGCCAAAGTCGTCACCGGCGCCAACTCCGGCCACCCCGACCCCAACGGACTCCACCAAGAGCTGCGGCTCGTCCTCAGCTCCACTCCGGTGGTCTCCGCGACCCATTTGGTGGCCGAAACGGCCAAAACCACTTCCGCCGCCGCGTCGGGCTCGCCGGCGGCTAAACGCCGGTGCAGCTGACCCGGGTTTGACCACGGGTGGGCCCTGGTTGACTCCCCTGAGTCAATGACAGGTGGGGCCCAGCCCTATTAATTAAACAGGTTTAGTTTTATTTAAACTTTAATTAAACTAATCACACTAACACGCGGGACCCACTGTCAGGTTTGACCCGGACGTGTTCCGTTGACCTGCTGACGTCACACTGACGTCAGGCTGACGCAATAATTGATTTTCTGGAATTAATCTAATATAGGAAATTCCAGAATATAGTTTAAACTTCAAAAATTCATAACTTTTATTCTGTAACTCCAAATCAGACAAATTATATACGAAAAATGATCAGAAAAATCCAATCTATCCATCTGTACTATTTTCATGCATGATTAAACAAGTTAACCTGATGTTTAATGCAGAACAAGGAAAAGCACTTTAAAAGGCCATGTTTGAGTTTGAAATTTGAATCTTCGATTCAAATTGGTTCAAACCCTTCTGGTCTTAGTTGCATTAGCCCAACACACTCATATTGCTATGTTTCATGCATGCATCATATTGTTGCACATTGTTTGGTGATGGTTGTGTATCGGTGTTCTTTGCGGCAGATTCTGCCTCCGAGGAGTATCGTGATTACCCGAACGAAGAACCGTATCAGTGCATCGAACCATCAGGCAAGCAACCAACCATTTGATCATATCGATACAATCCCATGTTCTCGCTCCTGCTCTCTTTTACTGCATTAAGACAACGGTTTCAAACTGCTGTGTGCTACGGTAGTTGAACCCACTTCCTCTGCATGACCTGTCATTGCCACAGTAACTAGATGAAACCCACTAGCATGTGTAGGAGTTGATTGAGCCATATGTATGTGTTGTTCCTACCTTGCTATGCCTGCTATGCTTAGAGTCGTGTCAGGTCTGGTTCATCTGGGTGATGGGCTAGAGTGAAATGATTATGTCGGTAATGAGAGTGGTGTGGTGAACACGATTTGGTAAAGGTATCGATGAGAGGCCATGTAGGAGTACATGGTGGGTTGTTTCATTGGAGCCGACCTTAAGCACTCAGATCTGTATGTGTGATTTAAGAATCAGCTACTACCATGCATTGGGCCCGAAACCAATGGACCCTCTCGGCTTCTTATTCACCCTAGTTCTCCGTCCAGGAGTTGCAAGTAGTTTCTGGTGTTTGTAGCCTACTGGAGGCCGTGGACAGCGCTGACCGTAGGGGTGGGCTGTGATGCGGTAGGTACGTGGCCGGGTGTACCGAATACCCGTTAGGTATCTCGGGAACCCTGTTCACATCGTTCGGGGCCGTATGGGAAACCTCGGCCAGACTCCCTGCGGATGGAACCTGGATAGGCGATAAACCTGGACTGGAGGCTTAGGTGGTTAGGTAGGTCGTGGCCGACACCCACGTTGGGCTTCCGCTTGAAGGTTGCCGAGTACATGTCGTGTAAACGACGGTAAGTGGTGAGAGCGTGTATGAAGAAGTACACCCCTGCAGGGTTATCATGATCTATTCGAATAGCCGCGTCCACGGTAAAGGACTACTTGGTTGCCTATACAGTTCATAGACAAGTAAATGGAAACTACTAAAAGCCTCAAGATAAGTGTGAGTGCCGAGGATGGCTCTTCCGTAGGAAGACGGAGGTGGATCCTCGGTAGTGTATTGAATTGGTGAGTAGTGGACTCGTGTGCGCAAAACCATTTCAAGTTGGAGTCTCGTAGGTTAGCCTAGCCAAGAGTCAGAGCTGGCTTGCTGCAAGAACTCCACCAACCCTTCTTGATAATATGCATGTATGTAGGATCTGATGTAAGTCTTGCTGAGTACCTTTGTACTCATGTTGCTATAATTTACATTTTTTTTCAGAAGACGCTGCAACCCCTTCTGATGGGTTCTACGTAGACGTTGACATCAATGAGTAGGCTAAGGCCCAGGTGGTGATCCTGAGCTTGTGAAGGACCACGTAGTATAGCTAGGCTTTCCAAGCCTCTTTTATTTTACTAGTTGTCTGTACTCAGACAAGTTACTTCCGCTGCTGGTTTGTATGACTGTATGACTTGAATGCTGGGTCGTGTGACCCGTACCTTTGTGTATGTTATGTATGGCTCTCTGAGCCTTAAATAAAGTACTTGTGTCATAGAGTCATGTTGTGATGCCTTGTTGTATTTGCACATATCGAGCATATTGTGTGTATGTTTGAAATGCTTGGTATGTGTGGGATCTGACTATCTAGTTGTTTATCCTTAGTAGCCTCTCTTACCGGGAAATGTCTCCTAGTGTTACCACTGAGCCATGGTAGCTTGCTACTGCTCGGGAACACTTAGGCTGGCCGGCATGTGTCCTTCTTCGTTCCTGTGTCTGTCCCTTCGGGGAAATGTCACGCATTGAGTACCGGAGTCCTGTTAGCCCGCTACAGCCCGGGTTACCGGAGTCCTGCTAGCCCAGTGCTACAGCCCGGACCCACTTGCTGATGACCGACACGTTCGTTGCTGGGTCATGGATGCCTGTCCCTGTAAGTCTGTGCCACTTTGGGTTTACGACTAGTCATGTCAGCCCGGGCTCTTTATCATATGGATGCTAGCGACACTATCATATACGTGAGCCAAAAGGCGCAAACGGTCCCGGGCAAAGGTAAGGCGACACCCGTGGGGATACCGTGCGTGAGGCCGCAAAGTGATATGAGGTGTTACAAGCTAGATCGATGTGACATCGAGTCGGGGTCCTGACAGCGTTGGCATCAGAGCCGGACTGCCTGTAGGTTCTCCAAGCCAAACCGGTCGATGTTGAGTCTAGAAATTCTTTAGTTATATGTAGGGGAATTGTTTGTGGGTTGGAACGTAAGGCTCTTTTTACTCCTTTATCTTATAACATTCTGATCTGAGTCAGTCTATTCTTCCACCAGGGGTTAAGGAATTAGGATCTATTCTCTCTATCAGGATCACGCGTTACTAATCAGTAGTACCTTATAGGGTTGATGGATACAAGCCTAGTTCAGTTCTACTACCACGTTATGTTGTTAGGATGGATTCAGAACTTTGATATGATGATGTTGAGTGTGTATGAAATCCTTTGTCAAATGTCTCAAAATCCTTCTTGAGCATTTACAGCTGTTATGCTGCCGAAATTTTGCTAGAAATTCTAATGCCTTTGCATTATGATTGTGCTTTCAGATGGCCACTCGCAACCTCAATCAAGTGGTTCGCCTGACTCGATGCCTAGATGTACCCGGCCATACTGCCATGTTGGTCAGGGTAATGATTGAGACTGGATACCGTTGGTATCCTGAGTACACGGTCGAAGAGCAATTCCGAGACTTTAATCAAAGCCAGTATCTCTGCACTGTCTGGATATTTCCATCTTATCCTGGGTCCACCGAGCCCCTTCACTGCTCCTATGGACTCGGGGTTACTATTGAGATGGCTGTGCAGGACGCCGCCTACTCTATGATGACCATCATGCGAGTCAGGTCTGGCCTATTTCGGGACTCTGATTTCCGGTATATGCCAGGATCACTTCCGGGAGCACAAGGGTATCTCCAGGCTGTCTATGCTGACCCCACCCAGGAGGATTCACGGACTCGCACCACTGCTGAGATGCTCGAGGATAAGGACCGTGAAAATCGGGCCTTGAGGTTAGAGCTCTTCAATACCCGTGCTGACCACTGGGCCACATTGACTCGGTTTGCACCAGCGGTGCAAGCTGGATATTCGGATATGCGCGATCTCTATCCTGTGAGATCTGCTCTGCCAGACGTGATGGGTTGGCGTGATGTAGGAGGCATCACCCCACCTCGCGGTCCCCGCAGGCCACCGTCTGTTGGTCCAAGACCTCATCCTAGCCCCTATGGTCCACAAGCTCCGCGAGATCGTCTGTTTCCGGATGATCATGTTGAGCTTCCAGGCTATGGAGGTGACTTCTACGAGGACTACTACGGATCGGTCTGAGTTAGTAGTAGTATCACTAGTTCGTGTTAGCTGTGTCGTCTATCGTCCTGCGTGACTCGTGGGATATGACCTAGTTTGTATCGCCTTCCGGAGGTGTAGAAAAATAATGTATAGGAGCTTGGAATGCCTCCGATGAGATGTAATCCTCTTTTCACCGTAATAGTACCTTGTTTGGTCTTGTACTAAACCCTGTATGGTGTGTATGACGATGGAATAAAGAAGCAGTTTCTGTATCTACCATGTCATACGGATGATCATCTTGCATTCCGAGTTATTCCTTACATTCTGTATCCTATGTCGGAATTTTATCATCCTGACTAAATCATTGTCTTGTTTACCTAGGATGGTCAACACGCGCACTAACCCTGCTCCTCAAGAGCAGGCCGAAGGCAGTGAAGTCAGGAATGCAAATCTGCCTCATCCTCCTTCCCTAGCCGAGGTCATGATGGAAGCCGAAAGAAACAAGCGGGAGACCAACCGTTTGTTGGAGCATATTGAACAGAACACGGCACAGCATCAGAGGACTAACGTGGTGTCACTCAGTGATTTCATCAAGTTACATCCACCCACGTTCCACCACTCCATCGAGCCTCTCGACGCTGATGACTGGCTTCGCAGTATTTCTCACAAACTGCGTTCCGCGCTGGTAGCGGAGGCTGACAAGGTCACCTTTGCTGCATATCATCTTGAAGGTCCCGCCAGTCTATGGTGGGAGAATTATGGAGCTATGCGCCCAGCGGGCCATGTCACTACTTGGGCTGAATTCAGCGAGGCTTTCCGTGAACATCACATTCCGGAGGGTCTCATGCACCATAAACGTGAGGAATTTTGCAGTTTCACTCAGGGCCAACTCTCTGTGGATGCTTACAGCAGGGAGTTCGGTAACCTCGCACGATATGCAACTGAGGAAGTTTCTACTGATGCCAAGAAGCAAGCAAGGTTCCGTAAGGGGCTTAGTCCTGAGCTTCACCGCGACCTCCGTCTGCATGAGTGCACATCTTTTCAGAAACTTGTTAACAAGGCCATCAGTGCTGAGACTGGTCAGACTGATTATGACGCAACACGCAAGCATGGCCGTGACATGGGTTCCTCATCCGGTGCTGGTCCTCAGAAGCGCCGCGTGTGGGTGCCCAACACCGCCCTGCCACCCAGGTTCACACCTAGGCCATCTTTCCAAGCGCCTCGCCCCGTTCAACAGTCTGCACCAGCCAAGCCCTATGGGGGTCCAACCAACAATGCTTCTCCACGTACCAGTTCCGTGACTTGTTTCAAGTGTGGGGAATCTGGCCACTATATGCGTGAGTGTCCCCAGACCAACCCCAACCAATCTGCTAAAGCTGTTGGCCGTGGCAAGCCGACAGGGAAAGTGTTCCACGCCAAGCCGGCCACCGCTACACGTGGCCATGTCAACTGTATCTCGGCCGAAGGAGCTCAAGAGGATCCCAACGTCGTTCTCGGTACGCTCCTTGTTAATTGCCACCCGGCATCTGTTCTTTTCGATACAGGAGCCTCTCATTCATTTATATCCGAGAACTATGCTCGTCTGCATAACACCGCATTCTGTGACATGCCATCCACTATGGAAATTTCTACTCCTGGTTCTAGATGGCAGACCTCCAGGGTAAGTTATGGAAATGAAATCCAAGTCGACAGACTTGTTTTCCTTGCATCTTTGATAGCTCTCAAATTTTCAGATATTAATATCATTTTGGGTATGGACTGGATGTTAGCTCATCATGCCAAAATTGATTGTTTCTCTAGGACTGTTCAACTCACTCATCCTTCGGGGAAGATAGTCAATGTCTTGACCCGATTAGCCAATCGACAATTATATTCTCTTAACGCCAGCCCTTTGCCAGACCTTGAGGACGTTCCGGTAGTCCGTGACTTCCCGGATGTCTTCCCAGAGGAATTGCCAGGTGTTCCACCCGACAGGGATGTTGAGTTCGTAATAGACCTCATTCCAGGAACCGTTCCGATTGCTAGAAGACCCTATAAGATGGCACCACTAGAACTAGCCGAGCTTAAGAAACAACTCGATGAGTCCTTGAAAAAGGGTTTCATCCGACCTAGTTCATCTCCGTGGGCTTGCCCCGTCCTCTTCGTCAAGAAGAAGGATGGTATGGACCGGATGGTTGTAGATTACCGACCTGTCAATTTGGTCACAATCAAGAACAAATATCCGCTCCCTAGGATCAACGACCTGTATGATCAGCTCGCTGGATCCTCAGTCTTCTCCAAGATGGATTTGAGGTTGGGTTACCATCAAATCAAAATCAAAAACGGGGACATTCCTAAAACGGCCTTTGTTACTCGTTATGGCCAATACGAGTACACCGTCATGTCCTTCGGTTTAACCAACGCTCCAGCCACCTTTTCTCGGTTAATGAACTCAATCTTCATGGAGTATTTGGATAAATTCGTCGTGGTTTACCTAGATGATATACTCATCTACTCCAAGAACGAGGAAGAACATGCCGAACATCTAAGGCTAGTGTTGAAGAAACTTCGAGAGCACCGCCTTTATGCCAAGTTTTCCAAATGTGAATTTTGGTTGTCAGAAGTGACCTATCTGGGTCATGTAATATCTGGTAAAGGTATTGCTGTTAACCCTGAGCGAGTTCAAGCCGTCCTTAATTGGACTCCACCTGAATCGGTCAAGCAAGTTCGGAGTTTTCTGGGCTTAGCGAGCTATTGCCGTCGCTTTGTTGAAAACTTCTCCAAAGTTGCTAAACCTCTAACCGAACTCCTCAAGAAAGATAAGAAGTTCGAATGGACTCCACAATGTGAGCACAGCTTTCAGGAACTGAAAAGACGCCTGACTTCTGCTCCCGTACTGGTACCGCCAGACTTCTCCAAGGACTTTGTTATCTACTGCGACGCCTCGCGACAAGGACTAGGTTGCATTCTCATGCAAGATCGACACGTAATTGCTTACGCTTCACGGCAATTGCACCCACATGAGGAGAATTATCCTACTCATGATCTAGAGCTTGCAGCCGTAGTCTATGCACTTAAGACCTGGCGACATTACCTCCTCGGTAACCGTTGCGAAATATTCACTGATCACCAAAGTCTGAAGTACATTTTCACCCAACCGGATTTGAATCTCAGGCAAAGACGTTGGGTTGAGTTGATCACAGATTTCGACTTAGGAATAACTTACACCCCAGGGAAAGCCAACGTCATGGCTGATGCGCTAAGTCGTAAATCTTATTGTAACAACCTAATGTTACAACAAAGTCAACCACTTCTCCATGAGGAATTTCGGAAGCTTAACCTTCACATTGTTCCTCAAGGTTTTCTTTCCACCTTGGTGGCGAAACCTACCCTTACGGACCAGATCGTCAAGGCACAGAAGGTAGATCCGGGAATCTCCCGCATCAAGAGAAACATCAAGAAAGGAATTGCGAATTGTTTCTCCATTAATGATCAAGGGGTCGTATACTTCGGGAATCGACTAGTGGTTCCCAAAGTGCGAAACCTGAGGCGATTGATCCTTAAGGAGGCTCATGAATCTCCTCTCACCATTCATCCCGGTAGTACTAAGATGTATCAGGACCTACGCCAGAGGTTCTGGTGGACTAGGATGAAGAGAGAAATTGCTCAGTATATTGCTAATTGCGACGTCTGTCATCGTGTAAAAGCAGAGCATCAACCGGCTGCTGGCACCCTTCAACCCTTAGCTATTCCTGAATGGAAATGGGATAAAATTGGTATGGATTTCATTACCGGTTTTCCCAGGACCAAGAGAGGGAATAATGCTATCTTCGTCGTTGTCGATCGTCTTTCCAAAGTAGCCCATTTCCTACCTGTTCGTGAGAGTATAACCGCTAGTCAGCTGGCAACTTATACATCTCCCGAATAGTGTCTCTCCATGGTGTTCCTTTGGAAATTAACTCGGATCGAGGAAGTATTTTCACCTCTCGATTTTGGGAAAGTTTCCAAAACGCTATGGGAACCCGTCTCTCCTTTAGCACCGCTTTCCACCCTCAGTTGAGTGGTCAAGTGGAACGTGTCAACCAGATTCTAGAAGACATGCTTCGAGCCTCTGTTATCTCATTCGGAATGGATTGGGAGAAGTGCCTTCCATTTGCCGAATTCGCTTACAACAACAGCTATCAATCTAGCTTGGGTAAAGCCCCTTTTGAAGTTCTCTATGGACGACGGTGTCGAACACCCCTTAACTGGTCGGAGACCGGGGAAAGACAATTCTTTGGCCCGGATATGATTCAGGAAGCAGAAGAACAAGTTCGCATTGTTCGTGAAAAGTTGAAAACAGCCCAATCTCGTCAAAAGAGTCAATATGACCGAAAACATAAGGCTATGACTTTCGAGGTTGACGAGAAGGCTTACCTTCGGGTTACCCTCTGAAGGGAACCCATCGTTTCGGTATCAAAGGCAAATTGGCTCCTCGTTACATTGGACCTTTTCGCATTCTCGCTAAACGAGGAGAAGTTGGCTACCAGTTGGAACTACCTCCGCACCTCTCCAGAGTCCACGATGTCTTCCACGTTTCTCAACTCAGGCGTTGCTTCTCGGATCCTATCCGTGGAGTGGACCACGAAACGCTTGATCTCCAAGATAATCTTACATATCGAGAGTACCCCATTCGTATCCTCGATCAGGCCGAGCGTACCACTCGACATCATAATATCAAGTTTCTCAAAGTACAATGGTCGCACCATTCTGAGGATGAAGCAACTTGGGAAAGGGAGGATCATCTTTGACTTGAGTATCCCGCCTTCTTTCCGGAGGAACCCAAATCTCGGGACGAGATTCTTTCGAGTGGGGGTGAGTTGTCACACCCTAGTTAGCCATGCATTAGAGTGTTGCATCATGTTTACTCTTTCATCAGAAACCTGAAATGGGGATGACAGAACCCCCGGTCCCCTCTGAAACCAACTAGGGTTTACTAAAAAACTTTTTCAATGAACCTGAAATGCCCTTCTAAAATGCCCATCATTTTTGTCTTGGTTCAGAACCTCTGCCAAAAGTGGTGCACATTTTCCTAGGCCATCTCAGGGTTTTTGAATTAAATCATAAATATTTGAATTTGGGCATTTAAAATTATATAAAATATTTAAATGCTCAAATATCTCCAAACTAAAATGTTTCATGTTGGAAATAATCCAACTATGGACCAGGAGTAGTTTGGTGATTTTAGGAGTAGCCTAAGTATTTTATTTAATTCAACAAAGTTGCAGAAGTATTAAAAAACAAAAAACAGAAAGAAATGGAAAAAACTTACCTGGCGCCTGCTCCCAGCCCACCTGCCGGCCCAGCCCAGCGCCGCTCCAGCGAGCTGCTTGCCGGCCAGGCAGGCAGGCAGGTGCCTGACGGGGACCGCAGCGCGCGCCACGCACCTGCTTGCCGCCTCGCCGCTCCCCGCGCCCGGTGACGTCGTGGACCGGCCTCCCTCGCTCCCCCGAACCCCCCAGACACCCCCGCTCCTCTCCAGCTCCTCCCCCTCGCGCTCCCCCACCATGGCCGACGCCACCATCGCCGTGCCTTCGTCGTAGCCGTGCTCCCCGCCGCCCGTGCGTCCTCTCATCGTGTCCAGGAGCTCCGCCGCTGTCCACTCCATCGAGCAAGCCGAGCCCCGAGCGCTCGCGACGCCCCAGTCCACCGCAACGACCTCGCACGAACCGCCGTCGCCGGAGATCCCCTTCAACGCCGTCGTCGCTCCGGTCCATCTCCGGCCGCACCAAGGGCTTCGTCGCACTCACTGTGAGCTTAGCCATCTCTCCCCCCTTCCTTTGCTTGCTCCCGAGCCGTGTAGTGACCTCCCGGAGCTCAACTGTACCCACCGCTGTGGAGCTCGTCGCCGACGTGCTCCCGGTCACCCTCCGACCACTCTACGGTGTCCATCATGCTCACCGTGTCACTTAGCACCTAGCTAGCCACTCCCCGAGCCTCACCGACCCCTCTAGCGTCAAGTTCGTCTTCGGCCGAACCCCGGTGGCCGCCAAAGTCGTCGCCGGCACCAACTCCGGCCACCCCGACCCCAACGGACTCCACCAAGAGCTGCGGCTCGTCCTCAGCTCCACTCTGGTGGTCTCCGCGACCCATTTGGTGGCCGAAACGGCCAAAACCACTTCCGCCGCCGCGTCGGGCTCGCCGGCGGCTAAACGCCGGTGCAGCCGACCCGGGTTTGACCACGGGTGGGCCCTGGTTGACTCCCCTGAGTCAATGACAGGTGGGGCCCAGCCCTGTTAATTAAACAGGTTTAGTTTTATTTAAACTTTAATTAAACTAATCACATTGACACGCGGGACCCACTGTTAGGTTTGACCCGGACGTGTTCCGTTGACCTGCTGACGTCACACTGACGTCAGGCTGACGCAATAATTGATTTTCTGGAATTAATCTAATATAGGAAATTCCAGAATATAGTTTAAACTTCAAAAATTCATAACTTTTATTCTGTAACTCCAAATCAGACAAATTATATATGAAAAATGATCAGAAAAATCCAATCTATCCGTCTGTACTATTTTCATGCATGATTAAACAAGTTAACCTGATGTTTAATGCAGAACAAGGAAAAGCACTTTAAAGGCCATGTTTGAGTTTGAAATTTGAATCTTCGATTCAAATTGGTTCAAACCCTTCTGGTCTTAGTTGCATTAGCCCAACACACTCATATTGCTATGTTTCATGCATGCATCATATTGTTGCACATTGTTTGGTGATGGTTGTGTATCGGTGTTCTTTGCGGCAGGTTCTGCCTCCGAGGAGTATCGTGATTACCCTAACGAAGAACCGTATCAGTGCATCGAACCATCAGGCAAGCAACCAACCATTTGATCATATCGATACAATCCCATGTTCTCGCTCCTGCTCTCTTTTAATGCATTAAGACAACGCGTTTCAAACTGCTGTGTGCTACGGTAGTTGAACCCACTTCCTCTGCATGACCTGTCATTGCCACAGTAACTAGATGAAACCCACTAGCATGTGTAGGAGTTGATTGAGCCATATGTATGTGTTGTTCCTACCTTGCTATGCCTGCTATGCTTAGAGTCGTGTCAGGTCTGGTTCATCTGGGTGATGGGCTAGAGTGAAATGATTATGTCGGTAATGAGAGTGGTGTGGTGAACACGATTTGGTAAAGGTATCGATGAGAGGCCATGTAGGAGTACATGGTGGGTTGTTTCATTGAAGCCGACCTTAAGCACTGAGATCTGTATGTGTGATTTAAGAATCAGCTACTACCATGCATTGGGCCCGAAACCAATGGACCCTCTCGGCTTCTTATTCACCCTAGTTCTCCGTCCAGGAGTTGCAAGTAGTTTCTGGTGTTTGTAGCCTACTGGAGGCCGTGGACAGCGCTGACCGTAGGGGTGGGATGTGATGCGGTAGGTACATGGCCGGGTGTACCGAATACCCGTTAGGTATCTCGGGAACCCTGTTCACATCGTTCGGGGCCGTATGGGAAACCTCGGCCGGACTCCCTGCGGATGTAACCTGGATAGGCGATAAACCTGGACTGGAGGCTTAGGTGGTTAGGTAGGTCGTGGCCGACACCCACGTTGGGCTTCCGCTTGAAGGTTGCCGAGTACATGTCGTGTAAACGACGGTAAGTGGTGAGAGCGTGTATGAAGAAGTACACCCCTGCAGGGTTATAATGATCTATTCGAATAGCCGCGTCCGCGGTAAAGGACTACTTGGTTGCCTATACAGTTCATAGACAAGTAAATGGAAACTACTAAAAGCCTCAAGATAAGTGTGAGTGCCGAGGATGGCTCTTCCGTAGGAAGACGGAGGTGGATCCTCGGTAGTGTATTGAATTGGTGAGTAGTGGACTCGTGTGCGCAAAACCATTTCAAGTTGGAGTCTCGTAGGTTAGCCTAGCCAAGAGTCAGAGCTGGCTTGCTGCAACAACTCCACCAACCCTTCTTGATAATATGCATGTATGTAGGATCTGATGTAAGTCTTGCTGAGTACCTTTGTACTCATGTTGCTATAATTTACATTTTTTTTCAGAAGACGCTGCAACCCCTTCTGATGGGTTCTACGTAGACGTTGACATCAATGAGTAGGCTAAGGCCCAGGTGGTGATCCTGAGCTTGTGAAGGACCACGTAGTATAGCTAGGCTTTCCAAGCCTCTTTTATTTTACTAGTTGTCTGTACTCAGACAAGTTACTTCCGCTGCTGGTTTGTATGACTGTATGACTTGAATGCTGGGTCGTGTGACCCGTACCTTTGTGTATGTTATGTATGGCTCTTTGAGCCTTAAATAAAGTACTTATGTCATAGAGTCATGTTGTGATGCCTTGTTGTATTTGCACATATCGAGCATATTGTGTGTATGTTTGAAATGCTTGGTATGTGTGGGATCTGACTATCTAGTTGTTTATCCTTAGTAGCCTCTCTTACCGGGAAATGTCTCCTAGTGTTACCACTGAGCCATGGTAGCTTGCTACTGCTCGGGAACACTTAGGCTGGCCGGCATGTGTCCTTCTTCGTTCCTGTGTCTGTCCCTTCGGGGAAATGTCACGCATTGAGTATCGGAGTCCTGTTAGCCCGCTACAGCCCGGGTTACCGGAGTCCTGCTAGCCCAGTGCTACAGCCCGGACCCACTTGCTGATGACCGACACGTTCGTTGCTGGGTCATGGATGCCTGTCCCTGTAAGTCTGTGCCACTTTGGGTTTACGACTAGTCATGTCAGCCCGGGCTCTTTATCATATGGATGCTAGCGACACTATCATATACGTGAGCCAAAAGGCGCAAACGGTCCCGGGCAAAGGTAAGGCGACACCCGTGGGGATACCGTGCATGAGGCCGCAAAGTGATATGAGGTGTTACAAGCTAGATCGATGTGACATCGAGTCGGGGTCCTGACACTCGGGGTCGGGGTGTCGGGGTCGGGGTCG
>NC_041390.1:452984035-453051765 GCF_002162155.2 Triticum dicoccoides | reverse complement strand
GCCCGGTGGCAGTGGCGACGGGGCGGGGGGCGGTGGGGCGGCAGGGTGGTGGGGCGACGGGGCGGCAGCGAGTGGTGGGGGCGGCGGCGCGCGTGTGAAGAGCAGAGAGAGAAACAGAGAGAGAGGGGCGGGGTGGGGCGCGGACGTTAACGTTAGATATGTTAAATCTTTGTCGTCTGGCCCCCTTTGCCGTCCGCTTATTTGCTCTTTGCCGTCTGCTAGCAGACGACAAAGAGGGGGGTCGTTAAGTTTTTTTTTAAGCAGCTCGTCAGTGGGGGCCCCTCCCTCTTTGCCATCTGCTAGCCGACGACAAAGAATCTTTGTCGTCTGCTAGCCGACGACAAAGAACAAGCTGATGGCAAAGAAGGTCTTTGCCATCAGCCAGTTCTTTGCCATCTGCTTTTGGGTAGCTGATGGCAAAGAGCTTCTTTGTCGTCTGCTAGCATACGGCAAAGAGCTGGCAGATGGCAAAGTAGCTTATTCCAGTAGTGATTCCTTCAGGTCTCTCTTAACGGACTCCTCCCATGTCAAATTCGGTCTACCCCGCCCTCTCTTGACATTCTCCACACGCTTTAGCCATCCACTATGCACTAGAGCTTCTGGAGGCCTGCGCTGAATATGCCCAAACCATCTCAGATGATGTTGGACAAGCTTCTCCTCAATTGGTGCTACCCCAACTCTATCTCGTATATCATCATTCTGGACTCGATCCTTCCTCGTGTGGCCACACATCCATCTCAATATACGCATCTCCGCCACACCTAACTATTGAACATGTCGCCTTTTAGTCGGCCAACACTCCGCGCCATACAACATTGCGGGTCGAACCGCCGTCCTGTAGAACTTGCCTTTTAGCTTTTATGGCACTCTCTTGTCACAGAGAATGCCAGAAGCTTGGCGCCACTTCATCCATTCGGCTTTGATTCGATGGTTCACATCTTCATCAATACCCCCATCCTCCTGCAACATTGACCCCAAATACCGAAAGGTGTCCTTCCGAGGTACCACCTGGCCATCAAGGCTAACCTCCTCCTCCTCACACCTAGTAGTACTGAAACCGCACATCATGTACTCGGTTTTAGTTCTACTAAGCCTAAACCCTTTCGATTCCAAGGTTTGTCTCCATAACTCTAACTTCCTATTTACTCCCATCCGACAATCATCAACTAGCACCACATCATCCGCAAAGAGCATACACCATGGGATATCTCCTTGTATATCCCTTGTGACCTCATCCATCACCAATGCAAAAAGATAAGGGCTCAAAGCTGACTCCTGATGCAGTCCTATATTAATCGGGAAGTCATCGGTGTCGACATCACTTGTTTGAACACTTGTCACAACATTATCGTACATGTCCTTGATGAGGGTAATGTACTTTGCTGGGACTTTGTGTTTCTCCAAGGCCCACCACATGACATTCCGCGTATCTTATCATAGGCCTTCTCCAAGTCAATGAACACCATATGCAAGTCCTTATTTTGCTCCCTATATCTCTCCATAAGTTGTTGTACCAAGAAAATGGCTTCCATGGTCGACCTCCCAGTCATGAAACCAAACTGATTTTTGGTCACGCTTGTCATTCTTCTTAAGCGGTGCTCAATGACTCCCTCCCATAGCTTCATTGTATGGCTCATCATCTTAATTCCACGGTAATTAGTACAACTCTGAACATCCCCTTGTTCCTGAAGATTGGTACTAATATACTCCGTCTCCATTCTTCTGGCATCTTGTTTGCCTGAAAAATGAGGTTGAAAAGCTTGGTTAGCCATACTATTGCTATGTCCCCGAGACCTCTCCACACCTCAATGGGGATACAATCAGGGCCCATCGCCTTGCCTCCTTTCATCCTTTTTAAAGCCTCCTTCACCTCAGACTCCTGGATTCGCCGCACAAAACGCATGCTGGTCTCATCAAAGGAGTCGTCCAGTTCAATGGTAGAACTCTCATTCTCCGCATTGAACAGCTTGTCGAAGTACTCCCGCCATCTATGCTTAATCTCCTCGTCCTTCACCAAGAGTTGGCCTGCTCCGTCCTTGATGCATTTGACTTGGCCAATGTCCCTCGTCTTCCTCTCTCGGATCTTGGCCATCTTATAGATGTCCCTTTCACCTTCCTTCGTGCCTAACCGTTGGTAGAGGTCCTCATATGCCCGACC
The DNA here is from genome assembly GCF_002162155.2 of Triticum dicoccoides. NCBI lineage: Eukaryota > Viridiplantae > Streptophyta > Magnoliopsida > Poales > Poaceae > Triticum > Triticum dicoccoides. The sequence continues at coordinate 453,049,607 of NC_041390.1, read as the reverse complement.
CCTTTCTTCACCAACAGCTCGCTTTGCGGCCTTCTTCGCCATCTTGTACTTCTCTATGTTGTCTGCACTCCTATCCAGGTATAGGCGCCTGAAGCAATCTTTCTTCTCTTTAATCGCCTTCTGGACGTCATCATTCCACCACCAGGTATCCTTATCTTCGCTTTTCCTTCCCCTGGACACTCCAAACTCCTCCGAGGCCACCTTACGAATGCAAGTCGCCATCTTCATCCACACATTGTCCGCATCCCCTCCTTCCTCCCAAGGGCCCTCCTTAATGACCCTCTCCTTGAACACCTGAGCTACCTCCCCCTTGAGCTTCCACCACTTCGTCTAGCGACTTTGGCAGGCTTATCCCGCTGGACACGAATCCGAAAGCGGAAGTCAGCAACCATCAGCTTATGCTGGGGTACAACACTCTCTCCAGGTATCACCTTACAGTCTAGGCATGCACGCCTCTCTTCTCTTCTCGAGAGGATGAAATCAATCTGTCTAGAGTGTTGGCCACTACTAAAAGTCACCAGATGTGATTCTCTCTTTCTAAAGAGGGTGTTAGCTACAATCATGTTGTAGGCTAGAGCAAAGCTTAAGACATCTTCTCCTTCTTGATTCCTAATGCCATAGCCAAAGCCCCCATGCGCCCCTTCAAAACCTGTGTTAGATGTACCCACGTGGCCATTGAGGTCTCCTCCTATGAAGAGCTTCTCACCAATCGGTACACTCCTAACCATGTCTTCCAGGCCTTCCCAGAACTCCCTCTTGGTGTTCTCATTGTGGCCTACTTGCGGGGCATACGCGCTGATAACATTGAGAACCAAGTCCTCAACTACCAGCTTGACCAGGATAATCCGGTCCCCATGTCTCTTGACGTCTACCACTCCATACTTGAGGCTCTTGTTGATCAAGATGCCTACGCCATTTCTGTTTGCAGCCGTCCCCGTGTACCACAGCTTGAAGCCGGTATCCTCCACCTCCTTTGCCTTCTGTCCTCTCCATTTGGTTTCTTGGACGCAAAGGATAGCAACACCTCTCCTCACCGAAGAGAGGCGTGACCAAAGCTTCCCTGTCAGAGACCCTATGTTCCAGCTACCTAAGCGAATCCTCCTAGGCTCGGCTAGCTTCCTTACCCTTCGCACTCGTCGAGTCAAATGCAAAGACCCTTGCCCATTTTCCACTACACCCGGGCGCCGATGTAGCGCGCCACTAAGGATGCGACGACCCGATCCTCGCTCACTTGCCACTGTATCCGGATCAAGATACGGCGCGCCACTTGGGGGTGACGGCCCGGCCCTTGCCCATTTTCCACCACACCCGGGTTCTGATGTGGCGCGTCGCTAAGAGGGTTACACCCCAACCAAAATCTTTTGGGTTTCATCTCCATAAGAGTGGCTGAGTTTTTACGTTGCTTGCCAAGCCTATCACAACCCTCCTCCTTTACCCAGGCTTGGGACCGGCTATGTTGAGACAACATGGGCGGAGTTTTCCTTTTCTCTCCATATGAACCTATCATGTTGCGTACGTGCCACTGAAGAAAAAAACTTTATTTAGAAATGACGCGGCACCTACTACTCGTTCTCCTATAACCTTGCGCTTGGCATCTCCAAAATATTAACCTTGCGATTGGCTCTTCGCCTCTTCGGGAAGTTGAGCAATAATGGTAGTGCAGTATATATCGTTCTGGCTATATGAGACCGAATGAATTGCTGCACATCCACCACGTGGGCGAGGGTCGAGGGGCGAGGGAGAGTGCTACATATGGAGCAAAATGAGTGAATCTACACTCTAAAATACGTCTATATACATCAGTGTTTGGAGTATGTACTAGTAGTTCATATTGAAATCTACTAAAGGACATATATATTCCAAACAATATGATATAATCTCTATAACCAAGGTAGTAGGGACGAGGAGTAAACAAAGGGAGTAGTAAATTTTTCTCCTTGTCCTGTGAGCCACCGCGCGCATGGGCGAGGGAGCGAGCGTAAGGCGTACTAAGCAAGCTTCACCTCATCCTGCGAGCCACGGCGCCCGTGGGCGGGGGAGACGACGTACTAAGCAAGCTTCTCCTTATTCTGCGAGTTGACGGGACACATCAAAAGTACTCCAGTGTATAGAGCCTTGCCTCTAAGGTAGGCCCCACATGGTTTGCCTCTTTTTTTAACATAACACATCAAGTCACAATTTGTTTGTTCACCTGTGGTAGACGATCCTCCCTCCACCAAGTGGACAACCAGTACACGTGCCAAATTACCACGTGGGCTGCCTCTTTCGTACAGAAATGAGCTCCACCGTGTACCCCTGCGGGTGTGGTTGGGAAAGAGACAGGAGTACGTGCGCCGTGCATGCACCTCTTCTCTTCATGCACGTCCCCCACCTACGTGGGTGTGTGAGAGAGATACAAACCGCATTCGTGAGTGTTTTTTGTTTTGGGGTGGGGGTGGGGTGGGGGTTGATTTCATGAATTATTTGTGGGAATATGTGTCGATGACATCTCAAACAAAATTTTGCATGCAATGTGTGTGAAATGGAGGCCTATCGATATCATACATAGAGGGTCGGGTAATCCACGAGAAGAGAGGGAGGGGTCATAGCTATCGATAGAGTCGAACAGAGGATCAAGTGGGTGGGTGCAAGATCGATGAAGAGAGCCATCAAAATTGTGTGTGTGTACAAGTCAAAGATATAGGGCGACTGACCTACCGGAACGCTAGAGGGCACACGTCAAGTTTGTGTGTGGCAGGGAGACATGACTAGAGCGCTCGATGTATCGGTGTGTGTGGGGGGGAGGGGGATGGTGGGAGGGGTAGGAAGAGGCCTAACTATAGAGGCAGAACGACTCGTATATGTGTTGAGAAGGAGAGACCCAGCTATGTCTTGAGGGAGATCGGTCGACATCCATACATAACTGAAGGACGGGAAATATGATGGGACAGGGAGAGAGAGAGGAGAGAGAGAGGGAGGGAGAGGGAGGGAGAGGGGTAGAGTGCTAGATGGGGGATGGAGTTGCTTCTCGAAGATGGTGGGAGAGGCCTACTAGAAAAAATGAGGGTGGAACTGCAATGTTATCAATAAGAGTGGGGATGTGTTTCTGTGTGTGCCTGTGCGTGATAGATCTGTCGGGACGCATCCATGGATGATGAAGGGGAACCATGTGTTTGGTAAGCAAACCTAACTAGATTGGTAGATCAATGGTTTTTTGTCGGAGGAAGGGAGAGACACAACTAATAAGGTAGATCGATTGACGTGTGGGTAAAAACGAGTTATAAGGACCTAGCTAGCTATATGTATAGCGAGAGATCGGTCGGTGTACGTCCATTTGTTAGAGGCAAATAAGGCCCAGCGAGATGGATAGACAGAGAGAATGGAGCTAGGAGGTGGTGCGAGAGGCCCAACTACTAGCTAGATAGGGGGAGGAGTGTGCAGTTGTGAGAGCAGTGAAAAGAGGGGCGAGAGTTTACATGTGTGTCTGACCGTATGAGAGACACGAGGCAAGGACACATAAAGGAGGATATTGAAGGTGTGTTTGTATGTTGTAGGCAGGCATCACTGGAGAGGTTTATCGATCGGTGTGTGTCGGAAAGGAGTTGTGGAGACTCTGGGAGAACAACCTAAAGAAAAAATGAATGTGCCCGGTGGATAGAATGCCAAGGGAGGGGGAGGGCGAGGAGGGCGTGTGCATGCACGAGAGAAAGTTAGTGGTAGCTACAAAGGTTAGAGGATTGTGTGGGTGTAAGAGACTAACAAAGATCGTAATTTGATATGAAAGCGGATTCAAATATTTGAATAGGAGATCATAGTGTTTTAAACATTGCATGCATGAATATAGCGGTGATACATGTGTTGTGCACATGTTATACCATAATGTGATAATGCATGGCGTTTGCAACTCACAGCTAAATGCCGAACAATCTAAACCATACTATACATCAAACAATCTCACATTTTATTTGAATTTGTGATAATGTGTGGCGTTTGCAGCTTACAACTAAATATCGAACAATCTAAACAATACTATATATCGAACATTCTCACATTTTATTTGAATTTGTGGTAATGTGTGGTGTTTGCAACTCACATCTAAATACTTGTAGGCGTAGGGGGCGGGGCACCATACATAATGTGATAAACACATTATACATATGAGACATGGTTTAGATTATGAAGATCTAGCTAGAGCTAGAAATGTAATGTGATTTGAAATCAAAATAAAGTGGACTCAAAAAATATAGTTCGAGTTCATATAGTACACATAGTTCATATGTAACTCGAGACTAATCATGTGATGTGATGTGAAGATAATACACAAACGATGGTTTAACTTGACAATAATGACGATTGTAGATCTTATTAAGACAGAGAAACGAATTCAAATGCTTTGACTTCACAACAATCATTACTGTAGATCTTATTCAAATAGAGAAACGAATTCAAATTTAGTTCATATTGAAGCAGTAGTATATACGTTTGGAATGCACTAAAACGTTCATTTGAGTAGTAGGTTGCATGCATTATACACGTAGCGAAATATTTTAATTGAACACAACATGAATTCAAAGTTTTGAATGACATTTGTAGGGCACATTGATTTGGTACAGTACACGTTAGGCTTGTCCGGAAATTTCAACCCGCGCCTTGTTGGCCCGAAATATTTAAGATATATCTTTGTCTCGTTGTGCTCCGACAACTCCCTCCATCTCAACCCGCGCCTTGCTATTCCGAAATTACAACACGCGCGAAAACTCCCACCTCATGTGAAATCCCGACACGTGAAATGCCCGTGGTACCCCTGAACCGAAAGGACCGCCTCAAATCGGTGGGGGTACTTTCGTAACTTACCCCACATTTCAGACAAGCACGTCTCTAAGACATGGTTCCCCACTGCCATCCCATTCGCCCACCCATTTGTACACTGAGGCCGCAAAAACCCGCGACGAAACCCCACTCCCTGCTCCATCCGCCACCCAGCCGGAGCCTCTTCCCCGACGACGCCGTCCACACCAACACCTCAACATCCCTCATCCATCGTACTGGATGAGGATCTGTCATCGATCTCATCATCCCGCTGGTTCAGCCACCCCGTCTTCCACCTCCAAGGAGCTGCCCCGATGTTCCCCTCATCTTTCGCGGCACCTCCATTCCCACACCGCCGTCTTCACCTGCACCACCGGAAGAGCATCATCATCACCGTTTCCTCAGATGAAGCTGCGGCCTAATCGGCGCCACCAAAGAGGTTGTACACTGATCTCCGCATTTTCTTCTTGATTCGATCTCACAGTGCTGCCGGCGCTTGGTCCCGAGCCAACACGGCGTGGCTCCATCCACGGCGGCATCGCCGGCCACTTCCTCCACGACGTCGCTCCCTCGGCGGCGATGTCCAAATCAGTAGGACCTGCTGCTGCTTTAGCTCTCGCTCGCGCTATTGCTCTGCTCTTGCTCTCGGTCCCCTGCCTGGTCTGCTCTTGCTATTGCTCTTGCTCGCGCTGCTGCTCTCACTCTTGCTCTTGCTTGCGATGCTGCTCCGATTTAGCTACACTTCACTCTGATGCCGCCGGGGTGAAGGAAGAACCAGCCGCAGCGGGGAGGGGGGCTCGCCGGAGAGGTACCCCACTATCTATCTTAGGGTTCAGGATGGGGGCGGTGGTCGCCGGCGGTGGCAGGGCGTTGGCGGGGCGGTGGCGTGGGGATCGCCGGAGAAAAAGCTCGGCACGGGGGGCCTAGAGGGATGGCCGAGGCGGCGGTGGACCGGCGGTGGGGAGTGTTTTCGGGGCGGGCGGGGCGGTGCACCGCCGGCCGCGGGCGGCGGGGGGCTGCTGTTTGGCTGGCTCTGGGGGGTGGAGGTTGAAGATGAACCGCATGCCCTTGATTTCGTATCCAACGGCTGCAAAATCATCTGACCAGAGATGAAAAAGTCAGTCGACCGACGTGTAGCATCACCTTGCTAGTGCGTTCAGTTTCGACAGCAAAATTCAGTTTCGACAGCAAAAATCAGTTTTGACAGTTAAGTTCAGTTTCGATAGTTAAGTTCAGTTTCGACAGTTAAGTTCAGTTTCGACAGTTGAAAGGATCGAGAAGAGGTGTCTAGAGGGGGGTGATTAGACACTAAGTACCAAAAGTTGCAGTTTTTAATTTCTTTAAGTTAAAGGGGAGTTTTGGCACAAGTTTAACAAACACAATACATATCAAGCAAGCATGCAAAGAGTATATGAGCAGCGGAAAGTAAAGCATGCAACTTGCAAGAATGTAAGGGGAAGGGTTTGGAGAATTCAAACGCAATTGGAGACATGGATGTTTTTGTCGTGGTTCCGATAGGTGGTGCTATCGTACATCCAAGTTGATGGAGACGTCAACCCACGAAGGGTAACGGTTGCGCGAGTCCACGGAGGGCTCCACCCACGAAGGGTCCACAAAGAAGCAACCTTGTCTATTCCATCATGGCCATAGCCCACGAAGGACTTGCCTCACTAGTGGTAGACCTTCACGAAGTAGGCGATCTCCTTGCCCTTACAAACTCCTTGGTTCAACTCCACAATCTTGTTGGTGGCTCCCAAGTGACACCTAGCCAATCTAGGAGACACCACTCTCCAAGAAGTAACAAATGGTGTGTTGATGATGAACTCCTTACTCTTGTGCTTCAAATGATAGTCTCCCCAACACTCAACTCTCTCTCACAGGATTTGGATTTAGTGGAAAGAAGATTTGAGTGTAAAACAACTTGGGAAAGGCTAGAGATCAAGTTTCATATGGTGGGAATGGAATATCTTGGCCTCAACACATGAGTAGCTGGTTCTCTCTCAGAAAATGTGTATTGGAAGTGTAGATATGTTCTGATGGCTCTCTCCACGAATGAAGAGTGGGTGGAGGGGTATATATAGCCTCCACACAAAAACTAACCGTTACACACAATTTACCAATCTTGGTGAGACCGAATTGAGAAACTCGGTCGAACCGATTTAGTAAACCTAGTGACCGTTAGGATTTTCGGTGGGACTGAGATGCAACTCGGTAGGATCGATATGGTTAGGGTTAGGGCATAACGTAATCTCGGTGAGACCAATTACACAAACTCGGTTGGACCGATTTTGGTAATAAGCTAACCAGAGAGTTGGTCAGGTAAACTCGATGAGACCGATTACACAAACTCGGTGGGACCAATTTTGGTAATAAGCTGACCAGAGAGTTTGCATTGTAATCTCGGTAGTACCGATTGCTCAATCTCGGTGAGACCGATATTGGTAATGGACATAGACAGAGAGATTACAATCACATCTCGGTGAGACAGAGATCCCTATCAGTGAAACCGATTTGCCTAGGGTTTGTGGCAGTGTCTACGATATCTGAACTCGGTGGCGCCAGATAGAAAGAATCGGTGGGGCCGAGTTTGACTTCTGGTTTAGGTCATATGTGGATGTGGGAAGGTAGTTTAGGGTTTTGGAGCATATCACTAAGCACTTTGAGCAAGTAGGCCATTAAGCAACACCTCATCCCCTCTTGATAGTATTGGCTTTTCCTATAGACTCAATGTGATCTTGGATCACTAAAATAGAAAATGTAGAGTCTTGTACTTGAAGCTTGAGCCAATCCTTTGTCCTTAGCATCTTGAAGGGGTTCCACATCCTTTAGTCTATGCCACTTAATTTGTTGAACTTGTATGAAACATACTAGTTAAAAGTATTAGTCCAACAAGAGATATGTTGTCATTAATTATCAAAATCACCCAGGGAGCACTTGTGCTTTCAATCTCCCCCTTTTTGGTAATTGATGGCAACATACATCAAAGCTTTAGATAAAGATATAGAGAATAGCAAATAAAGCTTTGGAAAGACATGTAACAAACATAGGCTCCCCCTACATGTATGCAATCATGTGAATAAGGAATATAGAAGCATGTGAGAGCATAACCATGACAGAGTAGACAATGTGTTACATGTATCTTGGCTATATGCATCAGAGCAAAATATATGAATATGGGAAATGTACCTTCATGCCCATGAGTCCTTCTTGCAAACAATATGTACATCATCAAGAGTTTCTCATACACATGACTATGATGCATATACTTACCTTGTGGTCTTGAGTTGGCTAGGATGGGATGAGCCTGCGTGAACAAGATTAGATAACACAGATGCACCCACTGGCTAGAGCAAACAAAAGAAACCACAAGAGTACCAAGACTGGCATGACATGTAGAGTGAGTACTGAGTACCACAATAGATATTGTCATGTCCCCAAAAAGAAAGATATGCAATGAATTCAAGGTTTTTCTTTCCCTTGGAAGTCTTGCTCCCCCTGAATCTAGCATGGGATACTGGGAGAAGATAGGGAACAGAAAATTAGAGCTCAAAGAAACAAATGAACAGAGCTAATGCAAATAAGCACATACGAACATGTCTTTCCCCCCAAGAAGACATGTGGCATCTCTCCTCTTGAACATCAAGCATCTGGGATCCTTGAAGATTACTCTTTCCTGGAGTATTCACTCCCCCTAGAGATATGATTAAGCTTTGATGTGATCTCTTTCTCCCCCTTTAACATCAATTTCCAAGAAGGGTCTTCTAGAATTTGTTGTGAATGGGTTCGATCCTTGAATCACAGTACAAAGCATTAAGGTAAATGTGATGCTTGTATAGGACAAGATTCATTGAGTGGAGCTGGATCAAGAATAAGGCAGGAATAAGTGGCAAGTTTTTTTTCCTGTAGTGAAATCGGTGTCATCGTGTTGGATGCTTCGGTTGCACCGAAAAACTTCGGCTAGACCGGAAATATGAAACCGGTGGAACCGAGTTCATCACAAAGAAAAACACTTGTCACCTCAGCTCACTTAGACAAATAAGATCTCACAATGATTTGCAAGAAATTTACTGAAAGATTTGCAAAGAATTGGATGCAGAAAATGCAGAACATAAAGCAAAGAAAAGAAACTAAAAGATCTAGATGAAGTTTTTTTGAAAGGGGAAACAAATATGCATGAGGCAAATGCAAAAGCACAGAAAAGAACACAAGAGAACTTCATCTAGAGTTGGGCGGTGACAAAGTCACCTATGTTAGAGTATATTGACTTAGGAGTCAAGTGAGATCACTTGATCATAGGTCATACTCATCGTTTAAGCTCAAAATGGGGTTACCATTTTTCGTTTAAGCATGTTGATGTATTCACATCTTGTCGAGTTGCTTTGACTCATGACTTGGAGTAAAGCTTCTCTAAGATGGAATAGAAAACCTTGGATGGTGGTGTTGATCGTGATCATGTAGTTGAACTTGTGTGGGTTGCTCAAGGTTGATGTAGCTCATCAAGAGTTGGGAGCACCACTTGGAGTTTGAGTTCATCTACCTACATGGGTTAGTTTTTGCAAGAAAGAGCACTTGTGTATCCAACATGACAATCATGAAACTCAACATAGAATTTGTCAAAGGATATGTTTGAATGGTTTTGTGCTTCCTTGTCTTCAACCACCATTGTGTAGAGACTTGGTGATGTAGAGATTGCTCAAGATGTGAGTGAGTTGCAATCTCATAAAATTAGATTCATCCAAGTACCTACAAGGGTTAGATAATATGCAAGATGCAAATTTTCCAAGACATAAGATCATCATCATAGGAAAAATATCAAGGATTAGTCGTAAGCTCAAGTCTTGCATGTATCCAATGGAGTTCCTACTCCAAGTTTGAAGCATCAATGATGTTCAATTCACCTCTTAACCTGCAAAACACTTTCTCATCAAGTGGTTTAGTGAATATATCTGCTAATTGCTTATCGGTGCGAACATGCTTAAGGTTTATGTCACCCTTAGCAACGTGATCTCGAATGAAATGATGACAAACTTCAATATGCTTAGTTCGAGAGTGTTGCACAGGATTGTGAGCAATCTTAATAGCACTTCAATTGTCACAAAGTAATGGAACATGTTTCACATATATCCCATAATCTTTAAGAGTTTGGGTCATCCAAAGCAATTGAGCACAGCATGAACCAGCGGCAATGTATTCCGCTTCGGCAGTGGATAAGGATACCGAGTTTTGTTTCTTGGAAGACCAGGACACAAGAGATCTACCAAGGAATTGACAAGTGCCCGAAGTGGACTTTCTATCAACCTTGTCACCGGCATAGTCCGAGTCGGAGTAGCCAACAAGATCAAAGGAAGCCCTCTTTGGATACCAAATGCCAAAATTTGGTGTATGTATTAAGTATCTCACTATCCTCTTCACGGCCTTAAGATGACATTACTTAGGAGCAGCTTGATATCGTGCACACATGCACACACTTAGCATGATATCGGGACGTGAAGCACATAGATATAATAATGAACCAATCATAGAGTGATAAACCTTTTGATCAACCGGTTCACCATCAGTGTCCACTAGTAGGCATGGGTGTAGTCATACCTTTGCATTCTTGCATATTGAACTTCTTGAATAAGTCATTGGTGTACTTCGTTTGAGAGACAAAGGTACCTTCCTTAGTTTTCTTGATTTGCAAACCAAGAAAGAATTTGAGTTCACTCATCATAGACATCTCAAACTTCTCCGACATTAGCTTCCCAAACTTTTCACTAAAATGAGGGTTAGTTGATCCAAATATAATATCATCGACATAAATTTGGCATACAAATAGTTCTCCATTAACCCTTTTAGTAAAAAGAGTAGAATCAATTTTTCCAATTTCAAAGCCTTTTTCAATAAGGAACTTGGTCAAGCATTTATACCATGCTCTAGGAGCTTGTTTAAGACCATAAAGGGCTTTGTGAAGTTTGTAAACATGATTAGGTTTCTTAGGATTGACAAATTCGGGAGGTTGCTTAACATAAACTTCCTCCTCAATTTCACCATTTAGAAAAGCACTTTTAATGTCCATTTGGTACAAAGTGATATCATGGTGATTAGCATAAGCAAGTAAGATGCGAATGGACTCAAGTCTAGCAACGGGAGCATATGTCTCACCATAGTCCATACCTTCGACTTGTGTGTAGCCTTGTGCGACGAGACGTGCTTTGTTGAGAACCACTTGTCCATCTTCATCTTGCTTGTTGTGAAACACCCATTTGGTACCGATGATGTTGTGGTTGTTGTCGGGCTTCTCGACCAATGTCCACACTCTATTTCTCTCAAAGTTGTGTAGCTATTCATGCATAGCGTTTATCCAGTCCGGATCCTCCAATGCTTCTTCAACCTTCATAGGTTCAATGCTAGAGATGAATGCGTAATGTTCACAAAAGTTAGCCAAACGAGTTTTAGAGTGAGTGATTCTCCCGGTTTGGATATCATTGTAGATTTTCTCCACGGGATGATCTTTAGCAATTCTTGCTCGAACTCGTGAAAGCTTTTGCTTGGGTCTTGGTTGAACATCTTATTCATCTTGTTCATCTTCTTGGCCTTCTTCATTGTTAGCGTTATCCTTCTCTTGTCATGGTGGAGAAGGAGGTTGTTGACGTTCGTCTTGGTGCACTTCCTTGTTTTCTTCATCTTGGTGTGTCCCACTTGTGGATGCTTCCGTATCAACTCTCGGTTCACCTTGTCTTGAGGTAGAAGCTTCCACTTGGACGGACGAGGTACTCTCCTTCATCTATGTTGGACGAATCTTGCCAATAGACAAGTCTTGGATTGCTCCCGAGGGATCTTTGTGTCCTACATCAATTGGCAATTGCTCTACTTGTGAGCCGTTAGATTCATCAAACTTCACATCTACCGTTTCTTCAACCTTTCGGGTGAAATTGTTGTAGACACAGTATGTGTGAGGTTTGAGCCATAACCAAGTAGGAAACCTTCATGAGACTTAGGAGCAAATTTAGAATGACGATGCTTATCAAGAATGTAGCACTTTGAGCCGAATACTCGAAAGTATCCAACTTGGGGTTTGTTACCGGTGAGAAGCTCGTACGCCGTCTTGCCGAGTAGCTTGTGAAGATATAAGCGATTTGTTGCATGACAAGCTGTCTCAACCACTTCCGCCCAAAAGTGTTTTGGCGTCTTGTACTCATCAAGCATCGTTCTTGCCATCTCGATAAGAGTCCGGTTCTTCCTCTCAACGACTACATTTTTTTGATGTGTGTACGTAGCCGAGAACTCATGTGAAATCCCTTCCTTGTCAAGAAAGGTATCCACATTTGCGTTCTTGAACTCCGTTCCGTTGTCGCTCCGAACCTTCTTGATCTTCACGTCAAATTGATTTTGGGCCTTCCTAGAAAAGTTTTTGAAGATCTTTTGGACCTGCGATTTGTCATCAAGAAAGAACACCCACGTAAATCTTGAAAAATCATCAACTATGACTAGACCAAATGAGTTACCACCGAGACTCTTGTAGGCATTTGGACCAAAGAGATCCATGTGAAGTAGCTCGAGTGGTCTTCTTGTGGTCATGATGTTCTTAGCGCGATGACTTCCTCCAACTTGTTTCCCTGCTTGACAAGCACTACAAAGTCTATCCTTTTCAAATATGACATCGTTAATGCCAAGAATATGATTTCCTTTAATGAGTTTGTCAAGGTTTCGCATGCCCACATGGCCTAGCCTTCTATGCCACAACCAGCCTTTAGAAGATTTAGCAATTAAGCAAGTTCTAGGTTGAGCCTTTTTAGTGAAATCAAAAATGTAAAGATCTCCTCTGCGTATACCGGTAAAGACCATTTTATGATTATCTCTACGAAACACTTGGCAGTCTACTTCAGTAAATAGGACATTGAAACTGAAATCAACAAGTCTAGATACTGAAAGTAAGTTGTAGCCAAGAGATTCAACGAGCATGACATTTTGTATGGAGCTATCATGTGAGATGGCCACCTTACCAAGGCCAACCACCTTACCCTTTGAATTATCACCAAAAGTGACATACTTTCGAGGGTCGTCGTTTCCAGCAAGCTCACGGAACATGTCTTTATCTCCGGTCATATGATCAGTACATCCACTATCAAGGACCCATTCCTTTCCTCTAGCCATGTAGCCGCGAAGATTTGCCATAAGACCAAAGTGTCTCATCGCATCATCGAGATCATAGTCACTATCATCATCCTCATCATAGTATCCATGTTCAACATCATTTTGTGATTGATTAATTCCTAGGGAGGGTAATTCATTAGACAAATGATCATCACAATGGTCACCTTTATGAATTCTAATAGCTTCGGATATGATATTGCTAATGATCCCAACATTTCCTATGGCACGCATGAGATTGGTAAGCTCAAATAGACAGTCACCAAAGCTAGGATCACTAGAGTTCATCTTACTCAAAGCAATAGACTTATGAAGAATTTCGTCTAAATTTTTCAAGGAATAATCCGGAAATCGTTCCTCAAGAAATTTCCATATGGTATAGGCACAATCAAGAGTAGGCAAACTAGCAATAAAATTTTTGGGCAATCCTCTTATGATAAGATTGATGGTTCTAAGATTGTGAATCATGTCAAGATCCTCTTTGGGTGTGGGATGCAAGGGATCAATGTGAGGTGCACAAGGGCTAGCAATGTACTTGTTCAAGTGATATTCATTGAAAATGTCAAGCATTTCATTTTTCCACTCATGAAAATATTCTCCATCAAGAATAGGCACTCTATGTCTAAGACTCCCCAAAGTAGACACATCCATCTTCCTCCAAATGTGTTTACACCAAGGCAATGGAGACCAAAGCTCTGATACCAACTGAAAGGATCGAGAAGAGGTGTCTAAAGGGGGGGTGATTAGACACTAAGTACCAAAAGTTGCAGTTTTTAATTTCTTTAAGTTGAAGTGGAGTTTTGGCACAAGGTTAACAAACACAATACATATCAAGCAAGCATGCAAAGAGTATATGAGAAGCGTAAAGTAAAGCATGCAACTTGCAAGAAGGTAAGGGGAAGGGTTTGGAGAATTCAAACGCAATTGGAGACACGGATGTTTTTTTCGTGGTTCCGATAGGTGGTGCTATCGTACATCCACGTTGATGGAGACTTCAACCCATGAAGGGTAATGGTTGCGCGAGTCCACAGAGGGCTCCACCCACGAAGGGTCCATGAAGAAGCAACCTTGTCTATTCCATCATGGCCATAGCCCACAAAGGACTTGCCTCACTAGCGGTAGATCTTCACGAAGTAGGTGATCTCCTTGCCCTTACAAACTCCTTGGTTCAACTCCACAATCTTGTTGGACGCTCCCAAGTGACACCTAGCCAATCTAGGAGACACCACTCTCCAAGAAGTAACAAATGGTGTGTTGATGATGAACTCTTTGCTCTTGTGCTTCAAATGATAGTCTCCCCAACACTCAACTCTCTCTCACAGGATTTGGATTTGGTGGAAAGAAGATTTGAGTGGAAAGCAACTTGGGAAAGGCTAGAGATCAAGATTCATATGGTGGGAATGGAATATCTTGGCCTCAACACATTAGTAGGTGGTTCTCTCTCAGAAAATGTGTATTGGAAGTGTAGATAAGTTCTGATGGCTCTCTCCATGAATGAAGAGTGGGTGGAGGGGTATATATAGCATCCACACAAAAGCTAACCGTTACACACAATTTACCAATCTCGGTGAGACCGAATTGAGAAACTCGGTCGGACCGATTTAGTAAACCTAGTGACCATTAGGATTTTCGGTGGGACTGAGATGCAACTCGGTAGGACCGATATGGTTAGGGTTAGGGCATAACGTAATCTCGGTGAGACCGATTACACAAACTCGGTGGGACCGATTTTGGTAATAAGCTAACCAGAGAGTTGGTCAGGTAAACTCGGTGAGACCGATTACACAAACTCGGTGGGACCGATTTTGGTAATAAGCTGACCATAGAGTTTGCATTGTAATCTCAGTAGTACCAATTGCTCAATCTCGGTGAGACCGATATTGGTAATGGACATACATAGAGAGATTACAATCCCATCTCGGTGAGACTGAGATCCCTATCGGTGAAACCGATTTGCCTAGGGTTTGTGGCAGTGGCTATGACATCTGAACTCGGTGGCGCTGGATAGAAAGAATCAGTGGGGCCGAGTTTGACTTTTGGTTTAGGTCATATGTGGATGTGGGAAGGTAGGGAGGGTTTTGGAGCATATCACTAAGCACTTTGAGCAAGCAGGCCATTAAGCAACACCTCATCCCCTCTTGATAGTATTGGCTTTTCCTATAGACACAATGTGATCTTGGATCACTAAAATAGAAAATGTAGAGTCTTGTACTTGAAGCTTGAGCCAATCCTTTGTCCTTATCATCTTGAAGGGGTTCCACATCCTTTAGTCTATGCCACTTAATTTGTTGAACTTGTCTGAAACATACTAGGTAAAATTATTAGTCCAACAAGAGATATGTTGTCATTAATTATCAAAATCACCCAGGGAGCACTTGTGCTTTCAACAGTTAAATTCAGTTTCGACAGTTCAGTTCAGAGATGAGCGGCTGATGTATTTTACATCTAGCACTTTGTGGTTATGTATTTTACGTCATGTATTGGAGATGCTATTAGAATTCCACTCAAGTTAACATTGTTTGGTGTGTCTCTTGTCCTGCTTCAGCCTCGGCGTCGTACAACTCACCGGAGCTGCTCCAACGATGAAACCCTCCATCACAGCGGAGCAGTTTCTCGGGCTCCATCTCCATACGCCTAAGATCTTCTTCCCCTCCTCCGATAGCCAAGTCTGCCGGAGCATCCTCACCGGCCAACCCAATCACGCTGAGATCAACATGGCTTCGCCAAAGAGGTTGTACACTTGTTGCATCTCTTTTTTACTCTACATGTTTTATATATTGTCCACTAAGCACACGGATTTGTTTCTTTAGTGTCTCCTTGAAAGAAAAAAGGTAGGAATTTTAATTTTCACTTGTCCTCCTTTTCAAATTCCTATTCATGAAGCACAAGACTAAGAGATAGTAGCATAATAGCATTATAACCGTACATTTTCTTGTGGTTTGACTTAATCTCACCATGCTTCTTTGCATCCTGTGATCTTCCAATTGTTGTGAATCAAACACCCAGATTGGCAGAAATCTTGTGTTTTTAAATTCTCTGTGTTGCATGTGCATTCCTATCCTATTCTTGTCTATTTCCTATCCCTGCATTGTTGGAATCCTCCAATTCAAACGAGCCCTTACAGAATTACTTCTCTTACATATAGTTGTCAAAGAAAACCTTGCGTGGTTTGTCCCGCTCCTGCTGCACCGTCGTCCACCCCAGCTCAGCTGCTCCAACGACAGAAGGGTCCAGCACAGTAGGGATCCGGCCTCCAGACTGTCTTTCGCCGCCTCAGATCTTCTTCCCCGCCATTGGCAGCCATGAAAACTGCACTACCATCATCAACCGAGCAGATGACCTCGAGGACTACACGGGTCCGCAAGAGAGGTCGCACTCTTTCGTGTTTGCTTACGTTATGCATCGCTTAATATTACATGCTACTTTATCGTCCTCTTCACCGATTAGACTCTGAGTCAGCTCCAAACTAATGGTCAAACTTGAGCTTTTAAATGGTTGTGGGGTACATATCGGGGCCGCTATCAATAGTATCTGTCTACTATCTAGTTAATCTCCGGTGTCTACTATGAGTTTCATGTTGGGTGGGAAACAAATAGTAAAGAAGCCATTATCTGTATTTTTTAACTGAAGCCATTACCTGCCTGCTATTATTGGTTTTGGGTCATCCACAGGTTGCTACCATCACTCTGGATTTCTGCATGCACTCCTTACATAATCTCACTATGTTTTATTCCTATGCATGGCAGTTATTGTAAACAATGGAACTGAACATGTAGAGCAAAAGAGATGAGCCTTGCGTGGCAATAAAATTTCATGCAGATGTCGCTCCATGGTAGGCGCAAAGGCAGCCCCCCTCCATGCATTTCGGATTGTCATCGAGAGGAAGATATATGTTCTGAGGGGGATTCAGAAGGAGAAGACAACTCCTATTTACCCCCTGAGGTCTTCGCTCTAACTTGGCATGCTGATGTTTGTTATATCATGCATATGGTGTCTTGCATTGCTTACTTTATACATCAAATATGTCATCTGCTTAGTTTAGACATCGTTTGTGCGAATGCCATCTGTTTACTTTATTCATCATTTATGTGAATTATGCAATGCCATCTTGTTTAGCCAGGCATCATATATGTGAATTTTGCAATGCCATCCTACTTAGCCAGTCATCTTATATGTAAATTATATCAGGCCATCCTTTTTTTCGTTACATATTACATTTGTCAACAATGTTATTACATTCAACTGCTCTTCGTGTGCATCAGCCATTTGACACGGTGATGGCAAATTCTGGAGTGAAAACAAGGTCTTCAGAGCAGACTATGCTATCTGACGAAGCGCATATCTTGCTGTTTATGGATAGCTCCTCACAGGAGGATTTAGAGATAGATGACCAGTCCTATTCCCCCCCCCCCAAGCTGTATGCTCTAACTTGGCAGGGTTATGTTGCTCATATCATGCATATGGTGTCTCGCATTGCTATGTCATTTGATTAGTTTAGACATGCTTTGTGTGAATGCCACTTGTTCAGTGTCTAATTACCATATATGTGAATTATGCATTGCCATCTTGTTGCAAGACATTATATATGTGAATTATACAATGCTATCTTGTTGCAAAGGCATTATGTATGTGAATTATGCAATGCCATGCTGTTTAGCCAATCATCATGTATGTGAATTATATCATGCTATCATTTTTTTGTATTACGTGTTCCATTTGTCGACAACGTTTGTATATTCAACTACTCTTCCTGTGCATCAGCCATTTGAGGCGGTGATGGAAGTATCTGGAGTGAAAACAAGGTATTCAGAGCAGACAATGCTACCTGCTGAAGCAGACATCTTGCTGGTTACAGAGAGCTCCTCAGAGGAGGATTTAGAGACTGATGACCAGTCCTATTTTCCCCCTGAGGTCTATGCTCAAACTTGGCAGGGTTATATTACCCATGTCATGCATGTTGTCTTGCATTGCTTAGTTTTTACATCATATATGGATTGCCATCTGCTTACTTGCTTACTATATAAATCATATATTTGAATTATATCATGCCATCATGTTAGTAAATACACATCATCTATCTGAATTATGGCATGGAAACCCATTTAATAAAGACATCATATAGTTATATCATCTCATCATGTTTAGTGTTTACAGTCATCATATTTTGAATTATGGCATTCTATCCGTGAATGTATGTGAATTATGGCATGCCAACCTATTTAATAAACACATTATATAGTTATGTCATGTCATCCTATTTACATAGTCTCATATTTTGAACTATGTCTTTCCATCTTTTTTAGTTAGCCATCATAATGTGAAATTGTGTCATGCTATCCTGTTTAGTTAGCCATCATATATGTGAAATTGTGTCATGCTATCTTGTTTGGTTAGACAACATAAATATGAATTATTTCATGCCCTCTTTTATTCCCCACTATCCATTGCACCTGTCTATCATACAATGTCTATACTTTCAATTACTTTTCTTGTTTATCAGCCATTTGAATTGGAGAGCATGATGGCAGTATCTAAGGGAGTAACAACACAGTCTTCAGAAAAGATAGTGCTACTAGTTGATGCAGATAGAACCACGGTTGTACTTGCCCAAGGACCAGATCCACCACACATAACCCAGACGCTTGCAGATTGTACCCCTACCCAGTTGGACAGAGAACCAGCTACACCCCTTCTAACCCCAACCCCGGCAGATAGTAACCCAGTTCCAGTTGACACATCACCGTCTCCACCACAGAGCACCCAAACACGAGCAGTTAGTAAGGGAGCTGCAGTGCCCAAAGCACGAGGACCACCACTCCGAATCCCAACTCAACGCTTAAAGGAGAAGAAGATTTGTTCTCAGGTCAGGTTTTGTAGCTATGGTTCATACTCCTTTGCTCCTGCATGACTGTATTTACTCATACCAACTATTTTCAAATTTGAAGGATGGAATTGAAACTCCAATGGCGCAACAGGTATGTTTTAAACCTGTTTCTTTAACTGGTTTGCTGTTGTAACCTGCTCTATGTTGATTTCAGTTTCAATTGAATAAACAGTTATGTTCTCATGTCATGCACATTACAAGTGTTGTTATTGCTCTATAGTTACCCACACTTATATTCTGTCTATTCTGCTTTCTCTTGAACAAATATTATTTGAACTGTGTCTCTATCTTGATTTGGCAACAAAAACTAGAATGATATAGACCATAAAGTGACCATGGTACATAGATATATGTTTGTTTCATGCTGTTATCCTATCCACTTTACTACTGAACTCTTTTACCAAAATGAGTTTCATATACAACATGGTAAACATGTGATGTGTCTGCTTGTTTCTCTTTTAGAATGCGGACAAAATATTGGAGAACAGTACCGCGTTATCCAATGGTAAAGGAAGTAATGCAGATAAGGTTCAAGATAGTGAGACATCCCTGTTGGTCTCCAAGAAAGCTGATAAAAACTATCTTGACGACAGTGAGGGAACCCAAAAGTCCTGTCTTGATGTAGTGTTCGAGTTACTGGCCACTACTGCTGGCACAAGCTCTTCGAACTCGCTGCCTGAATCAGCTCGTCTTCTTGAGTCTCAACTTCAAGTTGAAAGACATTGATTAGATGTGCTGCGACAGGAAGGTGAAGGACTGAGGAAGTCCCTGCAGAATTTGGATGCATATTTTCTGGTGCAACAGCAAGCGCTGGAGGATTTAAGCGCCAAACAAGAGAAAGTTAATAAGCTTGCTAAGCATCTTGCCAGCATTATGGGTACCCAGGATATTGTTTCTTGAGATCTTCTGAAGTGGTTTCAGTTCTGGATTTGTTTTGCTGCGGCGTTTACTTGCGCTGGTCGCCAACTTTGACAATCAGTGTATATGATATGCTGCTTTGTTCCCCAGTCCACTGGTGGCGAACTTTGATGCCCAGTGGATGTAATATGTGTAATAGCCATGATAGCCTAGCGTTAGTTGCTTGCTTATTTATTTCCTTGTTGTCTTGTTTATTTGTTTGCTTGTAGTCATTGCATTTCTTTTTCCGCGGTTAGCTAGTGGCTGCAATAACCTATTTTTTTTTAAACTAGGCCACAATAACCATGGGCTAATATTTACTGTAGTGACACTGGGCCTCCTACTGGTCGTAGAAACAGTGGGCCTTCTACGGGCCGTAGAAACAACGGGCCTTCTACGGGCCGTAGAAACAATGGGCCTTCTGCCGGCCGTATTATCAATGGGCCTTATACGGGCCGTATAATCGATTGGCCAAACATGGGACAAATAGACCGCATTATGGCCGTAAACGGGCTAGAGTTTGGAATCGTCTGTTCATGGGCCGACCATAACAGGCCATCGTTAATAGGACGTAGTTGATGACGCTATGAAATCGGCCCAACGTATTAACGGACCACAAACGGGCCGGCTGTAACCATGGGCTAAATTTGGCCCACAAGCAGAAAATGACAGTAACGGGCCGTAAGTAAACAAATGCTGGAAATGAGCCCAAGAATAAATGGGCTCTGAGAAGGCCCAAAGATAACATGGGCTGGAAACGGCCGAACGGAATAACGGGCTGTTAATGGGTATAAAGTGACACACTGTTCATTACGGGCGAGTTTCACCACGGGTCGTTAATGGGTGTAAAGTGATAAACTGTTCATTACGGGCCAGTTTTAGCACGGGCCGTTAGTAGGCCAAGAGTTACATAGGGCCTCATATGGGCCAAAAGACATCATGGGCCATACATGGGCCAGAAGTGAAAACGGGCTGGAATCATATTGGATGGCCCAGATGACGCTACTGGGCCTAATTCGGATAGGGCGTAACGGGCCTTGGGTTAGCCGGTTGTAAATGGGCTATATTCGAACAGGTCATTAACAGGATTTCCATGGGCCGGACCGCCAGCTTTTGACCAAGTCAAACGGGCCGGCCTTTTCACAGGAATGGGCCTCTATTGGGCCGTGCCACGTGTCGACGTATCATAGGCGCCTATCTGACCCACTGACGAGCTGACACGTGTTTCGTCCGGCCAATAAGAATTTTACACGTGGAAATTTCCCATTGGTCGGGGCTGTTAACGGGTTATCGGATCGAAAACCAGACCCGATAGCTTAACGGTGTTCCGTTACGGTGGATGCCACATGTCGGTCACCCTTGACGAAAGCACTTCTGTGACGCGCGATTTATCGCCATGGAAGTGGACACTTCCGTGATGATAATTTTGGTAATGTCATGGAACACTTCTACGACAACACAGGTATGACTATCTTGATTCTGTCATAAATTTTTCATGGATGTACATGCATGACAGAAAACGCGACCTACTGTCACAAACACGTATCATCACGGAAGTGTATTTTTTTTTAGTGTTGTCATCGGGGTTGTGCATGATAAATACTTTGTGTTAAGAAGACAGTGCATGACAAGACTATATGATTTTGTAGGGCTAGCTTTCTTTATCATTGATATTTTTGAAAGACATGATTGTTTGTTGGGACGCCTGAGTATTGATGTCTTTATGTCTAATTATAGACTATTGCTTTGAATCACTCGTGTCTTAATATTCATGCCATCATTAGACATATGATCAAGTTTATGCTAGGTAGCATTACACATCAAAAATTATCTTTTTTATCGTTTACCTACTCGAGGACTAGCAGGAATTAAGATTGGGGATGCTGATATGTCTCCATCATATCTATAATTTTTTATTGTTTCATGCCAATATTATACAACTTTCACATATTTTTGGCAACTTTTTATATGATTTATTGGACTAACCTATTGATCCAGTGCCCAGTGTCAGTTCCTGTTTGTTGCATGTTTTTTGTTTCGTAGAAAATCCATATCAAACAAAGTCCAAACGCGATAAAAATTTATGGAGAATTATTTTGGAATATATGTGATTTTTGGGACTTAGAATCAACACAAACGGGGGCCTATAGTGACCACAACCCACCAGGGCGCGCCCGCCACCCCCTGGCACGCCCAGGTGTCATATGCCCTCCTCCAAAGTCGGTTGGGTCCCTTCTTGTCACGCAAGAAAGATAATTTATGGAAAAAATCATGTAAAATTTTTAGTGCAATCGGAGCTATGGATCTCCGGGAATTTAAGAAACGGTGAAGGGCTACATCTGGGAAACACGAAACAGAAGGGAACTAAGAGACATATCCAATCTCGGAGGGGCTCTCGCCCCTCCACCACCATGGAGGTCATAGACCAGAGGGGAAACTCTCCTCCCATATAGGAGGGAGGCCAAGGAAGAAGAAGAAGGAGAAGGGCTCTCCCCCCTCTCTCCCGATGGCGCCGGAGAGCCGCCGGGGCAACGATCGTGATGGCGATCTACACCAACAATCTTGCTACCGTCAACACTAACTCTCTCCCCTTCTATGCAGCGGTGTAACGCCCCTTCTCCCCGCTGTAGTCTCTACTTAAACATGGTGCTCAACTCCATATATTATTTCCCAATGATATTTGGCTATCCTATGATGTTTGAGTAGATTTGTTTTGTCCTATGGGTTAGTCATGATCTTGGTTGGTATGATTGTATATTTTATGGTGCTGTCCTACGGTGCCCTCTGTCTCGTGCAAATGTGAGGGGTCCCACTGTAGGGGTGTTGCAATATGTTCATAATTCTCTTATGGTGGGTTGCGAGAGTGACAGAAGGTTAAACCCGAGTAAGTGGGTTATGGTGTATGGGAGTAAGAGGACTTGATACTTAATGCTATGGTTGGGTCTCACGACCTTAATTATCTTTAATAGTTGCGGATGCTTGCTAGGGGTCCAATCATAGGTGCATATAATCCAAGTAGAGAATGTATGTTAGCTCAAGCCTCTTGTTGGGGATATACCCCGCAGTATGACCCGGCCGGATGTGTGACCCGGCCAGACTTGGTGACTCACTGGTGACCCGCCCTGACTTGGCGACTCACTAAGTGACCCACGCAGATCTCTCCACTCACAGATAACCCGGCTGAGCTAGGTGACTCATTGGTGACCCGGCAGGCGGGTTAAAGGAGCGACAAGACCCGGTGGCCCAGAAGGCCGGCTCATATTATGGTGGGCCGGCTTAAGAGGAAAGCATAAGGAATATTCCGTTACAAAGGAAGCAAGACTATGACCCCACTTGTAAAAGAGTAATACTAATCCTACTAAGACTAGTCATGTAAGCCACCCCTTCAACATATATAAGGAGGGGCAAGGCACCCCAAGGGGGACAGGTTAGACAAGTTAGGATTAGACAAACAAGTCTATAGCTCTGGAGATAGAGCACCCTTGTAATTGTGATCGTCATCATTAATATCAATGAAGCAGGATGTAGGCTTTTACCTCCACCATGAGGGGCCGAACCTGGGTTAAAACCTCGCGTCTCTCGTCCCACTAAACCCCTCTCAAGCTACCACATAGGTGTGTTGGCCTCGTGACTAAGTCCTGACACTAAGGACATCTGCCGTGAAAAATCCACGACAGTTGGCGCCCATCGTGGGGCTTGCGCACGGTGGTGATGAGTTCTTGAAGGGATTTCTTTTCGGGATCGAGAAGTTCGCAATTTTCCGAGCAAAGAAAGACTCAGATCACAGGGATCTGCATCCGCCTCGGGTTTCATCGGTCCAGATTTTATAATCCGTAAAATTGAGATCGAGAAAATTTAGGGTTGCATCTATGCATCACCACGTCCTACAAGCCTGCCCAAAGCCGACATGGGATGCTTTCAGCTGCACGCTGTCGCACCGCTGATTCTCCGAAACCTGCAAGAAATCAGTCTTGCCGAGATAAAGTCGCCACTTTATGGTAATCTGCGAGTTGATGTCGCTACTTCAAATACAACCGTCTGAATCCATCGCTACTCGGGAGCAATCACGTGTCAAGTGCAGCGGCGGTTTGCGGCCTTGTGAAGTTTCCTGGTCGACCTAGTGCATGCACAGGGATCAAGGGTCCAAGAGCTGATTGATACAAAAAACAAAATATGATTCCCCGGCTTCTACACATGAAGAAACATCAACTAATACAAATACTGTGCACGCATAAACTTCGAGGAACGATTAAGTATAAAGATCAGCCCCCAACATTGATTTGGATTCAGAAGAATTGTCTACAGGGACACGGATCAGGGATGGTCAAACTAACAACGACCAGGAAGAGCACAGGGACAAGGGGATCGACTCAGACTCTGCATCCCGTTTGTGCGGAGCCGCTGCACCGTTCCAAGCTGCTCACCTTCTGAGTCGCCATGCCATGATCCGCCTCGCTCCGCCGTTGCTCTGAAACCGCTGGAGCCAACCCCGCGCCACGGCTTCTTTGCCTACTGCACGTTGACCGCGTCTGCTGACTCACCAAGATCGTCGCAGTTCCCCCATGATGTCGCCTTCACCTCGCCGGAGACGGCACCGCTCCACCTCGCTGGCATCACCTTTGAGCCACCACTGCCTGGCCACAAACGTGCCTCAAGCCAGCTCCACCTTGACTCGTCGGGGTGCGCGTGTCTACTGGCACCACTTCACCATCACGCCTCCACCTCGCGGGACTCCTTGTCTCCGAGCAGGGCCGACTTGTGCCCACTGCGCCTTGCACCGATGAAGAGCTGCCTCTGCCATTACCTGCTCTGCCAATCTCCATGGAGCCGGCCCTGAGCCACTGCCGTTCTCCGCCTTGCCGGGGACACCTTGAGCCACCCCGCTTCTGTCTAACCGCCTCAAGCTGGCTTATCATCCATTGTCGGCCGCCGCCGGGTCAAGTCGCCACGCCCCTGGCTATTTTAAGTTGCTAAACAGCCGAGAGCCGCTGTAGCTGACCCGTTGGCCCTGCCCTTGATTTCTACCATGCGTGGTTGTGGCCTCAAAGCAAGATTATTGTTGAGATGGATGAGATGGTGGAGAAGTCATTGAGTGAGATTGCTGACAGGAAATTTTTGACATGCCCCGAGCGGAGCGCAATGAAGGGGCCATGTTGTGTCAGTTTATTTGATTGCTGGTTTCCGTCAGGAGAAGATTAATCGGCATTATGGTCGTTAGTAAAGCCAAGTTCACACTTCAGTTCAAATTGCCTCTGCGTTGAACCGTCGGAGCCATGTTGGGCTACCTCTGCCCCTGCCTCACGCTGTCATCGCTAAGTCGCTAGCGCATCGCTCCGCCGTCGGACGTCGAGCCGCCCTCGTGATGACCCGTTGTCCGAGCTTGCAACGCTGCTTTTAAGCTGCCTACATCATCTATGCCTCTGCGGTGTTGAGCCGTCGGGAGTCGCCGGTATTCCTGAACCGCCTCTGTTGCGATCATGCATCGTCCGAATAAGACAGGTGATATCCATCTAAGTCTATTTTATTGACACATATTGTTTTTCCAACAACAATTATTCTAGTTCGCAATATATTTTTGCAGGACTATGATTTATTATAAGGGTGGGGCCATGTTGTGCCTATGGAGTATGGGTTAGCATCGTCATGCACTGGCGTCCGCGCCTGCTTGCTATTGAACGGGTGTGTGCAAGCCACCTCCTGTGCAGCTCGATCCACCTCAACTCGCTGGGACCGCACCCGCGATTGACTCGCCGTCTGTGTGTGTTCCGCGCCTGTGATTGACTCGCCCGTCCGTAGCGGTTTACAATGTCACGGCCGACTCATCTGTCTGCTCCCGCGGTCGATTCACCCGTGATTGATTTCAGTGATCATCAACTCCATGGCGAATAGTTTCTGGCCTAACATATCAGGTGAAATCCATCCAGTATATTACATATTGCTTTCTTTAAAAGAGTAATTACTCTGGCTTGCAAGTTCTCCAATGCAGGGCAAGTTGTCTACTGCAAAAGGGACTATTATATCACTGAGCTGTTGAATGGCTCATACCGATTTATATTGCGGTCAAATATGAAGAATCTCAAGCCAACTCTTTTAGTCGTCTTAAGATTCGGGGGCTACGATCACATGACTCAGTAAAAGATTGCCAGTTTCAGTGAATTCAAGAACTCCGAGTCGGTGGAGGGAAGATAACCCGGTCTCGAAGGCTATTATTATATTGATGAAAATTTAAAGGCTGACAGAAAATTTCCGGCTCAACATGAAGAATTTGGGTTTAAAATCCGGCTCAAGGGAAATACGTATCTCACTGAAGCTCTCAAATATCAGGTTTAAAGTCCGGCTCAAGGTAAATCTGTCACTCACAAAGCTTTGAAGCTCTCAATATCCGGTTTAAAATTCCGGCTCAAGAAGAGTTTATCTCTCGCAAAGTTCGAGTTCTCGGGAAAAATTAAAGGGACCAAAGAGAGTCTGTTGCAAAGCATAACTCAAACATAGGTACCACTGCTTCAATGGTCATTTCGGGGCTTTCTGTTAAAACATATGTGTACTCACCAAAGAGAACATAGCTATCGGTACCCTGTTGATCAGTGCAATGCCAAAATTCAAGGTCATTGGGGGGCTTCCTGATCGTATTCGAATCATAGCTGTCGGTACGCCTTTGATCGGCGCAATGCCAAAATTCAAGGTCACTGGGGGGCTTCCTGATCGTATTCGAATCATAGTTGTCGGTACCACTTTGATCGGCGCAATGCCAAAATTTATGGTCACTAGGGGGCTTCCAGATCGTATTCGAATCATAGCTGTCGGTACCCTTTTGATCGGCGCGATGCCACAAACCACTTGGAGGCTTCCTGATCGTATTCGAATCAGAGCTATTTATAACCCTTTTGGTCCGGCTTCCTGCTCGTATATAAGCATAGCCTCGTTTTTTCTTGTTTTGCTTGGTTTTTTGAACATATTTTCCGTTCATCTTGATGCCTTTTTCGTCATATGGTTTAAAGTGCTTTAGGCCATGTAGCCTCAATTCTCACAGCTCATATTTGAAGCATACCCGTGGTTTCTATTAACCCGGCCTGGCTTGGGATGATAAGTCGCCAGTATATGATGATATTGAATAATTGGAAGTATTGGCTTCTAAATTTTGGGTTGTCACCCTTATTGCATTGGCATGATAAGCCGGCAATGTTCATAAGTATCAAAGGTATGATATTTATTTTTTATCTAAGGTTTCATAACCCGCCCTGGCTTTTGACGTTAAGTAACCAGGGCATATGTGGTTTAAACTCTATACATGATTTTGCAGAGCTATGACTTACATAGATGAGTAAGTTCTAGCCCATCATCGAAAATTGAAATTGGTGTTTCAAAAGGGTTATCAGTTATTGATTTTCACAAAGGCTATAAGCCATCGGGTTACAAAAATCCCCGGATTACAATGGATGTGTATTAAGTCGCCATCGGCCAAGAGCCGCTGGGTATTTAAACTCCGGATTTACTTGTCAACAGATAAGGTATTCAAATCTTTAATAGCCAACATGGTTGGATTTTTATTATGGTTATCAATAACCAGTATTATGATTGAGGTTTTCAAAGTCGCTTCAGTGCAATAGCTATAATTTTATCAATGGACAGGGAATAGTCCTGAGTCGCTGCAGGCTTACGACCCGGCACTTGGGGGCTACATTATTCAAGTTGAGATTACGTCAAATATGCAAGTCCCATGTCACTGCCAGCATGCACCATGGTACTTGGGGGCTAATGCAAAGTCATTTTTTGCTCCACTTATTGAATACCCGACTCATCACATTGTAATGAGCCGGCCCTTGGGGGCTACCATTTGCTCCTATCAAAAATTCAAGGTACACAAGCCTTAATCCATTATATTGAAAGGTCCACTACTCAGTTGGTAGAGTACAAAGCTCTTAACCTTGTGGACGTGGGTTCAAGCCCCATGGTGGAGATTACATCATATGATGTTATTATCAATAAATTATATACAAAGTCCCATCTCAGTATTATCTTACTAAGCCGGTCCTTGGGGGCTACACGTTGTTGTTCAAGTCTGCATGATCATATCTACAAAGTCCCTGCTCATTATTGCATAAGGACCTGGCCCTTGGGGGCTACACTAGTTGAAGTTTTTGTGAGAATAAGACAATTAAAAGTCCCAGGTTGCTGCAAGCATGACAACCCGGCACTTGGGGGCTACACATGTGGAATATTCAGTTTTTACTAGTAACTGAGATGAGCAACTTGTATTTCTTTAAGGTTGCAATGTTTATATTGAAGCAAGTCTTAAGTTGTTACTACACTCACAAGATCAACCGTTAGCGACAAGATAATAAGTCTATATGCATGCTATGCAACAAACAAATGCAACAACCAAATGCACAAATCGACTAGACTCTATACTATCGCTTTCTAATGCTCGCGTAGACTAGGGCGTCCTACAGCTAGACCTACTCTGATACCAAGTCCTGTGGCACTCTAGCTCAGAGAGACCGGACACCCCATATTCCTGCCCAAAGATCAAGTCTTTTGGAATATGGCACTGCGTGGCGTAGAACAAACTAGCTCTTATAACAAATACTCGAAGTACAAGGGTTTGAGTATTACAATGAAATATCTCGGCACGATGACACTACGCCTGCGAAGGTAGCTCTATGCTAGCAGCAGAACAACTCGAAGCAGCAGAACAACGACAACGGTGATGAACTCCACTCGACTCTGGCTGTAATGCATATCCTAGATCACACATTTGGAATCCTCGACACGCAAGCAATCACAGCATGACCTGCAAACTGGTATGACACGCCAGGGGAGTACTTTGAATGTACTCGCAAGCTCACAACAACCAAAGCAATCAAGAAAAACAATAGCATGGCATTAAAATGTTACTCATGATATGAACAATCATGATACTGGCATGCAACATGTTAACAACATCATGTACCAACTTACTATGTTCGGAGGTTACCTTGTAACCACCATATGTTTTAATCTACCATCATGGACATCACACTATCACCTCAGGATTAATCATGCTTTATTAACAATACGATAATGATCATCACGTGATCACAAGGAGCTTGATCTTTACCCGCGGCCATCACATGACACCATAAAGATCAACCAACTTCGGTATCAATGATACCCTTGTGATCCTCTCGTGATCACATAAAGGTCAACCAAATTCTCTTCTCATTGAACCGGGGTTGTTTATTAATCAGGCTATTATTACTGTTGACCCATAGTGTGACCTACTACGAACTGGGCCCATATCTGCGGGCGTGGCTATCGATAGATTATACACTATGCAGAGGTTAGTACACTGTACCCACACCATGGAACCCAAGGCTTCGTACTCCCATTCGGGTGGACCAACGGCGTTCCGACAAAACCAATCTATTGCATGACACTCTCCCGGCCATTCCGGCAAACTCCCCTTTGGGCTAAGTCATGGGTGGCCCCGATGCCACTTTGGACATCCAAGGCCCACCGTCGTGGCAAAAGTAAAATAGACCCAAATGGGGACAAAGGCACCTAAAACAACTCGGGCACACAAGGCTTATGGCCGCCCACCTGATCAGGGTAGTGCACACACACAACCTTCCCTAGTTGGAGGCACTAGTGAGAGGCATGACAATGGACCGAACTAGGGCCTTCCCATACAGGCAAGTGTGCCTGCACTGGTAAGTTCAATTTGATGTCACTATGACTCAGCCAATAGGTGTTCAAGTTTGATTAAAGTCCGATTCAACTTGAATGGTGATGAGCTGGGTCATAAATAAAGAGCATGATGCGATGACAATGAATATGAGGAGGATATCAACATGAAGATGGGTGAGCAATATAACCATTTAACATATCTACCACAATAAATCATTCTCTAGATGGAAATGAGCATGGCATACTGATGATCATGAATAGCACAAGTATAATAAATAATAACACTTCAGATGGACATAGCATGATTTCTAGCACCGGAAAATAATTACAAGAAAAGAACATGATAATAATGTTAGAAAGTAATCACTTAAGCAACTAGATGCAAATGATCATGGAGTAAAGATAAGCATGGATTCACAAGCATATATAAAGCATTCATGAAGTATTAACATGCACAACTTATTTAAATATTCAAGTAGAAAACCATGGCTATTGCAAGATCATCATGCAAGTGGTTGTCGTGGCTTGCCTGGGGGTGAAGAATACACTAGGGGGAAGTCGAGGAACTCGCGGGAAGAATCGCCGGAAAAGTTTCTCTCCCGATGGGGGCTCATAAGGGCAAGGGCAAAATGGTCATTTTTAGTATGTGAAAACATAGTGAAAATGGTACCAATGAAACAGGCTCGACGAATAGAGAATGTGGGCTTTTGAATCACCTGATTCAGGGTTATGGTTGCGGAGATATAGTCAGTTGAATCCCAGGGACTAATATGTAAATAATTATTCACGAACAAGCCCATGGCGGATTAAACAGAAAGCGTCTTCTGAGAAAATACACTTTCCTGAGCAGAAAACATAATCTACCCCAAAACAGAGCCAGAATACGCTTTCAGGTGGCGAAAATGTATTCATGTAAATGCACTTCCACTTATCCAGCTGGACAAGGAGCCGCGGTCGATGATAGGTGGGACCGGGTATACGGCGGGGCCCACCTGGCCAACGAGGGGAGGCGTCGTCTTCTTCCTCCTGATGCAGGCACAGGGAAGAGGTGAGGTCGCGCGGCGCCGGCGAGCACCCGACCGACTTCGGGCACCTCCGGTGGAGCTCGGACCACCGGTGGGCTCGGGAGGAGGCCGCACTTCCGCCTGGAACTAGCGGGGATACCGAGGAGGGCTGGAACGGGCGGGCCTTAGGCCGCGGAGGACGGCAGCTTCGGGTGGAGATGGGCACGACACTCTGGCGGTCGGCAGAGGAAGTGGAGGGGCCGGGAAGGCTCATGGTGGCTAGGGCAGAGCTCTGGGGAGGGTTAGAGCGGGCGAGAAGGCTTGGGAAGCTTGAATTTAGGCCAAGGCCGAGGCGGACATGTCGGCCATGGAGGAGGAATTAGAGCTCCTTGAGCTCGAGGTAGTGGTCAGGGATGCTTCTAGGAGGGTAGAGAGAAGGTTGGTGAGGCAGAGGCACCTCGGGACGAGCTTAAATTGCCAGGGCGAGGAATGTCGTGGTCGGGGATCGTCGAGTACGCGTGGCCGCTGCTCTGGCGCGTACGCGTGTGCTCATGGCCAAGCTCAGATGGCGACGAGGGAGGGTCAAAGGAGCACCAGGGGTGCAAGGAGTGGCAGACACGAGAGGGGACAAGTTCGGTCGGCCACCAAGGCCGAACAGAGCCGCGGGCAGGGCTACCAGCACGTGAGGATGAAGAAACAGGAGGGGGACGAGGCAGAGGAGTAGGCGTGAGGCCAATGGGAAGCTCCTAGACATTCTGCCGTGGCAAGAGCACGAGGGAATGGACGAAACAGAGGGCCCTAACTGCCAGAGCGCGGGCATTGGCATGCCATCTGTGTGGTCATCGCGTGAACAGGCACACGCGATGCACTCTAGCTCTACAAACCATGTCTAGGAGGTTAGACAAACAACAGAGAGTGCCAAAGAGCCAAGAAACAAGAACAAGAGGCCATGATGTGACCAGAGGTAGCTCGTAGACAATTGAACAGGAAAGTGTTTGTATTGGGGTGGGGATGATTGGTCTAGAGATAGATGACGAGCTTTGTCTGGGTGTGATCACATACTAATAGGATGATCTTGGCCAAGTTTGAGCTCAAATGGAGATGCCTAAGTGGCACTTGCTCCACAATGTACCCCACTGGAAAGAAATGCAAATCTTGATGTTGTGCTCAAATGGTTATTGGAATGGTCTAAAATTTGGAGGAGGGTGATCATTTGGTCATATGAAGAAACTGTAAAAGTTTATACCATTTGGACATACCAAAATGGTACTTGCTTCACTTTGGACAGAATCTTGGGAAAGTTCTTGGGACAAATTGGCTAGATGAAATGAGTCCAAATTTAGTATATAGACGTTATATAGGAAGTAGAAGGTCCTGGTAATTTTTCAGCAATTATGAAGCAATATAAAATATAGCTGCTTCACAAACTAAAAATCTGACCAGAAACACAGATTGGATGTTGAGCTCACATGAATATGTTGAGTGAGATCAAATCTTGGGGATAGTGATGATTTGAGCCTATTGAGATCATGTAAAACTTTCAACTCATTTGGATAAACCTAGCTAGCACTTCCTTCACAAAGCTTCTTTTTGGACACAAACTTTGAAAAATTGCTGAGTAGGATTTACTTGGCAAATGAAATTAAATTTTGGCATGTGGCAATAATATGGATAAGAGAGAGTGATCAATAAGTTTGAGGGCAATCAGGAATATATAAATGACACTTCCTTCACAAAGTGATGTTCAGGGCAGAAAAGGAAAAGGAATACTCCTGAATTATTTTTGAACTAGGCATGGAAGATATGACGCAAACAATTTATGAGAATTATTTGGGAATTTTTGAGTGACAGAAATATAGGTTTCTTCACAACCTGAAGCAAACAGGGTTATTCCTTTAATAGAAAAAGAAATATTCCCAAGAAAAAGAATTTGAGGCTGGGATAAGATGGAAATGACAAGGTCTTGGGATGGATTTGAGGATGACAAGCCACTTGGGAGACTGCGAAGATATGATCTTCCCAGGTTTGAAGACTACAGGGCCATGAAAAATTAATCCAAATTAAAAATCCAAATAAATTCAAAGAAAATGAAAGGGCCAAAAATCCAGGGTGTTACAACAAATACGTGCCTTTCTACCCCTGCTGTCACTAGGTGAGGACACTGCAAGATTGAACCCAAAACAAAGCACCTCTCCCATTACAAGATAGACAATCTAGTTAGCCCAATCAAATCAATAGATCGGGGAGAAATACAAATCTATCTTAATCATGCATAAAAGAGTTCAGAGAAGACTCAAATAATATTCACAGATAATCTGATCATAAATCCACAATTCATCGAATCTCAACAAACGCACCACAAAAGAAGATTACATCGAATAGAAGTCCAAGAAAATCGAGGAGAACATTGTATTGAATATCAAAAATGGTATAAAATATCATAATAATGGATATAAAACATCCAAGATGGATAATATTATGGCATGGAACAATCAAATTTATAGATACGTTGGAGACGTATCAAGCATCCCCAAGCTTAATTCTTGCTCGTCCTCGAGTAGGTAAATGATAAAAACAGAATTTTTGATGTGGAATGCTACCTACCATGTTTATCATGTAATCCTTTCTTTATGTGGCATGAATATTCAGATCCATAAGATTCAAAACAAAACTTTAATGTTCACAGAAAAACAATAAAACTTCAAGCATACTAACACTGGTACGCGTCGGTGCTATACACATGCTTTGTAACCCCTTTCCACGATGTCATTTGGAACTGTCGCCAAGTGAGTATGGGAGATAGGGGGTCCTTCCCACCTGACCCAGAAACCGTCGGGGATAGGCTCTCCTGGCACACAGGCTGGGGAAAAATGAGCTCGTGTGCGATCGGGCGAGGCATCGAAACCCAATCATTTCCGTTCGTATGTATATCCCACATGATGAATCCCAGAAAAACATTTCCGTTCGTATGTATATCACACACAGTCAATCCAAGGAATACGTTTCTGTTCTTATGTACATCCCACACGGTCAATCCACGGAAAACGTTTCCGTTCGTATGTACATCCCACATAGGTTTATGTATAGCCTCGTGTGTGATTGGTGTAACTATCACACACGCTCTGCCTTGGTTAACCATTTGCTTTTATCAACGACATCACACAGGATTTGATGAAGAAAACTGTTTGGCATTGGGCTATCCATCACAAGCGCTTTTACTGCTAGAACCATTTGCAAAGTTCCATGACCCATTTAGCAGGTTTATTAGTTTACAATTAATAATTCCAGTATTACGCAAATTCACATTTCATATCGAACAGCTGTTTGCCAATTTCATATTAGGCACATAAATATATTTTAACATCACAGTATGATAGCTACCTGAAAATAGCACAGTACAACATATAGTTAGTTTAACTTCATAAGAACAATGTTAGAAAAATATATTCATTTCCCTAATCGAGATCATGCAGGCTCGTCTTATCCACCTCTGCTTTCAGTTCAGTAAGAACATGTTTTGCACTGGACAACGGGGAAAGTGCCTCCTCCTTTGCCAACACCATGTTAGCAAAGTCTGACTTAAAAAATCTGAGCTCATTCTCCACCTTCCTATTTTTATCCCGCATCTTCAAATATTCTTCAGCATTGACAACACTTTCTCTAAGCCTACCTTCGTTCTCTTCCTCATACATGCTCCAAAGCTTTGCTAGTCACATCTTCAAAGACTGTGGCCACTCTTGATCAACCCACTCCATGTAAGAACACTTCCATTCATCCTATAATATTTAAAACTAGATCAGTAACAATTGTAGGGGAAATGGGTTTATAGCAACATAGAAAATCACCAATACTTATTTTGAAAAACTGAAGAAACGGGTTAATTATGACATATCTTCTCAAAAAGATCAATGTGCAAATAAATTAATTGCTACTGAGACGACAACCAAATTTTGAAACATCAGAAGCTATAATTAACTACAACAACGCTACAAGTTCTTACTCATGTACTGTAAATAACAAAATGAACATTTTATGATGAAGGTAAATATAACTGCAACAGCATAGCGACAGTGTTTGGATGACAGAAAATTGATACTAACAGGTGTGTACATGCACAAATTTAGTAACATAGAACTAATAGCACTAAGACCGTCCACTAAGTATGCCAAAACCAGTGTAAAGACAACTTTTGCTATATCTCGCACCGGTTCCCTACACCGGCGAGCCGATGCAGCGGAAAAAATTCAGGGACCCGGACTCCGGAGCACCTAGTTGCTTCGATGCCCAGTTCCTTTGTGCCATAAAGATTTAGTATTTTACTGCTTGGCTGCTCGGATGTGTGGACCAAAATTGGCTGCACAAACTGCTGAAGGGGTGCCAAATAATTTTCTAATGGCACCGCTGATGAGATGGCAACATTTTTATATACTAGGTACAAACTGTGACACTGTCTTAGGATGCTTTGGTTGAAGGTGTGGTATGAATGGGTTAAGACCGTGACAGTGTCTAAATCACATCTAACAAATGATTTGTAACAACGAAAGAGGGTCTGACCTTCTCTACACATGCTAGAAACTTCCTCCCACTGTCTACAGATTCAAACGCAACTACATTCACACATGGAGATCGATGGTGACAACGAGCAGACAGATCTTCAGCCACCCCGCTCCATTCGTTGCAAATGATGGTCCTAGGGAGCTACAAGAGGAAGAAATGACTCAAATCGACCACCGGCTAAAAACCCTTCATTCCAAGTCATAGCCCGAGAGAGAAAAGAGAGGCATGACCGGGTGGTGAAGGAGTCGTCGTCGGAGGAGGAACCGCTGGAGAGGTCTTTGAAGAAGACCATGGCGACCCCCACGATAGGATGCGAGACGGCGAGAGCGAGGAAGCAAGTGATGACCCACAAGTATATGGGATCAATTGTAGCCTTTTCAATAAGTAAGAGTATCGAACCCAACAAGGAGCAGAAGGAAATGACAAGTGGTTTTTGATACGTCTCCAACGCATTTATAATTTATGAAGTATTCATGCCATGTTTACAATAATTTTATATGGTTTTGGTATGATTTGCATGGAACTAACCTGGACTGATGCTGTTTTCAGTAGAACTACCATGGTGTAGTTTTTTGTGCAGAAATGAAAGTTCTCCAAACACCGTGAAACTTTTCATGGATTTTTATGGACCAAAAGAGAACCATTGGGCCAGAGCAGCACCTGGGGGGTGCCCCGAGGGGGCACAACCCACAAGGGCGCGCCTGGGCCCCCAGGCGCGCCCTGGTGGGTTGTGCCCACCTCGGTGGCCTCCCGTACCCCTTCTTCGCCCTAAAAATTCCCAAATATTTCGAAAACCCTCGAGGAGACCCTAGATCAAAAGTTTTGCCACCGCAAGGATCTGTAGCCACCGAAAACCAATCTAGATCCCGTTCCGGCACCCTGCCGGAGGGGGGAATCATCTTTGGTGGCCATGGTCATCATCCCAGCGGCCACCATGATGAGGAGTGAGTAGTCCACCCTCGGGGCTGAGGGTTTGTACCAGTAGCTATGTGTTTAATCTCTCTCTCTCTCTCGTGTTCTTGAGATGTCATGATTTTGATGTATCGCGGGCTTTGTTAATATAGTCAGATCATATGGTGTTTTCCCCTCTCTATCTTGTGATGAATTGAGTTTTCCCTTTGAGATTTCATTTTATTGGATTGAATACTTTTATGGATTTAAGAGCACTTGATATATGTCTTGCAAATGAATACTCGTGTGACAATGGGGTATCATATTGATCCACTTGATATATGTTTTGGCACTCAACTCATGGATTCCCGATGTGACATTGGGGTAATCTATGCATAGGGGTTGATGCATGTTCTTGTCTTTGTTTCTCCAGTAGAAATCTTGGGGCACTCTTTGATGTTCTTTGTGCTGGATTGAGTATTATGAATCTGAAATTGTTTGATGCATATCGTATAATTAACGCACGGGTACTCTGTGGCACCCCAGCTCAGAGAAATCGGAACGCCCCATATTCCAGCCCAAAGATCGAGGAGAAGTCTCTGGAATATGTCACTGCTTGACATAAAACAAATCAGCTCTTATTACAAGAATAAATACAAAGGTCTGATGTTACAAAGGTTCACATCAGCATGGTGACACTACGCCTGCGATACTGCACTTGCTCTATGCTAGCAGCGGAACAACTCGTAGCAGCGGAAATCTTCTAGCAGCAGAACAACAACAAAGGTGGTGAACTCCACTCCGCAGGGACTCTGGCTTGGACACGATCTAGCTCGCACGAACGGAAACCACACAAGCAATCAAGCAATCACGGCATCACCTGCAATCTGGCATGACACGCCAGGTCAGTACATTGAATGTACTTGCAAGCTCACAACAACCAAAAACATCAAGGCAAGACAACAAGATAGCATTAAGCAGGTTAATTAAATTAACAACTACCATGATATAACAGCAACTCCTAAGCATAATATGAAACTACTACAATACTGATAAATCACCATCTCCGATCTCCATCACCATATCTCTCTTGGCTAACCGGCCAAGCAATATACCATCTCGATCACCTCGTGATCAAAACCAAACTATAACCGTGATCCTTACGGCGATCACAACCCGACCAATGAATGGCCCGTGATCCTTATGGCGATCACAACCCGACCAATAAATGGCCCGTGAACCTTATGGCAATCACAACCCGACCAATAAATGGCCCGTGATCCTTACGGCGATCACAACCCGACCAATAAATGGCCCGTGATCCTTACGGCGATCACAACCCGACCAATAAATGGCCTGTGATCCGTATGACGATCACAACCCGACCAATACTTGGCCAATCTGTACTGCTCCAAATGTCCACATATCCATCACCTATAAGTCATTCCGTCATGTGAGTGTTGATCGAACGATGTACTCTAGTATGAACCCATGCCCATGACCGAGGACGTGGCTATCGATAGATTAAACACATACACTCTAGAGAGGTAGCGCACTGTACCCACACCACAGAACCCGTGGCCTCACACTCCCATTCGGGTGGACCAACGGCATTCCGAGAAAACCGATCTAGTGCCATGACACTCTCCCGGCCACTCATACTCACTCCCCACTGGGCTAAGTCATGGGTGGCCCCGTGTCTACCTCAAGACACCTCAACGGCCACCGTCGTGGCCCGTCCCACTCTGGGACCCGGATCCAAAAACTAACTCAACAATGGGCACATAAGGCTTATGTCCACCTACCTGATCAGGGTAGCGCGCGCCCATAACCTTCCCTCATTGGAGGCACCGGCGAGAGGCACGACAATAGACCGCATTAGAGCCGTCCCATACCGGCAAATGTGGTTGCATTGGAAAAGGCCCAGTTCGGCGGCACCTGACCAACTTAATGACGGAATGTATCCCAAAAATATAACCATGATAACTGATATTCCGATATCAACCATCAAACTATAATCCAAGTCATAGCAATATCCAACAAATAATCCAACCATAATATCATCATTTCAGAATACTCCGAGGATAGCATAACACTACTATCATGATGAATCCGAAACAATAATCCTACTACTCCAATAACAAGAATACAGCTATCCAGCTAAGATCCACATGTAACTATCATCTCCGAAAATAATACTCCAAGCAACAGAGCATCAACTAGCATCATGAAAATAATCATACTAACCGCTAATAATCTAGATGTAGCATGATATCCAAAGTAATACTCCAAAAATATACTAACAGATATCATCATGAAGCAATCATAATACCAGCCACTAATACTCCAATGGCAACTTGATACTCATCAACTACAAACATGACTCCTAGTAATCCAAACAATAGCATGACAACAACAAGATCAAAATAAAACTCCGAGAAAATGCCATGCATATAGTCATGTAGCTAAAGCAATATTTTAAACAAGTTGAAAATGAATTAAACCATGTCACTGCATTACAGTGATGCAAATGGAGGGTGTGGCTTGCCTGCGGTGGAAGAAATCACCGGGAGAAAGTGCGAGAAGCTCGCGGAAAGAATCGTCGGAAATCATTCTCTCTCAGAGGGGGCTGATTAAGGGCAGGGGCAAAATGGTCATTTTTAGTATGCCAAAACATAGTGAAAGTGATACTAATAGAACGGGCTCGACGAAACGAAGAAGTGAGCGCTGGTTTCACCTTAAACGGAGTTACGGTTAAAAAGTTATGGAGGATTGAAGTTCAGGGACTTTTCTGCAAAAATTTCATCACAAATAAGTCCCTGAGTGGATACGACAGAAGCGCAAAGTTAGAAATACATTTTCGATCAGCGAAAACGTAAAGTGGAAATACGCCACCACTTAACTGACGTGGCGACGACCGGTCAAAAGGGGCAGAGGCGGGGCCGGGTGTCAGGGCCACCGACAGGTGGGGCCACGGGGCCCACGCGCTGGGTCAACGCCCACCTCCCGCTCCTCTTCTTCTTTCCCCGACGCCACACGCAGGGCAGAGGAGAGGCCGCCGGTGCCGGCGCTCGCTCCGGTGACTCGGGCCACCTCCGGCGGAGCTTGGACCACCGGAGTGCTCAGGACGGCGAGGCGCACCCGTCCCACCACCACATGAACGTCAGGGAGACTCGGGCAGGGCGGGACCGTGGCCGCGGCAGACGGCGCTTCTGCCGAAGATAGAGGACGAGGCCATGGCGATTCCAGCGACTAACGGAGGGCTGCGGGAGAGGCTATGGTGGCTGGGTGACCTACTAGAGGTGGAAGACAGACGAGAGGGGCTTCGGTTCGCCAGAATCGGAGTGGATAGGGGCGGTGGCCATGGAGACAATGGCGACCACAAAGAGCTCCTCGAGCTCGAGGAGTTGTCTAGGCGGTCAGAGGAGTGTGGAGAGGTCGATGGAGAGCTCAGAGGGCTCGAGTAAGGCGACGAGCGAGAGAGCGGACGAGCCGCAGGGGTCATGGAGCAGGAGGGGCCGAGGGGAAGCAGAGGAAGAACCCGAGCGCCATTAAAAGCTCGGTCGGCCACAGTGCGCCCATGGGCATTCAGCGGCGAGCGTTGGTGAGCATTGGTGAGGAAACTAACGGAGGGGGAGAGGGGTCCAGGAGAACGGCGATGACGCGGGCTAGCTGGTAGACACGCTCACGAGCACGAAGGCGACGAGAGGAGGAGGGGGTCCAGCACAAACAGCCACTGGACGCGGCCACTGCACATAGAGCACATGCACAGGCATGCCATTGTCGTGGTCCGCGTGCACCGGCATGAACAAGAGGCCATGGGTTGGAAAACTTTGTCTAGTGGTAAGTCCATCGAAGGTGGGTTTCAACTGTGGTGTTAGCTAGGTTAAAAAGGCTCTGGTTAAAAAGTTATCACCCTCTTAAGTTTACTACAGTAAACTTGGGTGAGAACTGGTGGTCATCAGGAAAGGGTTTGGAGCCAAAGAGTTTGTCTGCTAGGTTGAGGTAAAGAAGGACTTTCATCCTGGTAAGTTTGAGGAGATTTGGATCAAGATTTAAAGTAGTTGCTTTACAACCACATAAACTGGTCCAGAAACAAAAACAGGAAGAAGCACTCACATGGAGTATCAACTTGGGCTCAAATTGGGCAAGGCTTGATCATTTGGTCATATGGAAATGCTGTAAAAAGCTCATGCCAAATGGACAAGCCAAAATGGCACTTGCTTCACAAACATCTCCGCTGACCAAAAACTTGGAATAATTTTGGTGGTCAAATAGTTTGATGAAATGATGCCAAATTGGTTGGAGATATGTTTTATGGGTATAAGAATGATCGGGTAATTTATCAGGATTTTTTAAGCAACATAAAATACACTTGCCTCACAACCTGGAAATAAGGCCAGAATCAAAGATTTGCTCCTGTGCTCACATAGATGATTGGATGGGGCTGAAAATGGGTAAAGCGGTTTAATATGAGCACATTAAGGAGTGTGCAGAAGATCAACTCATTTGGGTACTCCTATCTAGTTCTTCCTTCACAAAGCCTTTTGTCTAACAGAAACTTTAGAAATTCACTGAGGAAGATTTGCTAGGCAAATAAATTTAAACTTGTGCATGGGGCAATTATTTGGACATATAAACATGCCCAAAAAGGTTGGCAGGCACTAGGAGAAATATAAATGACACTTCCTTCACAAAGTGCCATTCAGGGCAGAATAGAAAAAGGAATATTGGGGAATTATTTTTGAACTGGACAAGGCAATGTTTGGGCATATTTGAGCTATATATGACCCAATGGAATTATGAGAATTATTTGGGGATTTTTGGATGGACAGAAGTATAGGTTGCTTCACAACCTAGGGCAGATAGGGTTATTCCTTTAATGAAAAAGGAATTTTCCCTAGAAAAAGAGTTTAGGGTTTGGTCAAGGAGTGAAGTGACATGATCTTGGCAAGGTTTTGAGAATGATGAGCCACTTGGGAGGGGAAAGGAGGATGATTTCCCAGGTGGCAAGGCCATTGAACCACTCCAAAAAGAAAAACAGAGCAAAAACCAAATAAATCCAAAGAAAAAGAAAAGGGCCAAAATCCAGGCTGTTACAAACCTTCCCCCCTTAAAGAAATCTCGTCCTCGAGATTTGGTTGCTTAGGGAACAAGTATGACTTGAGGACACCGTCTCCAACTTGGGTATCCTTTTTCCTTTATTTATTGTTCCCCCAAGAATTTTAGATGATCAACTTACCTTGATCTGGGGTGGTTTGCTTCCCCTTTCCCAAATTCTGGCAGGCCTTTGCTCATATACCAAATCCTTTCACTGTCGTGAATTTTCTCATATCTGCGGTGGTATCTAATGGACCTGAGCATAAATTTTCTTTTGGTCATGAAACCTTTTTACTTCTGTCATGTGGTTGCTTCAAATAAATGTAGGCCTCCTGGTTTCAATAAATGCTGAGAATTATCATGACCATCTTCTGACGGGATCTGACTGCTCATAGGTGGCACTGATTTATCTTGATTTATTTCTTTGGCTCGAGCATGAGATATATACCAAAGATTTGACTGCCTTCTGTCGTGACCAATATAATGGGTATGGAGTCATAGCTGTTTCATACTTCAAATATTTACCTCTTGAGACTGGCCCGACAGGTGCTGATGGACAACTGCTTTTCCTGACAGACTGACCATGCTCTTGATTCCGTCAGTGAGTATACCGGGTCTGAGCTGATTGTTCGGTTTTTGATTTTCTCATGTGATTGATATACCCATCTGTAGTAATAGGCTGTGATATGCTTTAACACTGCCGCTGAGGTCAGACTGCTGAGGTTGCAAAGGAATCTTGGACAGAACAGACTTGGATATTCCACACTAACCATGTCAAGCGGGTCAGCGGGATATGAAAAATCCTTGTAAATAGAGTAGGTCGCTGAGAGTATGCCTTTGTGGATCCATATGGAATTATGGCTTTCAACTGACTTCGGTATCCGGACCCTGATGTGTCGGATTTCGGGTTCCGGCAGACCCTTGAGGTTCGAACTCTGGGGTGCGCGCGGAGATTACGCCTTCTACCTACTTGCACCCCTCCGCCTTGCAAAGATCTAAACTATCGAAAGAACAGCACAAGAGACACAAGGTTTATACTGGTTCGGGCCACCCATGTGGTGTAATACCCTACTCTAGTGTGTGGTGGGTGGATTGCCTCTTGGGCTGATGATGATGAACAATACAAGGAGGAACAGCCTCGCGAGCGTCTGTTCTTGGCTAGACTGATGAACTGCTAGGAGGAGCTCAGTCGCCTTTGTCTCTCTCTCTGATGCTACTTGATCCGATCCTGATTGATTACTCCTCTCCTCCTAGATGTCTCTACCCTGGGGGTGGCTAGTCCTCTTTATAGGCAAAGACCCTGGGCCTCTTCCCAAATATTGAGCGGGAAGGGCGCCAACAGCTGGCCATTTTGAAGGGGAACATCTGGTACACTTATCCTGACTAAAGTTGGTCCTCGCCTGCCAAAGGCTCTGGTGGTGACGCCATCTTGGGCTCCACAATGACTTCTTCCCTGCCTTTGGATTGGTCTTGGTCTCGTTGCACCGAAATGGGTGCCTTTGCTTGATGCTCTCGCCTGCGCTTGCTCCCTTTGCACCAAAGAGGAAAGGAGGACACTGCGCGGGTCGGCGCCCGCCTGGCGCCCTTGGTCGTCATGGCTTGCGTCATGGGCACCTCGTGAGGTACCTTGCCTTGATCTCTCCGCCTCCTCGTGAGCCAGCCTGATGAGGCCACGCCTGAGGAAGCTCCGCGTCGTCCGCCCCGCGAGGCTTGGCCCCTTGAGAGGGTCTTGGGTCTTGTGTTGAGGAAGATGGGCCATGTTGGGCCCCCCTTTGAGCCACGCCGCAAGTCGCAGGCAGGCAAGTCTGGGGACCCCCCTTCCCAGAACGCCGACAGTAGCCCCCGGGCCCAAGGCGCGCCCGGACTTGGTCGTGCAGAGAGGCGAAAGGGCAAGGGCGAAGCGCCGCGGGCCCTAACAGCCTGCGGCCTTGGGCGCCGCGTGGCGACTGACTGGACGTGGGCGTCTCCACTTCCCCATGACGCCTCGGCAACTGCGCGGATTGGACAAGTACCTGCATGCAAAGCGGGTCATGATTACCTGTGATCGTGGAGGCCGACAGTTGGCCTTCGCCGGCTATAAGTACGGAACGGTGCGCGCCCTTCTAGTCCATCTCTTCTTGCTTCTCCTTCTTCCCAATCCTTGCTCCGTCTTGCTGCGATGGCTCCGATCCGCCGGTTTTCCACGGCAGAGAAGGGAAAGGCTCCCCGAGAGGAACCAGACCCGCTC
Source organism: Triticum dicoccoides (assembly GCF_002162155.2). NCBI lineage: Eukaryota > Viridiplantae > Streptophyta > Magnoliopsida > Poales > Poaceae > Triticum > Triticum dicoccoides. The sequence goes on along the minus strand of NC_041390.1, from coordinate 453,006,460 downwards.
CCGCCGAAGAAACGGCTTGCCCTCCGCGGCCGGGACGAGGAGGCCCATCAGGTGGTGTCGAGGCCCTGGTGCGAGCGTCCACCGCCCGGGTTCCCGCTCCCCTTGTACGCCCATATCGAGGGCTCTGAAGGAGTCGATGCCGATCGCCGCGGGCGGCGTCGCCGTCGGCGCCGACGGTTCACGAAGGTGTTGGTCGTCCCCACTAGGGTGCACACCGAGGGCTCCGTCCGAGAGTTCATGCTCCACGCTGCCATGCCTCCTTAGTCTTGGATTCGCCTTCCCCCCTTCTTCGCCTCCATCATCCCGCAGGGAGAGCTCCTGAAGCTTTGGCTGCAGCACGCCGGCTGCAGCACTCTCGCGACCGAGGCAGAGGTCGCGGTCGTTGCCCCGGGCGAGGTCTTTATAACTCGAGGCTGGGGCGAAATCGCCCGGGTTTGCAGGACAAGAGGCGCCCTCGCGATCCACTTGGAGTACGACGGTGCTTCGGTGATGTTCTTCAAGGTCTTCAATGCGAACGGGCGCCGGCTGGAGTGCTGCCCCGGGAGAGGTGGCCGGGACCCCGCTACGGCGAAGACCAGGCTCGCCGACCGCTCCCTTGGTGGTTCCTCAGGCGGCGGAGACGTCGGAGGATCCAGCGACTCCGGCGAACTCTTCGTGACTCCGGAGACGAGCGACGACGGCTACGAGCCCTCGAGCCTGCGCTGCTCCTGGAGCAGGGCGGGCTCGTCAGGCCGTCGCCGACTCTGATCTGGATGGGGTTGGCGCCGGTGCCCAACGGCCCACTGTTGATGATGGCATATTTTGCAGTGGCGCGTGTAGTTAGCGTCCTTTTAGGACCCGTTCCCTACGAGGAATCAAAAACGTGCTCCGTGGGGGCTTGTAAGGTGCATGTGATCCTGTTTGTTAATATAACCCTTATCGTAGAATTGTGCGAACTGCTCATCCCGCCTTAGCTCAGTTCTCCCTTTCGAACCTCACAAGAGCTTGGTGCTCTGCGCTGACAGGTCCCAGTCCCAAGGCGACATCAGCCGTCGCTGGTATGCCAGGTCGCGATGCCGTGGCTAAGGCCAGGAGGTGAGCGACCCGGGGTCCGGTAAGAGCCCCTGAGTCGCGATGCTCAGGAGGTCCCCTTTGGCGCTCAAGCAGCCGTCGTTTGGTGAGAAAGGAGAGCGGCATCGCTAACACGGGATTGCATTAGGTGCAGGGATGGTGCCACGGTAGCTGGTGCTTCCGGGGGCTGACTTATCTCGAGAATCGGGGACCGCTCCCTGGTGTGTCGCTGGGTCCGTGCATCGGCAGGCGTGAGGTTGCTTGGCGAGGTCCTCGCGTGCCCCTCCCCTCTCGCTTTTGCTCCCCTTTCTGCTCTACGTCCTCGGGTCCCGGCCCTCGAGCGAGTCTCAGCCGCCGCTGGTATGCCAGGTCGCGATGCCGTGGTCAAGGCCAGAGGGTGAGGGCTGGAGAGCCAGTAGGAGCCCTGAGTCGCGATGCTCAGGCACCCCCCCCTTTAACATGCAAGCGGTTCGCGCGGACGAGAGTGAAGGAGACGCCGCATGGGCCTTGCCTGGCGCAGCTCCTTTAGGAGATCCTGTAGACTCATCATAGAAAGAACAAGGGGTTGCCATGGCAATTGACAGTCAGCCGTTGGTTGCTTCTGAGGGGTGATGAGGCACTGAAGGCTTGGCGAGGTGGCACCGTGTGGGGCTGCCGCAGCCAGAGCTCAGCCATTCAGGTTTGTTAGCGCTGCAGGGACGGACCCATGCGCAGGCGCCGTGCCGTTTTGCGAGCAGCTCCATCAGTTGGCGTCAGTTGAGCAGGCAACTAGATCAAACACGTTAGCCGCGAAGGAGTGGGTTCATTCAAATAGATGCTGGGAAAGCGGACATCACTGGGTCAGGCCCGAGCGACTTGGGGATGATGCAGCCCGAGGGGCGCCCCCCACAAAGTAAGCTAACAACATGAAATAAAGGGGATACACGCCGCAGGGACGGACCCACGTGGCCTGGGAATAATGCAGCCCTGGGGGGCGCTCCCAGCTGGAAATGAAACTTGAAAGATGTCACCTGATGATGTCGAGGACGAAGGAGTGTTGGTGCAGCAGACTCGGTGGGCTGCGGAAGCCGATCCTCACGAGCCCCCAGGCCCAGGGGCCTCGGGAGGCTCCGGAGGCGCTGGTGGCTCCTCGCGGATCATCTCCATCTCCGCCAAGGCTGCGGAACACCTGGCCTCTTGAGCCTCCATGATGCCCCTCATGAGGCGCTGGTACGTGGCAGACGTGTTCGGCAAGCCGTAAGGCATGCGAATGTAGCTGTGGGGTGGACCTTTGCAGCGCCCCACTCGCGAGGGCCAAAGGCGCTCCAGAGAGGTGACTTGATTGAGCCCTGGTACGTCGATGCAGACGCGCAGCCCACCATCCTCGCCTGGATGGGGAGCCACAGCTGGTAGGCGGCGACAACCTCTCATGACTCTTGATTCCTGTAGTTCCTGAATGGCCTTGTTGACGAACTCCTAAGGGTCTGACCCTCCTTGCCTTGCTCCTTCTTGTGGGAAACGTGCTTCGAAACACGCCTCCACGTGGTGCCCAAGCGCCTCCCTCGCGACCTTAGTCAGGTCGGTGGCCCTCCAGGGGAGAGCCCCCGAGCCCTGCCTGAGGAGGGCGCTGGGCGCGCTTTCCTATGCGATGGAAGGAGGTTCCCCTTGGGCAGGCGCGGGCCCTGAGGGGCCTGCCTCCTGAGGGGCTGAGCCAGACGATGTCTTCTTCTTCTTGGGGGTGGTCTCGGGAAGCCTCTTGCTTCCGCGATCCGGGTCTTCCGGTAACGTGGCCTGAAAGGCTCGTTCCAGGGAACACACCGCATCCTTCTCTTCGCAGGGCACAGTGATGACTCCGCCACTCCCTGGCATCTTGAGACGTTGTAGCCATGGTGAGTTACGACCATGAACTTGGCCAGCGCTGGGTACCCGAGGATGGCGTTGTACGGCAGGCGGATGTGAGCGACGTCGAAGTCGATGAGCTCGGTGCGGTAGTTGTTGCGTGCCCCGAAGGTGACAGGGAGGTGGGCCTGCCCAATCGGGACCATGGAGCCGTCGGTGACTCCTGAGAAGGGCTTGGTTGGCTGAAGCTGGTTGTAGGGCACTTGGAGATTGTTAAATGTTTCCACGGACAGGACGTTGAGCCCTGCCCCGCCATCGATGAGGGTCCTGGTGACCACCACGTTGCTGATGATTGGGGAACAAAGCATTGGGAGGACTCCGGCTGTGGCCGCGCACTTGAGCTGATCCGCTGAGCTGGACGTGATGGCGCATGCCGACCACCTGAGAGGGCGCGTTGCTTCGAGCTTGGGGAGGACTGCATTCACCCCGCGGGCGAACTGCTTGCAGATGCGCTGAGAGGCTGGGGCTTGAGCTCCGCCCAGGATGCAGGCGATCGCGCGCGGCTCCTGGAAGCCCCCAGCCCCTTCGTCCTGATGGCGGTCCTCGTTTCTCCTTGGCTGAGGCGGCAGCGGAGGGAGGCCTGCGTTGCCTTGTGGGCGGTCCTCACGAGGCTGATCCCTCCAGTCCCCCTTGCGAGGCGGGTCTCGCTAGCGATCCTCGCGAGGTTGATCGCGCCACCCTTGGCGCGGGCCGCGGTCTTCCCAGCGTCCTGCATTTCTTCCTCCTCCTCGGCCGTAACCCCGGTCAGCGCGGTCGGGACGACGGCCGATCCTTCCTTCTCGCACGGCGCGGAGTTCTTGGCATTCGTTGGTGTTGTGGGTGTGGAGGTCATGGTACATGCAGTACCGACTGCCCCTGGAGGATTCGGGCGGATCTTTGCCTCGCTTGGTGTCTGGTTCTGCCATGAGCACGGCAGCCCCCTTGCGCTTCATATCCTTGGCCTTGGGCTTTTTCTCTTCTGGGCCTGCGGCAGGCAGCTCGAGGAGGGAGAGACGTCCTTCCTCATCCCTGGCGCACTTGGTCGCCAAGTTGAACAGCTCCAAGGAAGTGCACAGGTCTTCATGCATCGCCAGCTCCTCCTTCATCTTGACGTCGTGCACGCCGTCGGAGAAGGCTGAGATGATGGCCTCCTCGGACACCTTGGGAATCTTGAGGCGTGCGCTGTTGAAGCGCTGGATATACTTCTACAAGGTCTCTCCGGGTTGTTGCTTGCTGCGGCGCATGTCGCTCACGGCGGGTGGCCGGTCGCGAGTACCTTGGAAGTTGGCGATGAAGCGGGTGCGCATCTGGTCCCAGGAGGAGATCGTGCCGGGAGGTAGGTTCAGGAGCCAGGTGCGGGCCCCTTCCTTGATCGCCATGGGAAACCAGTTTGCCATGACCTTCTCGTCTCCGTTGGCAGCTTCGATGCCCAGCTCATAGAGCTGGAGGAACTCTGCAGGGTCGGCCGTGCCGTCATAGTGGGGAGGCAGGTCTAGCTTGAACTTGCCGGGCCATGCGACGCTACGCAGCTCGATAGTGTAGGCACGGCAGCCTGCTGTGGCCACGGGAGGCCTTGGGTGACGGAGAGCTTGGTCTTGCGGGTCCCCATGCGCTGCAGCTGGGAGCAGCCGGGGTCTTGACGTGCGGGAGCTGGAGCGTGGTCGCGACGTGCCGGAGCAGGGAGCGCCCGGGCAGCTTCTTGCGGGCGAGGAACTTCTTGGCAGCTCTGCTCTTGCCGCGTCGGCACCTGACGGAGCGGGTTCCGCCCAGGGGCCGCGCGCCCTGGAGCCATGGCGTCTTCTTGATGAGGAGGCGGCTGGGACGCCCCCGGAGCTTCGTCGCCCGCGCGGGGCGGGTTGCGGTGCAGCGGAACGGACGGCGCAGGAGAGCCCCCTGCGGCACGGACGAGCTCGTCGACGCGGTCGAGCCACTCTTCGTAGACGTCGTCGATGGGATGGTAGCGCAGGAGCTCGTTTGCCGCGATGAGCGCAGCTCGAGCCTCCATGGGTGCGTGGAGCGCCCGGGACGAAGAACCAGCTGGGGTGAGCGAGGGAGTAGCGGTGCGGCCGTCTTGCTGCACGAACGGATGCTGAGACGACGCTTGTTGCTCGTTCCCCGCTGGGCCGGTGGCGGCGTTGACGGCGGGTGACAGGGAACGGCGAGGGCGCCCGCCGACGGGAGCCGTCTGGGCGACGCGGGAAGCGAGGGCGGCCCGGCGCTCGGTGCAGGCCTGACGAGCATCAGATATGGACACGATGGTCGGAGGAGAACGGAGCGATTGAAGACGAATTCCGGCACACCCCTACCTGGCGCGCCAAATGTCGGATTTCGTGTTCCGGCAGACCCTTGAGGTTCGAACTCTGGGGTGCGCGTGGAGATTACGCCTTCTACCTACTTGCACCCCTCCGCCTCGCAAAGATCTAAGCTATCGAAAGAACAGCACAAGAGACACAAGGTTTATACTGGTTCGGGCCACCGATGTGGTGTAATACCCTACTCCAGTGTGTGGTGTGGTGGATTGCCTCTTGGGCTAATGATGATGAACAATACAAGGAGGAACGGCCTCGCGAGGGTCTGTTCTTGGCTAGAGCGATGAACTGCTAGGAGGAGCTCAGTCGCCTTTCTCTCTCTCTCTGATGCTACTTGATCCGATCCTGATTGATTTCTCCTCTCCTCCTAGATGCCTCTACCCTGGGGGTGGCTAGTCCTATTTATAGGCAAAGGCCCTGGGCCTCTTCCCAAATATTGAGCGGGAAGGGCGCCAACAGCTGGCCATTTTGAAGGGGAACATCTGGTACACTTATCCTGAATAAAGTTGGTCCTCGCCTGCCAAAGGCTCTGGTGGTGACGCCAGCTTGGGCTCCACAATGACTTCTTCCCTGCCTTTGGACTGGTCTTGGTCTCGTTGCACCGAAATGGGTGCCTTTGCTTGATTCTCTCGCCTGCGCTTGCTCCCTTTGCACCAAAGAGGAAAGGAGGAGACTGCACGGGCCAGCGCCCGCCTGGCGCCCTTGGTCGTCATGGCTTGCGTCATGGGCACCTCGTGAGGTACCCCGCCTTGATCTCTCCGCCTCCTCGTGAGCCAGCCTGATGAGGCCGCGCCTGAGGAAGCTCCGCATCGTCCGCCCCGCGAGGCTTGGCCCCTCGCGAGGGTCTTGGGTCTTGTGTTGAGGAAGATGGGCCGTGATGGGCCCCCCTTTGAGCCACGCCGCAGGTCGCAGGCAGGCAAGTCTGGGGACCCCCGTTCCCAGAACGCCGACATGATGGTCATGCAAAAATCATCATACTTTTTGTTGGTCTCAACTGTTAACGGTCATGATTTTCTTTGTCAGGATACCCTACTGAAATAACTTGGCCACACCTGTCCTTGATTCTTCGTATGACCATGGATGTGATTAATATTTTGACATTAGTCCTTGTGCTTGTTTTTCTGACCGGTGTCCGCACACATATGACATATACCCAGGGTTTTTAGCGGTACGGAGCTCATGGCTAAGGCCAATCATACAAGAAGGTGGCAAGGTTTTATGATCTCTCCTTGTTAGTTGCGGGAATAATGACCTTGATGACCATTGTCAAGACTGTTGATTTTGTGATGTCATCTCCAAATATTATCGCTCCTAGCATCACATGAGATGTATTTTTGCTTATTTTCCTTTGCCTGACTGGGGAGGTTGTGGGATCCTTACTTTTCTTAGGTATATCTGCTGGATCACCGTCGCATCTCGTATGGGTGACTGATATGACTAGGGATGCATGCTCACCATATATAAGAAGGATATGCCACCGATCACTCGATCCTTGCGGTAGGCATATGTTTTGACTGAATTTTACCTCTCACAAAATTACTGCATTTCTGGTCCTTGAACGGTATTGCCATATATTGGCAACTCTTCATATAATCTCTGAGGATAGTGCAATATTGTGGTACTGACGCAGACTAAATGGCGTACGAGAGAAGCCATCCGAGTAGCTTGCTGAGGAAGACTTGTTAACTTCTGCTCAAAACATTTGTCTGGGTATCGTGCAGAAGAAGGCTCTATAGCTTACACACAAAGCTTGCTCTGATTATTGTGCTGGAGAAGCCTGAGTTCCGTACGTGAGAAGCTTCTCCTCAGGTTTGCTTGTTGAGAAAAATTCATTTCCGTCTGTCAGAAGATTTTATCGAGGTATCTTGCTGAGAAAGTCCGGGTATCATGGGCCGGAAATTGTTCACATATATAACATGCGGAGGAAAATGGAGGAGCCTTGTATCATACATTTCTTCCAATAGCGTGTGGAATAATACTGGGTTTCTCATATCCAAAACTTCATACTGATATGCAGTCTGAAATCCATACACATGCCCTTAATATTCTGAGGGTGATTATTTGCATGAGAAAAATAGTTTGACCATCTTCCTTGAGCATATCACATTCTGACTTCATTTTGGATGATAACATATTTCAAGCATCATGCATTATTGAGCCAAAACTTTGTATATGATCCATACCTCTCTTTGAAAATATATTATTGGTCTTGTACCTAACTTGTCTTGTTGCTGACTTGATCACTACTGTTGTGAGGATTGAACTGATGTAGACTCGATGCTGATAATCAATTCAATACACCATTGGTATTCTGAGCAGATTTTAATCCCATAATGCAGTTAACTGGGTAGACCAAAATGTTTAGCTGAGCTTCTTCCAAATATTTGAAACCCTTATTGCTTCTTCAAGTCCGGTGTCAGTGGATGAGCAATTCTTTATAGGGGGAAAATAATGTAACATCGGGGCCCAAAAAGAAAGAAGTAAAAGAAAACTCAACTAAACAAAAGCACACAACAACAAACAATTCACACACAATCAATGTCACATATTACTGCTAGTCACACAATATGCATGCCTACTTAAGCACACAAATCTTGCGGGATCTCCGGTTTCTACGGTCTAGCATGCTGTGATGATGTGCATGAGGACGAATAAATGTGTGGAAGAATTGGTGTAAACAGCGCTACACCAAGTTCTAGCTTAGCCAGATAGCAACCTAGACTAGCTCGGAGGCGAGGACATACTCAGTAATCATGCAGTGGGACATGGAGGTCGCAACCACATTATTATCAAGCGGACGGAAAAAGATCCGTACTCGTCCAAGAAATATGATAGCGGGGAAAACTGAGGCTGCTGACATTGCCCTTTCTTGATAACTAAGATCATTAAGGGTTGCCAACACGACAAAATAAAGAACGATTCGGGATAGAAGCATGTCCATCACCGAAACGATAGGCGGGACTAAAAGAAAGACATCAGAGCGATACCTAAGCATCATTTTTGCAAACAGTTTTGGGATCACTTGGCATCACTATGCTGGGACAGAGATGACACCAAACACCGAAAGAAAAAGTAACTAGAGAAATGCAAAGGTTGAGCTGTAGTGGATCCGAACCGATGCCATCTACACTCACCAGATAAACCGTTATCACAAATACTAAGGCTATATGCATGCTATGCAACAACCAAATGCAATAAACAAGCCAGACTCTATACTATCGATTTCTACCGGTTTCTACCGCTCGCGCTAACTAGGGCGTCCTACAGCCAGACCTACTCTGATACCACGCCTGTGGCACCCTGGCGCAGAGAAACCGGAATGCCCCGTATCCCATCCTAGAGATCGAGGAGAAGTCTCTGGAATACGACACTGCTTGACATAGAACAAATCAGCTCTTATTACAAGAATAAATACAAAGGTTTGATGTTACAAAGGTTCACATCAGCACGGCGACAGTACGCTTGTGATACTACACTTGCTCTATGCTAGCAGCGGAACAACTCGTAGCACCGGTAATCTTCTAGCAGCGGAACAACGACGAAGGTGGTGAACTCCACTCCGCAGGGACTCTGGCTGGGACACGATCTAGCTCGCATGAACGGAAACCATGACAAGCAATCAAGAAATCACGGCATCACCTGCATTCTGGCATGACACGCCAGGTCAGTACATTGAATGTACTTGCAAGCTCACAACAACCAAAAACATCAAGGCAAGACAACAACAAATAATTAAGCAGGTTAATTAAATTAACAGCTACCATGATATAACAGCAACTCCTAAGCATAATATGAAACTACCGGCCAAGCAATATACCATCTCAATCACCTCGTGATCAAACCCGAACTATAACCGTGATCCTTACGGCGATCACAACCCGACCAATAAATGGCCCGTGATCCTTACGGCGATCACAACCCGACCAATAAATGGCTCGTGATCCTTACGGCGATCACAACCCGACCATTAAATGGCCCATGATCCTTACGGCGATCACAACCCGACCAATACTTGGCCAATCTGTACTACTCCAAGTATCCACATATCCATCACCTATAAGTCATTCCGTCATGTGAGTGTTGATCGAACGGTGTACCCTAGTACGAACCCATGCCCATGACCGAGGACGCGTCTATCGATAGGTTAAACACACACACTCTGCAGAGGTAGCGCAATGTACCCACATCACAGAACCCATGGCCTCACACTCCCATTCGGGTGGACCAACAGCGTTCCGACAAAACCGATCTACTGTCATGAAACTCTCCCGGCCACTCTGACTGACTCCCCACTGGGCTAAGTCATGGGTGGCCCCGTGTCTACCTCAAGACACCTCAACGACCACCGTCGTGGCCCGTCCCACTCTGGGACCCGGATCCAAAACTAACTCAACAACGGGCACACAAGGCTTATGTCCGCCTACCTGATCAGGGTAGCGTGCACCCATAACCTTCCCTCATTGGAGGCACTGGCGAGAGGCACGACAATAGACCGCATTAGGGCCGTCCCATACCGGCGAATCTGGTTGCACTGGAAAAGGTACAGTTCGGCGGCACCTGACCAACTTAATGACGGAATTTATCCCAAAAATATAACCATGATAACTGATATTCCGATATCAACCATCAAACTATAATCCAAGTCATAGCAATATCCAACAAATAATCCAAGCATAATATCATCTTTTCAGAATACTCCGAGGATAGCATAACACTACTATCATGATGAATCTGAAACAATAATCCTACTACTCCAATAACAAGAATACAGCTATCCAGCTAAGATCCACATGCAACCAACATCTCCGAAAATAATACTCCAAGCAACAGAGCATCAACTAGCATCATGAAAATAATCATACTAACCGCAAATAATCCAGAGGTAGCATGATATCCAAAGTAATACTCCAAAAATATACTAACAGATATCATCAACTACAATGGAAACATGATACTCATCAACTACAATCATAATACCAGCCACTAATACTCCAATGGCAACATGATACTCATCAACTACAAACATGACTCCTAGTAATCCAAACAATAGCATGGCAACAACAAGATCAAAATAAAACTCCGACAAAATGCCATGCATAGAGTCATGTAGCTAAAGCACTATTTTAAACAAGTTCAAAATGAATTAAACCATGTCACTGCATTACAGTGATGCAAATGGAGGGCGTGGCTTGCCTGCGGTGGAAGAAATCACCAGGAGAAAGTGCGAGAAGCTTGTGGAAAGAATCGCCGGAAATCGTTCTCTCTAGGAGGGGGCTGATTAAGGGCAGGGGCGAAATGGTCATTTTCAGTGTGCCAAAACATAATTAAAGTGATACCAACAGAACGGGCTCGATGAAATGAAGAAGTGAGCGTTGGTTTCAACTTAAACGGAGTTACGGTTAAAAAGTTATGGAGGATTGAAGTTCAGGGACTTTTCTGCAAAAATTTCATCACAAATAAGTCCCTGCGTGGATAAGACAGAAGCGCAATGTTAGAAATACGTTTTCGATCAGCGAAAACGTAAAGTGGAAATACGCCTCTTAACTGATGTGGCGACGACCGGTCAAAAGGGGCAGAGGTGGGGCCGGGCGTCAGGGCCGCCGACAGGTGGGGCCGCGGGGCCCACGCGCTGGTTAACGCCCACCTCCCGCTCCTCTCCTTCTTTCCCCGACACCACGCACAGGGCAGAGGAGAGGCCGCCGGCACCGGCCCTTGCTCCGGCCACTCGGGCCACCTCCGGCGGAGCTTGGACCGCCGGAGTGCTCATGACGGTGAGGCGCACCCGTCCCACCACCACACGAACTTCAGGGAGACTGAGGCAGGCGGGACCATGGGCGCGGCGGACGGGGCTTCGGCCAAAGATAGAGGACGAGGCCATGGCGATTCCGGCAACTAACGGAGGGCTGCGGGAGAGGCTATGGTGGCTGGGTAACCTACTAGAGGTGGAAGATAGAGGAGAGGGGTTCAGTTCGTCGGAATCGGAGTGGACAGGGGCGGCGGCCATGGAGACAATGGTGACCACAGAGAGCTCCTCGAGCTCGAGGAATTGGCTAGGCGGGGTCAGAGGAGTGTGGAGAGGTCGATGGAGAGCTCGGAGGGCTCGGGGAAGGTGACGAGCGAGAGAGCGGACGAGCCGCAGGGGTCACGGAGCAGGAGGGGCCGAGGGGAAGCAGAGGAAGAAGCCGAGCACCATTCAAAGCTCGGTCGGCCACAGTGCGCCCGTGGGCGTTCGGCGGCGAGCGTCGGTGAGGAAATGGACGAAGGAGGAGAGGGGTCTAAGAGAACGGCAACGACGCGAGCCAGCTGGTAGACACGCTCACCAGCATGAAGGCGACGACAGGAGGAGGGGGTCCAGCACAAACAGCCACTGGACGCGGCCACTGCACACAGAGCACGTGCACAGGCACGCCATTGTCGTGGTCACCGCATGCACTGGCATGAACAAGAGGCCAAGGGTTGGAAAACGTTGTCTAGTGGTAAGTCCGTCGAAGGTGGGTTTCAACTGTGGTGGTAGCTAGGTTAAAAAGGCTCTGGTTAAAAAGGCTCTGGTCAAATGTTGTATTACAGAATGAGTAAAGATACTTGCCGGTAATGAGATTCAACTAGGTATTGAGATACCGACGATTGAATCTCGGGCAAGTAACATACCGATGACAAAGGGAATAACGTATGTTGTTATGCGGTCTGACCGATAAAGATCTTCATAGAATATGTGGGAGCCAATATGAGCATCCATATTCCGCTATTGGTTATTGGCCAGAGACGTGTCTCGGTCATGTCTACATAGTTCTCGAACCCGTAGGGTCCGCACGCTTAAAGTTTCGGTGACGATTGTATTATGAGTTTATGTGATTTGACATACCGAAGGTAGTTCCGAATCCTGGATGAGGTCGGGGACATGACGAATAGTCTCTAAATGGTCGAGACATAAAGATCGATATATTGGACGACTATATTTGGACATCGGAAAGGTTACGAGTGATTCAGGTATTTTCGGGGGTACCGGGCAGTTACGAGAATACGAGGAAGAAGTAATGGGCCTCATGGGCCAAGTGGTGGAAGAGAGGAGGCAGGGCGCGCGGCCCCCCTAGCCCAAACCAAATTGGACTAGGGGGCCGGCCCCCCTTTCCTCTTTTTCCTCCCTCTCCTTCCTTCTCCTTCTCCTCCTTCCTTTCCTCCTCCTAGTAGGAGTAGGAAAGGGGAGTCCTACTCCTACTAGGAGGAGGACTCCTCCTCCTGGCGCGCCCATAGAGGGCCGGCCGGCCTCCCCCCTTGCTCCTTTATATACGGGGGCAGGGGGGCACCTCTAGACACACAAGTTGATCAGTTGATCTCTCCCAACCGTGTGCGGTGCCCCCCTCCACCATAATCCACCTCGGTCATATCGTAGCGGTGCTTAGGCGAAGCCCTGCGTCGGTAGCATCATCATCACTGTCATCACGCCGTGTCGGTGAGAACGACACCTATGGGATCACGAGAATCCCTACTACGGTTAGCGGGGCGCGGGGTTGAAAGAAGAGCGGATCAAACAGATAGTACATGATTCGTTTATCCAGGTTCGGGCCGCGAGGATGCGTAAAACCCTACTCCTGCTTTGGTGGATGTATATTGGTGTTCTTGAACTAGCTATGGGGCGTGTAGAGCTCCAAAAATCCGAATCCTTCTCCTGGTCGCCTCGGGCCTCCTTTTATAGGAAAAAGGGGTTGCCACAGTGGCACACAGGAGGTGGAAAGGGTACAGTGATGCGAGGTTATCCTTCGCATTACATGACAAGGCGCATTTAATGCGTCTGCTTAGGTGTCCTTGCTTTATCGGGGGCAGGGGCGAAGCCCGTCCCGTCCGTCGCCGCTCCTCCTCGCGTCGACACGCGCCCTGGCCAGTGATGCCCATGGTGCCATGTAGGCAGGCAGGCAGCTGAGGTGGCGCGGTGGTGGTGTCTTCACGAAGATCTTCATGCCGCCACGCAGGTGCCTGCTCAGTTGGTTGGGTCGGCAGCTGTATGCGAATGGCGGTGGAGGCTTGGTTGGCGTGGGCCTGATGGTGGCATGTAGACTTCCTCGGCAAGGGCCTTGCCGGGGCCCCGGCAAGGGTCTTGTCGCGGCGCCTGCCGTCGTCCCCGGCAAGGCGCTTGACGGGGGTCTCGTGGTCTTCCTTGGCTGGTATCTTGCCAAGGGTCGTCGTCTTCTTAGTGCATATCTGATCTTGAGTGTTTCTTCACAAAGATCTGCATGCCACCACGGAGACGTCTCCCGTATCCTTGCCCCATGGGGGCAGTGGACTCAAGGGTGATTTGCTCCGTAGGCGTGGGGCGAGTTGCCGCGGCAAGGGTCTTGCCGGGGCTGCTAAAGCCGGTCCCGGCAAGGATCTTGCCGGGGGAGCCTGCCTCGTCCCTTGGCTCTTCATGGTCCTGGCCTTGGTGTTGCTCCAGTTCCCTTGAGCTTCGGTCTTACCCTGGCTCACCTCCCTTGCCTTGCTTGGTGTGGTCGTGGGCGCGGCTCTGACTGCCCGTGCACAGTTATAGGGGTACAAAAAGTGTACCCCTCTTTTTGTTCACCGACAGGAGCCCCCGGGCCTGGGCCACACATAAGTGCAACGCGTTGTTGGGCTAGGCCCAAAACGATGCGCGGGCAGGCGGGGCGGTCTTTACCGTGGTAAGATTTTTCGCGTGCTGTGCTTCCCACGACTCGTGCGCGTGGCGCAGCGTGGGGAGGTGTGTGTGACGTGGGCGGCATGCGTGGGGTTGCTTTCTGCACGCATGCATCATGTCGCGGTTAATGAGAAGAAAAGGAGGCGGCCCGCACCTTCCCCATAAAAGGGAATAATCGCGGGCGCGCTGCTCACTTTGCCTTCCCCTATCGCGCCTTTCCCAATCTCAGAAATGCCGCTTCTCTTTCCTTCCTCTCTAAGCTTTCGCCACCGCCTGCCGTCGCCGCGTCCCCGGTGCCCCTTGTTCTTCGCTCCTCTTGGCCGTCATGGCGCCTGAATCCACCAAGGGCAAGGGAGGGGCCAAAGGCGCCGGAGCGGCGGAGGTGCCGGAGAGTGCGTTGGCAGTGCAGCGGACGCAATCTGCCTTCTTTTCCCCCTCGACGGTCGACGTACATGAGCTTCGGGCCTCCTTCAAGCCCCTGTGGGGGGTGCAGACGGGGGGAGAGAATTCGGGGCACTCGGCCACGCACGTCATCCCCGCCAACTGCGCTGAGGCCGGCCCAAATTGGTACCCCTTCTTCATCGATTACTTCTCCTGTGGCCTCTGTCCCCCATTTTCTGATTTCTTCAGCGAGGTCATGCATACCTACGGCTTCCATCTCTTGGATTTTACTCCAAATGCCGTGGCGTGCATGGCTCTTTTCGCGCACCTTTGTGAGGGCTTCGCCGAGGTGCATCCCAACACGGCGCTTTTCCGCCATTACTTCTTCCCTCGGATCCAAACAGGGGGCGCCATTTCTGGTCGCATCGCCTGGATTCCGAAATCCAAGGGAGCGTACCCAGAGGGGGCCATGAAGGAGAGGTGGGAAGAATGGCGGGGTCGGTGGTGCTGGATTGAAGAAGAAGACCCGCCTGCGTTCTGTGAAGTCCATCGGGCGCCGCCGATCCGCAGAAGTGATTGGCGTGATGTCGATGCCGACGACGAGAAGCTCACCGTCGCCACCACCAGGATTCTTCGGCTTACTGAGGCCGGGCTCACCCTCGAGATGATCGGGGCGGACTTTATTCGCCGCCGGATCGCTCCGCCGCACAACAAGTGGAGGCCGGCCTGGCTTTTCACGAACCCCGCAGATATCATGCGGCTTCGCCCCGGCCTCGACCACAAGTTCACAGTGATGCAGCATGTTCACTTCTGCCAACGACTCTTCGAGCTCGACGTGGGCCATGATGGCGAGATTGAGCGGATCGGCAAGGCTGGGAGGGCCGCCGCAAAGGCCGGCAAGACCGTCAGGGGGCCCTTGTTCAAGTTGCCAGCAGAAGTGGTCCCGTTGTGCAATAATTCGCGTCGGACCGACATCATTTCCATGATGCCGGACTGCAATGCGCACGGCCCTGTCCAGAGCTAGGCCGCGCCAGATGATGCCCAAGTGCAGGAATTCTTTGATACTCTGCATGAGGGGTATGTCAATGTCGACGCCGAGCGGCTGCTCGTCCAGGACACCAGTCAGGTGGAACTAGACTACATTGCCGCTAGGGCAAGGGAGGCATAGCTTACCGCGGAGGCCGGCAGTGCCGATGGCATGGAGGACAGGGTCGCGGCGGCCGCGGAGGAGGAGGAGCTCGCCCGATGGGCGGCGACCGCCGGGGAGGTCAGCAGTGCCGACACCGGGGCCCCGCTTGTCGAAGACGCGGTCGACGAGTCGTCGGAGGAGGAAGCCGAGGACGCGGGCCCGATGCCAGCCACGGGAAGAGGGCGAGTCCTGCGGCGAGCTGGCTTCGGCAAGCCGGTCCGGCCCGGCAGGACTGCGCGGCCTCAATTAACCCTGGAGGGGTCCGGGCGCCACAAGAGAGCCACGACGACGAAGAGGCTGATGAAGGCCGCGGAGAGGAGGAAGACAACTGCCCCTTCCTCATCCAGGCGTGCGCCAACCCCGCCTTCTTCGCCTCCTCCGGCGGACGTCGACCCAGATGTAGACGTGGGGGTCACTTTTGATCTCGGGCCTCTTAGCCCGAAGAGGAAAAGGAAAGCAGTGGAAGAGGAAGAGATGGATGATGAGTAAGTACTCTGTTTCTCACTGCCATCTCCGTTCCTGAATTATGCCACCTATCTTGATCCATTTTTGCTTTTGCAGGGACGCAGAGACGTCGGCCCAGAGGGAAAAGAGGGCCAAGGCCTTGGCGGGCGGCCAGCCCCTGGCTAGTGCTTCAAAGACGCCACTGGTGGTGTTGAGCAGCCCGGATAGCAGCCCCCAGTGTAAGTTCGTCACCCTCCTCTTATCGACATGTGGTAAGAGTTAGATGCTATGGTGCTGACCTTGTCGGGTTTGCAGGAAGGGAGCGGCAGCAGGAGGAGCCACAGAGGGCTACCCCCAACACACCACCCCCATCGACTACGCCGCCGCGAGGGGCGTCCCCGGCAAGGGCGCCAAGCTCCAGGCCCACACTCATGGAGGAAGAGGGGAACTTGGGCGCTGGTGACTCTGCCACGACGCCAAACACTAGCGGGGAGGAGACTTCTGCTTCACAGCCTGGCACTGGTGAGTCGCCTGTTCTCCGTCTCCGTTTTTCCCTTATTCTTTTTCTTGGCTTCATTGCTCCCATTACTACCCAGGCCCTCCTTCGGTAGATATGGAGGACGTGGATACTGTTGTTGGGAACATTGCTGAGGAGGCCGTGGCGGAGGCCGATAGGATTGCCGCCGAGGAGGCCGCCAGAGATGCTGACGAGGTCGCCGCCGATGAGGCCGCCAAGGATGCTGCCGGGGGCACCGCTGCGGGGGCCGCCGAGGCGACCAGTGAGACTTCTGCCGAGGATGCCAGTGGTGGGCCTGTCGGGGAGGTCGGCAAGGCCACAGCCGAGGAAGAGGTGGTTGATGATCAGCCTCCTTCCTCCACAACCTCGGCCCCGGCAGATATCTGAAGGTGGGCGACGATCCTTTCGTCCATCTTCTAGGGGTGTCAAGTTCCCGAGCGCCCGCCGAAGGGGAGGTCTTCGACGGCGAGGTGCTCGCCACCACCGGGCTCGAGGTGGTCGATGAACCGAGCATTGGCGGTGATGGTTCCCCCGAGGAGCAGCTTTCCCGTGCCATGGGGGCCAATTTCTGAAAACTCCAAGCGCTCCACCGTGCCCGTCTAGACAAGGTCAAGTCCAGATGGCAACGGTGGACAAGGCGGAGGTGGACATCAAGGCGCGCGTCGCTGAGACGCAGACCTGGTTCCGCCAGACTCGCGAGGAGCAGAGGGCCTTTCAGGAGGAATTTGCCAAGCGCGATGTGGAGCTCATCATGAAGCTGGCTGACATCGAGAAGGCCCAGGAAAAGGCGGCAAACTCGGCTGCCATGGCCGAGGCCGTCCGGAACCAGCATCAAGCCGCATTGGATTCCCAGGAAGAGGACCTCACCGCGCATGAGGCGAAGCTTGCCGCAACGCTCCGCGGCAAGGATGAGGAGCTCGAGGCCCTTGTCGTGCGACAGACTCGCGAGCTGGAGCAGAGGCACAAAGAGGCACTCGATGCCCAGGCTCTGGCCCATGCTGGCAAGGTAAAGGAGTTGGAGGTAGAGCGGGACGAGCTGAAGGAGCAGGCCCTCAAGCTGTCCAACGAGAAGAGCACGCTCAACAGCGCCTTGGTAGAGGCGCAAGGAGCGGTCATCAGTAGGACTAGGGAGCTCTCCGAAGCGCAAAACTCCATCAGAGATCTCAAGCTGAAGCTGGAGAATCTCGAGAAGATGTTGTCGGAGAGCAAGGCTTGGGAGGAGACCTTGACCAGGAGCCTGGAGGAGGAGAAACAGCTGCGGACGAACGAGGCCGCCTCCCACCAAGAATATGTGGCAGGCGAGAACAGATGGATCAGCCGTCTGGAGGACGTCGCCGGCAGGGTCACCTCGCAGTTGGCCACCATGGGGATGCCAAACGTGAGGTATGCCCCTGAGCGCAGCGGGACCGTCAACACCAAGCTGGCCCAGTTCTTCGAGGGCGTCCTTGGAGCCTTGGCTTATCTTCACTCCAGCAGAGCGGCCACGTTGGCCGAGGAGGCCCGGCGACTTTGCCGGGGGGCCATGACCAAGGTCCTCACCAAGATGGCGTACTAGAATCCCGACCTCGACTTCGAAGCCGCGATGGATAGCTTGCCGGATGGTACTGACCTCATGGTGCTCAAGGAGCGCATCAAGCCCATCATCAGCAGCATCGACGAAATCAAGAGGGTGGAAGGCCAGCGCCGGGATTAGGCATCCCGTTCCTCATTGCCGCTGCAGGTTCACGACCAAGAAATTTTTTATCTTTAGTTAGAATCGCAACAATGATGTGATGTAACATAACTTTTGCAATACTCTTATTTTTCGTGCATGTTATTTCCCCGTTCAATTTCCCTTTGTATGTGTGCCCTACGTCGATTGGGTAGGTTCGCCGGAGCGGAAGCCCCAAGCGGCATTTTTGGGGACGGATCCCCATGGGCCTGCCGGGTATGTGTGCAGCCGGGCGAGCCACCTTACCATTCTGAACGCGGCCGCTCGAACTGTCGAGCTTGACTCGAGTCAGAATCGAGAGCGTTGTTGATCGCTGAAGGCTACTATGCCATTATCGACGCAGCCGCTTGAGCTGTTGAGCAGACTCGAAACAGGGCAAGGGAGTTGCTGATCGTGGGAGAGCCCCCTGGCGTGCAGGTTTCCCATACAAAGGCATGACATCTCCGGGGGGGAATAACCTCATATAAGAAGGATAAAACAAATCAGGGTTCAGTGCAACTTAGCTTTTGTTTGTAGTCGCTCGAGTGCCGATCTTCTGGCCCGCTTCCTTCTTCAAGAGCCATGAAGATGGAGCGCTGAACTAACTGCTAGAGCCGATTCTCACAACTGCGCCCCCGACCTGGAGCGCCAAAGATGTCGGTGAGAATGACACCTATGGGATCACGAGAATCCCTACTACGGTTAGCGGGGCGTGGGGTTGAAAGAAGAGCGGATCAAACAGATAGTACATGATTCGTTTATCCAGGTTCGGGCCGCGAGGATGCGTAAAACCCTACTCCTGCTTTGGTGGATGTATATCAGTGTTCTTGAACTAGCTATGCAGCGTGCAGAGCTCCAAAAAGCCGAATCCTTCTCCTGGTCGCCTTGGGCCTCCTTTTATAGGAAAAAGGGGTTTCCACAGTGGCACACAGGAGGTGGAAAGGGTATAGTGACGCGAGGTTATCCTTCGCATTACATGACAAGGCGCATTTAATGCGTCTGCTTAGGTGTCCTTGCTTTATCGGGGGCGGGGGCGAAGCCTGTCCCGTCCGTCGCCGCTCCTCCTCACGTCGACACGCGCCCTGGCCAGTGATGCCCGTGGTGCCATGTAGGCAGGTAGGCAGCTGAGGTGGCGTGGTGGTGGTGTCTTCACGAAGATCTGCATGCCGCCACGCAGGTGCCTGCCCAGTTGGTTGGGTTGGCAGTTGTATGCGATCGGCGGTGGAGGCTTGGTTGGCGTGGGCCTGATGGTGGCCCGTAGACGTCCTCGGCAAGGGCCTTGCTAGGGCCCCGACAAGGGTCTTGTCGCGGCGCATGCCATCATCCCCGGCAAGGCGCTTTGTAACGCCCCGAGACCGATGTGCCAGGTGTCGTTCAGTTATTCGCTGTTATTGCCTTGTCTTTTGCTTGCGTGTTGCATTTCATCATGTCATCATGTGCATTGCATCATCATGTTTTCAAAACTTGCATTCGTCCGGGTTCTCCGAGTTCTCTCCGTTGTCCGTTTTGAGCCCAGACACACTTGCACGCGCCCGCGGCATGTCCGAAATATTATTTTATAAGTGGCCAGAAAATGTTCTCGGAATGGGATGAGATTTGACGTGTGGTCTTATTATAGTGTAGGCAGACCGCCTGTCAAGTTTCATCGCAATCGGAGTTCGTTTGACGCCCCAACGGATAAATATAGCGGCAATAGTAGCCGGTCAAAACGTCGGACGTTTTCGGTCTCCGGAAACAGTCGCCGGGCCTCTCTCTCTTCTTTTCTCTCAGCTCGAGCCCTTCTGCACAGCCCACGAGTTCCAACCGACCCCTCGCACGTGCGCCCGAAAAGCTGTCCCGGACCCGACCCGGGCAGTCGCCACCGTTGTATCCGGATCATCCCCAAACGTCTACAAAACGTCACCGTTTTCTTATTTGGACTCCCGAGCCTATTTATTCTCGTCCGTAGGTTTTCGATCGGATGATCCAACTTCCCTCTTTTCCTGTATATATAGACCACTCCTAGTCTAATTTCAGACCAAATCCCTAAATTTTAGAGATCCATCCCACCGCCGCCACCATCTTCCTCGGGATCCAGATCCACCCATGCTCCCTCGTTTTCCACAGCGAACCAACCACTACATCGGAGCCGCCCGAATCCCGCAGCGCCTCCTCCTTCCTCAGTCGCGCCGCCCCTGCCTTCTGGTTGATCCCCTCCTCCACGAGCTGCCCAGCCGGGCCTCACCTGCAGCTGAGCCCCTTCCTCGCGCGTCGGTCTCCTCTCGCTAATCCGCCTCGTCCCGGAGCAAGCTCGCCGGTGTTCCTCGTCGTCCTCGCGCTGGTGGTCGCCGGCCACCCAAGAAGCAGCAGTCCGGAGCCCCAGCTGCAACAACCTCGACCCGCGCCGTCTTCCCCGTCAACCACCTCGAGCGTGGGCCTCGTCCAGCCACGTCGTCCCCGACCTCTTTTCCGGCTGGATCCGCCCCAGCGCCGTGGTTCCCCGGCGCCTCGAACCTCCACTGCTTCGTCGCTGCTTGAACTCGGGCACGCTCCCAAGACCCATGGCGCCCCTCCCGTGTGCGCCTCTTCTCGTCCTCCGCGCCGTTTTCCCCGTTGTCCCTGCGCGCTGACCCAATCGCCCCGCCTCATGGTCTGCCGTCGCCGCCGGAGACCAAGCAGCGCCGCCCCGCCTGCATCACGCCTCTCCCCATGCCCGGATCCGCCGCCACACGCACATGGGCCGCCTCCCCTTCAACCATTGACCGCGGCCCCCGCACCCCCTCGCTCGATCCAGGCGAGATCGAGGAGCGGGACGAGCCCAGGCCTCAACCGCCTCCAGGCCCAGCGTCGCCCCCTGCCGGCCTCCCTCTTCACCGACCGGGCCTTGGCCCATGGTGAGCAGATCCCCAACGCCCCTCCTCTGTTCCTGCTTGGGCTTGGCCCGATTCGGCTACTGCTGATGTCCTGCGCCCAGTAGTTTCGGCCCGTGATGTTTTTTTTTCCTTGCCTGTGATTTTAGACATTATCCAGAGACTGCTGTTTTACAAAAAAAACCTTCATGATCATGCATATTGTAACTCACAAACGATGCATCGTATTAAAATAAACTTAATATGAAAAATGCTTAGAATTGCATCTAGTTTCACAATATGTCATTTTCACCCATGTTTAAAATAATTAAAATGTTGTTTGCATTAATTTACTCCTATGCCATGCTAAAATGATTTAATTCATAACTAAATAACCGTAACTCCGAATTTAATAAACTTTATATGTAAATGGGGTAGAATTTTGCCTAGTTTAACATGTTGGCCTTATTTTGCATGCTTAACAACTCTAAAATTATGTTTAGGGCAGAACAGTACCAAACCTAATATATGCACATGAGGAGTTTCCGGAAATGTCGTTCGTTGTTTCCGGCCTCATTTAAATTTGCCTAGATAGGTAGTTTTTATTTGCTTCACCTCTTGCCATGTTAATCAACATTTAATATTGTTGAGTACATAAACGAGATCAAACTAAATAAGTCACGTGGTGTCCCGTCAATATGCATCCCGATGCATATTGAGCTCCACTTAATTTGTAGGATTGTTTGTGCACTTTGCCATGCCATGCTTCATTAAACCGGACATGCATCATACTCGATTGTGCATCATGCCATGTTGATGTGTTGGTTGTTTACTATGTTGTTTGCTTCTTTCCGGTGTGCTTCTTCGGGTTGTTTCCGACAACGTCGTGTTGTGAGGATTCGTTCGTCTACGTTCCGTTTGTCTTCTTCATGGACTCGTTCTTCTTCCTTGCGGGATTTCAGGCAAGATGATCATACCCTTGAAATCACTACTATCCTTGTTATGCTAGTTTGCTCGCTCTTGCTATGCCAATGCTACGATGCCTACCTTTTGCTTGTCAGCCTCCCAATTGCCATGTCAAACCTCTAACCCAACATGTCCTAGCAAACCGTTGATTGGCTATGTTACCGCTTTGCTCAGCCCCTCTTATAGCGTTGCTAGTTGCAGCTGAAGATCGGAGGCCCTTCCTTGTTGGAACATCTTTATTTACTTGTTGGGATATCATTATATTGCTATGTTATCTTAATGCATCTATATACTTGGTAAAGGGTGGAAGGCTCGGCCTTATGCCTGGTGTTTTGTTCCACTCTTGCCGCCCTAGTTTCCGTCATATCGGTGTTATGTTCCCGGATTTTGCGTCCCTTACGCGGTTGGGCTATAATGGGAACCCCTTGACAGTTCGCCTTAAGTAAAGCTTTGCCAGCAATGCCCAACCTTGGTTTTACCATTTGCCACCCAGCCTTTTTTTCCCTTGGGAGTCGCGCATCCCGAGGGTCATCTTATTCTAACCCCC
>NC_041390.1:452956398-452983653 GCF_002162155.2 Triticum dicoccoides | reverse complement strand
AAGTGTTGGTCCGAACTGAGTAGACTGCGGGGCCACCTCGGGGAAACTTGAGGGCTGGTTTTACTCGTAGGATGTCTCATCCGGTGTTGCCCTGAGAACGAGATATGTGCAGCTCCTATCAGGATGTCGGCACATCGGGCGGTGTTGCTGGTTTAGTTTTACCCTGCCGAAATGTCTTGTTGTACCGGGATACCGAGTCTGATCGGAACGTCTCGGGTGGAGGTCTATTCCTTCGTTGACCGTGAGAGCTTGTGATGGGCTAAGTTGGGACACCCTGCAGGGATTTGAACTTTCGAAAGCCGTGCCCGCGGTTATGGGTAGATGGGAATTTGTTAACGTCTGGTTGTAGAAAACCTAAACTTGACCTTAATCAAAATGAATCAACAGCGTGTGTAACCGTGATGGTCTCTTTCTGGCGGAGTCCGGGAAGTGAACACGGTTGTTGGAGTTATGCTTGACGTAGGTAGTCTAGGATCACTTCTTGGTCATACTTTTATCGACCGTGCTTTGCCTTCTCTTCTCGCTCTCATTTGCGTATGTTAGCCACCATATATGCTAGTCGCTTGCTGCAGCTCCACCTCATACCTTTACCTTACCCATAAGCTTAAATAGTCTTGATCGCGAGGGTGCGAGATTGCTGAGTCCCTGTGGCTCACAGATACTTCCAACACCAGTTTGCAGGTGCCGTTGAGACCGTGCAGATGACGCAACCAAGCTCAGGAGGAGCTCATTGAAGATCTTATCCTTTGTGTTGTTTCGTTCTAGTTGATCAGTAGTGGAGCCCAGTTGGGGTCGATCGGGGGCCTTTGTCGCATTTGGGGTTCTTCTTTCATTTTGGCTCTGTAGTCGGGCCTTGATTGTATCTGATTGATGTAATGCTTTATTCATGTAATTGGGTGAAGTGGCGATTGTAAGCCAACTATGTATCTCTTTCCCTTATTATATTACATGGGTTGTGTGAAGATTACCTCACTTGCGACATATGCCTTCAATGCGATTATGCCTCTAAGTCGTGCCTCGACACGTGGGAGATATAGTCGCATCGAGGGTGTTACAAGTTGGTATCAGAGCCTTCCCCGACCTTAGGAGCCCCATTGCTTGATCGTTATTAGCGGTCGAGTTGTGTCTAGAAAAAAAATGTTTTGAGTCAATTAGGAATTATATATCGGAGAGTTTAGGAATTCTTTTTACTTCCCAGTCTCCTCATCGCTCTGGTAAGGCATCCTGACGTAGAGTTTTGTCTCTTCTCTTCTCAAATTTCACTAAATTTTTTTTTAGGATCACGCGGGTATCTTGGAATCGCTCCGATGGTTTTATGATGAGAACATTGTCTTGGTGCCTCCTGTCAGGGGTTTTGTGGAAGTGTCCTGGGGAGTTGAGCTCTGAGGTGTTGTCGTCATAATTTTATCGTTGCAATTCTGAAATACCTGAGTTTAGTACGCCGACATCGAAAATCTCTTTTATGCAGTTCGTTGGTGAGATAACCTCGACGCCACCCAGTACTGGGGCGGGAGTTCGGGAGTATTGCCATAACTTGTATAACGGATGCTTTTCGAAGGTTGAGGTAGATGATTTCCGAAGGTTTCTTGGTTATGTGTTGAAGGATGGATACAGGTGGATGTAGGATTTGCTAGTTTGGGTGAGATATTATGCTTCCCCTGTATCCCCAACACCTGATTGCATAACCGAAAAATTTCGGGAGTTTCATAGGTGGGAATTCAAGTAGCTCTTAGGATTTCTTTCCGACAGATCTATGATATGACATTGGGGTTTGACGTCTAGTGGTCCGCCTATTCACGGTCGGTTTTACAGTGGTCTCGAAGTGTCTTAAAGAGTCCTTGGCTATGCCGACTCGGGGACGCTTCGTATGTCATGTGCACTGCCTTGTACATGATGGTGCTGTACGGTCGAGCCCGTGTAGGCCCCACCACGAAAACTTCGGACGAAATCTCTATCATATGTTTGTTCTGGCTTATTCCGCAAGCCAACCCTTTGTTTTTGTTTTGAGTTGTGGTATTCGAGTTGCTTCGAAGTCAAATGTTGATTCCATACCTTTTCCTAAGCGGTATTCTCATACTCCTATGCGAATACTTATCCTTCTTGATAATCGAGTTGTCATTTCAATTTCTTCTCAATAGGTGTACTTCTCTTCAAGTGGATCCAATCATTTCAACAACCGCAAGATCAATTATCACTTCTCCTCAACGGTGTTCGTTTCATCTATTCTAGATTGTCTTTGTTTTCTCCCTCCCTCCCTCCCTTTGTTTTTCTCCAAGGATTCAGATCTCTTAATCGAGTATCCATATTATTGATGTGAAGTCTCTCCATTCTTTTCCTTGTTCTTATTCGGTGATTCTCATGAAGATTCTAACGGAGCTTCAAGTTCGTCAACCTTCACTCATTTTTCTTCTCCGGTGGTTTAAATTCAAGCGTTATTGATCATATCTTCTCCTCGTTTTCAAATACCTTCTCATAATGGTTCACCTAATAATCTTTCACCGCTCGTTATTCTATTGTTCCGAAGTGCTCAAGATATCTCGAAGATTCGTGCTTCCACTCTGCTTTCATTCAAACTCTTTCGAGGATGTTATCTCATTCAAGCCATTTAAATTCAACCGGTGCAATCTCTCTTTGAAATCGTCCTACGGTGTATCTTTTCAGTGGGCCCTAACCCACAGGTCTTTTCCCAGGATCTTACCTGACTCTTCTAATTTTCCCGGAGCTATCCTAAATTCTTTTCCAAGTTTCGACGTAAGAATGAATTGCCATCAGTCAAATGTCCTCCTCTAAAACCTTTTAAATTCTTTTCATCGTTGGCTCAACCTCTTCGTTTTGATTCTTCCGGAGTGTCTAAATAATTCATGGTGGTGTTCTCGTCATCATTCTCAGATTTTGAAGACCGAAGAAGAGTTTCTCCTTAATCTTGCTTCATTCTCTTCAAGATTCGTGATTCTAGCTCGTTGCCATCCTCTCATAATTGTTTCGATCGTGAGTATTCTTTTCACCCTTCCGGAGCAATTTAAGAGTCGTCTCAGTTTGTTATCTGGAGTCCGTCAAGTCAGGTTTATTCATTCTCAGCTTTCAGCTATCATTCTCCAATCCTACCGGTGTATCGTTCAAGAGATCTCTAATCGGCTCGTGATCTCTTCATTCTCGTGGGTCTTAATTCTCTCAAGCATTTTCATTCATTTGCTAATTCGTCTCAGTGTTGTCCTTATCTTTCCTTCGTTCATTTTCAATTCTTACGGTGGTTCTTTCAAGATCTCTCTTCCTTGTTCATCATATCAATTCATTTTGTTGTTCCAATTCTACCGGTGGTTCCTTGAAGATGTTCTCAAGATTATGTTATATCTCTCTTAATCTCTCTACGAGAATAAGTGGTATGCCAAATCCGTTGCTTGTCATCAATTTAATTGGTGAAGGATACGCATAATGTAATTCTTACTCTTGTTTCATCCTGATGTTAATCTTTTCTTCCGGAGTTTGTTCACGATGATTAAATTCTTGGGTTCAAGTGCTCATCCTTCTTTCCCGGAGTTCCAAGCTCTAATTATCACGGAGATCCATCTAAATCATTACAAGGTTTCACCTTGTGTTTTCAACTTCTCTTTCTTTTCGGTATCTTTTGTTTACCGGAGTTCTTCACAGAAGTTCTACATGATGGTTCATGAAGGATTTAAATTCCTTCTCGAAGTGTTCATCAAGATTTTATTCTAAGGAGCTCAAGCATTCTTCATCTTCCTATCCGGAGTGCATTTCTTTCTAACGTATCATTGGAGGTGATATTATGTCATTCTTGATAATTTGACTTCATGTTTTCATGATTCACATATTGTCAAGATTGGGATATTTTAAATCCATCAATCTCGTCATTGGAGCTATCTTGGGTTATATTTCACCTATAGCCTTCCCTAAGGATTGTTGCTATCTATGGTGCTTATAAATGACCCAAGTTCTTCATTTATCCTCCCGGCGAAATAAGTTCTCGTCTCCATGTTGATATCAATCCAATCCTTTTCCCGTGAGTGGCAGGTGGTCACCTCATAATTTGAGATGTATTCCATAAGTCCACATCAAGCTTAAGCTTTCATTGTTGATAATCCAACAACTCTGTTCAACCTTTTCTTCGTGAGCTTTCTCTTTCAATTTTATTTGCGAGAGTTATCATTCATCTTCTCCGTTTTTTTTTCTTTCCAACCATCTAGTTTTCCCATTCTTTCGTTCCGGAGGCCTTGTGATGTTGATTTCTTCAACCATCATCTGGTTTCATTTAAGATCATGTTATTTCCTGTGCCTATCCATTTAACCCGAGTGTCATGCCCTTTTGCTCAAGTTCTTTTCGCCTTGTCAAGCCTTGCACCTCTTTTCTACCGGAGTGCTGTACGAGATCCTTGTTACCCCTTGTTCCTTTCATCCAATAGTTCCGGAGGCAGTGTGTTGTGATTTCATCAAGTATCTTCTCATCTTATCAAGTTCTTACTCAATTCCTTTTCTTTTCAATCGGAGTGCTACCCAAAGTTGTTCTCCCTTGTTCATCTTTACTAACGGAGTGTTTTCAACTTTGTTCATCTCCGTTGTATTCTTTCCTCGAAATGTCTTAACCTTTTCAAGGTTCTTTGGTTTCACCCGTTTGTCAAAGAAGCAACTTTAGTTTTACCTATTCTCTTTCTCCTCCGTTTTCCCTCCGGTGCCATTCTAGATCTCGGGACGAGATCCTCTCGTAGTGGTGGAGTGTTGTAACGCCCCGAGACCGATGTGCCAGGTGTCGTTCAGTTATTCGCTGGTGTTGCCTTGTCTTTTGCTTGCGTGTTGCATTTCATCATGTCATCATGTGCATTGCATCATCATGTTTTCAAAACTTGCATTCGTCCGGGTTCTCCGAGTTCTCTCCGTTGTCCGTTTTGAGCCCAGACACACTTGCACGCGCCCGCGGCATGTCCGAAATATTATTTTATAAGTGGCCGGAAAATGTTCTCGGAATGGGATGAGATTTGACGTGTGGTCTTATTATAGTGTAGGCAGACCGCCTGTCAAGTTTCATCGCAATCGGAGTTCGTTTGACGCCCCAACAGATAAATATAGCGGCAATAGTAGCCGGTCAAAACGTCGGACGTTTTCGGTCTCCGGAAACAGTCGCCGGGCCTCTCTCTCTTCTTTTCTCTCAGCTCGAGCCCTTCTGCACAGCCCACGAGTTCCAACCGACCCCTCGCGCATGCGTCCGAAAAGCTGTCCCGGACCCGACCCGGGCAGTCGCCACCGTTGTATCCGGATCATCCCCAAACGTCTACAAAACGTCACCGTTTTCTTATTTGGACTCCCGAGCCTATTTATTCTCGTCCGTAGGTTTTCGATCGGATGATCCAACTTCCCTCTTTTCCTGTATATATAGACCACCCCTAGTCTAATTTCAGACCAAATCCCTAAATTTTAGAGATCCATCCCACCGCCGCCACCATCTTCCTCGGGATCCAGATCCACCCATGCTCCCTCGTTTTCCACAGCGAACCAACCACTACATCGGAGCCGCCCGAATCCCGCAGCGCCTCCTCCTTCCTCAGTCGCGCCGCCCCTGCCTTCTGGTTGATCCCCTCCTCCACGAGCTGCCCAGCCGGGCCTCTCCTGCAGCTGAGCCCCTTCCTCGCGCGTCGGTCTCCTCTCGCTGATCCGCCTCGTCCCGGAGCAAGCTCGCCGGTGTTCCTCGTCGTCCTCGCGCTGGTGGTCGCCGGCCACCCAAGAAGCAGCAGTCCGGAGCCCCAGCTACAACAACCTCGACCCGCGCCGTCTTCCCCGTCAACCACCTCGAGCGTGGGCCTCGTCCAGCCACGTCGTCCCCGACCTCTTTTCCGGCTGGATCCGCCCCAGCGTCGTGGTTCCCCGGCGCCTCGAACCTCCCCTGCTTCGTCGCTGCTTGAACTCGGGCACGCTCCCAAGACCCATGGCGCCCCTCCCGTGTGCGCCTCTTCTCGTCCTCCGCGCCGTTTTCCCCGTTGTCCCTGCGTGCTGACCCAATCGCCCCGCCTCATGGTCTGCCGTCGCCGCCGGAGACCAAGCAGCGCCGCCCCGCCTGCATCACGCCTCTCCCCATGCCCGGATCCGCCGCCACACGCACATGGGCCGCCTCCCCTTCAACCGTTGACCGCGGCCCCCGCACCCCCTCGCTCGATCCAGGCGGGATCAAGGAGCGGGACGAGCCCAGGCCTCAACCGCCTCCAGGCCCAGCGTCGCCCCCTGCCGGCCTCCCTCTTCACCGACCGGGCCTTGGCCCATGGTGAGCAGATCCCCAACGCCCCTCCTCTGTTCCTGCTTGGGCTTGGCCCGATTCGGCTACTGCTGATGTCCTGCGCCCAGTAGTTTCGGCCCGTGATGTTTTTTTTCCTTGCCTATGATTTTAGACATTATCCAGAGACTGTTGTTTTACAGAAAACCCCTTCATGATCATGCATATTGTAACTCACAAACGATGCATCGTATTAAAATAAACTTAATATGAAAAATTCTTAGAATTGCATCTAGTTTCACAATATGTCATTTTCACCCATGTTTAAAATAATTAAAATGTTGTTTGCATTAATTTGCTCCTATGCCATGCTAAAATGATTTAATTCATAACTAAATAACCGTAACTCCGAATTTAATAAAATTTATATGTAAATGGGGTAGAATTTTGCCTAGTTTAACATGTTGGCCTTATTTTGCATGCTTAACAACTCTAAAATTATGTTTAGGGCAGAACAGTACCAAACCTAATATATGCACGAGGAGTTCCCGGAAATGTCGTTCGTTGTTTCCGGCCTCATTTAAATTTGCCTAGATAGGTAGTTTTTATTTGCTTCACCTCTTGCCATGTTAATCAACATTTAATATTGTTGAGTACATAAACGAGATCAAACTAAATAAGTCACGTGGTGTCCCGTCAATATGCATCCCGATGCATATTGAGCTCCACTTAATTTGTAGGATTGTTTGTGCACTTTGCCATGCCATGCTTCATTAAACCGGACATGCATCATACTCGATTGTGCATCATGCCATGTTGATGTGTTGGTTGTTTACTATGTTGTTTGCTTCTTTCCGGTGTGCTTCTTCGGGTTGTTTCCGACAACGTCGTGTTGTGAGGATTCGTTCGTCTACGTTCCGTTTGTCTTCTTCATGGACTCGTTCTTCTTCCTTGCGGGATTTCAGGCAAGATGATCATACCCTTGAAATCACTACTATCCTTGCTATGCTAGTTTGCTCGCTCTTGCTATGCCAATGCTACGATGCCTACCTTTTGCTTGTCAGCCTCCCAATTGCCATGTCAAACCTCTAACCCAACATGTCCTAGCAAACCGTTGATTGGCTATGTTACCGCTTTGCTCAGCCCCTCTTATAGCGTTGCTAGTTGCAGGTGAAGATCGGAGGCCGTTCGTTGTTGGAACATCTTTATTTACTTGTTGGGATATCATTATATTGCTATGTTATCTTAATGTATCTATATACTTGGTAAAGGGTGGAAGGCTCGGCCTTATGCCTGGTGTTTTGTTCCACTCTTGCCGCCCTAGTTTCCATCATATCGGTGTTATGTTCCCGGATGTTGCGTCCCTTACGCGGTTGGGCTATAATGGGAACCCCTTGACAGTTCGCCTTAAGTAAAGCTTTGCCAGCAATGCCCAACCTTGGTTTTACCATTTGCCACCCAGCCTTTTTTTCCCTTGGGAGTCGCGCATCCCGAGGGTCATCTTATTCTAAACCCCCCCCCCCGGGCCAGTGCTTGTCTAAGTGTTGGTCCGAACTGAGTAGACTGCGGGGCCACCTCGGGGAAACTTGAGGGCTGGTTTTACTCGTAGGATGTCTCATCCGGTGTTGCCCTGAGAACGAGATATGTGCAGCTCCTATCAGGATGTCGGCACATCGGGAAGTGTTGCTGGTTTAGTTTTACCCTGTCGAAATGTCTTGTTGTACCGGGATACCGAGTCTGATCGGAACGTCTCGGGTGGAGGTCTATTCCTTCGTTGACCGTGAGAGCTTGTGATGGGCTAAGTTGGGACACCCTGCAGGGATTTGAACTTTCGAAAGCCGTGCCCGCGGTTATGGGCAGATGGGAATTTGTTAACGTCCGGTTGTAGAAAACCTAAACTTGACCTTAATCAAAATGAATCAACAGCGTGTGTAACCGTGATGGTCTCTTTCCGGCGGAGTCCGGGAAGTGAACACGGTTGTTGGAGTTATGCTTGACGTAGGTAGTCTAGGATCACTTCTTGGTCATACTTTTATCGACCGTGCTTTGCCTTCTCTTCTCGCTCTCATTTGCGTATGTTAGCCACCATATATGCTAGTCGCTTGCTGCAGCTCCACCTCATACCTTTACCTTACCCATAAGCTTAAATAGTCTTGATCGCGAGGGTGCGAGATTGCTGAGTCCCTGTGGCTCACAGATACTTCCAACACCAGTTTGCAGGTGCCGTTGAGACCGTGCAGATGACGCAACCAAGCTCAGGAGGAGCTCGTTGAAGATCTTATCCTTTGTGTTGTTTCGTTCTAGTTGATCAGTAGTGGAGCCCAGTTGGGGTCGATCGGGGACCTTTGTCGCATTTGGGGTTCTTCTTTCATTTTGGCTCCGTAGTCGGGCCTTGATTGTATCTGATTGATGTAATGCTTTATTCATGTAATTGGGTGAAGTGGCGATTGTAAGCCAACTATGTATCTCTTTCCCTTATTATATTACATGGGTTGTGTGAAGATTACCTCACTTGCGACATATGCCTTCAATGCGATTATGCCTCTAAGTCGTGCCTCGACACGTGGGAGATATAGTCGCATCGAGGGTGTTACACGCTTGCCGAGGGTCTCGTGGTCTTCCTTGGCTGGTATCTTGCCAAGGGTCGTCGTCTTCTTAGTGCATATCTGATCTTGAGTGTTTCTTCACAAAGATCTGCATGCCACCATGGAGACGTCTCCTGAATCCTTGCCCATGGGGGCAGTGGACTCAAGGGTGATTTGCTCCGTAGGCGTGGGGCGAGATGCCGCGGAAAGGGTCTTGCCAGGGCTGCTAAAGCCGGTCCCGGCAAGGATCTTGCCGGGGGAGCCTGCCTCATCCCTTGGCTCTTCGTGGTCCTGGCCTTGGCGTTGCTCTAGTTCCCTTGAGCTTCAGTCTTACCCTGGCTCACCTCCCTTGCCTTGCTTGGTGTGGTCGTGGGCGCGGCTCTGACTGCCCGTGCACAGTTATAGGGGTACAAAAAGTGTACCCCTCTTTTTGTTCACCGACACGCCGTCTCGCTGACGGAACTCTCCCTCAAAGCTCTGCTGGATCGGAGTTCGTGGGACGTCATCGAACTGAACGTGTGCTAAACTCGGAGGTGCCGTGCATTCGGTACTTGGATCAATCAGATTGTGAAGACGTACGACTACATTAACCGCGTTGTCATAACGCTTCCGCTTTCGGTCTATGAGGGTATGTGGAAAACACTCTCCCCTCTCGTTGCTATGCATCACCATGATCTTGCGTGTGCGTAGGAAATTTTTTAAATTACTACGTTCCCCAACACATGAGTGTTATGCTTTGTGTGATTTGGGTTCTAGTGTTTCCACAATTCCGAAAACTGTATGTGATATTCTAGGTTTCCATGATCTTGATGATTGCTCTTTAAATTTTCACCTTGCGGATTAAATAGTCTATGGGAAGGATCAATGATGTTCTTATTGTTGCAAATAGGAACTATGTGCCCGTATATTTTATCGTTCTTGATATAGATTGCAATCTTTCTTGTCCTATTATTCTTGGTAGACCTTTCCTTAGAACGATTGGTGCGATTATTGATATGAAGGAAGGGAATATTAGATTCCAATTTCCATTAAGAAAAGGCATGGAGCACTTTCCAAGAAAGGAAGTCAAATTACCTTATGAATCTATCATGCGAGCTACTTATGAATTGAGTGCCAAAGATGGCACTACTTAGATCTATCCTCGCGTTTTTGCCTAGCTAGGGGCGTTAAACGATAGCGCTAGTTGGGAGGCAACCCAATTTTACTTTAGTTTTTTTCGCTTCTGTTTAGTAATAAATTTTTCATCTACCTTTTGTTTAGATGTGTTTTCATGTTTTAATTAGTGTTTGTGCCAAGTAGAACCTATAGGATAACCTATGGTAATAGTTAATTTGATTCTGCTGAAAAACAGAAACTTTGCGCGCAGGAAAATAATTGTAGTAATTCACAGGAACGTGCTTTTGCGTTGATTATTTTTGCTGTAGATCAGTAGACAAATTTCCCAGTACTTCCTATTTTGGTAGGATGTTTAGAGTTCCAGAAGTATTCAAGAGTTACAGATTGCTGCAGACTGTTCTGTTTTTGACAGATTCTGTTTTTTGTGTGTTGTTTGCTTATTTTGATGCATCTATGGCTAGTACGTAGGGGTATGAACCATACAGAAGTTGGAATACAGTAGGTTTAACACCAATATAAATAAAGAATGAGTTCATTACAGTACCTTATGTGGTGGTTTTTCTTTCTTGCACTAACGGAGCTTATGAGATTTCCTGTTGAGTTTTGTGTTGTGAAGTTTTCAAGTTTTGGGTAAAGATTTGAAGGACTATGGAATAAGGAGTGGCAAGAGCCTAAGCTTGGGGATTCCCATGGCACCCCAAGATATTCAAGGATAACCAAAATCCTAAGCTTGGGGATGCCTCGGAAGGCATCCCCTCTTTCGTCTTCGTCTATCGGTAACTTTACTTGGAGCTATATTTTTATTCGCCACATGATATATGTTTTGCTTGGATCGTCTTGTATGATATTAGTCTTTGCTTTTTAGTTTACCACAATCATCCTTGCTGTACACACCTTTTGGGAGAAGCCCACTTGATTGGAGTTTATTATAATACTCTTTGTGCTTCACTTATATCTTTTGAGCTAGATAATTTTTGCTCTAGTGCTTCAATTATATCTTTTAGAGCACGGCGGTGGCTTAATTTTGAAGAAATTGTTGATATCTCATGCTTCACTTATATTATTTTGAGAGTCTCTTAGAACAGCATGGTATTTCCTATGGTTATAAAATTGGTCCTAGAATGATGGGCATCCAAGTTGGGTATAATAAAAATTATCATAGAAAGTGAATTGGATGTTATGATCAATTTGATACTTGATAGTTGTTTTGAGATATAGAGGTGGTGATATTAGAGTCATGCTAGTTGGGTGATTATGTATTTAAAGAATACTTGTGTTGAAGTTTGTGATTCCCGTAGCATGCACGTATGGTGAACGCTTTGTGATGAAGTTGGAGCACAATTTTATTTATTGATTGTCTTCCTTATGAGTGGCGGTCGAGGATGAGCGATGGTATTTTCCTACCAATCTATCCCCCTAGGAGCATGCGCATAGTGCTTGATTTTTGCTGACTTGTAGATTTTTGCAATAAGTATATGAGTTCTTTATGACTAATGTTGAGTCCATGGATTATACGCACTCTCACCCTTCCACCATTGCTAGCCTCTCTTGTGCCGCGCAACTTTCGCCGGTACCATAAACCCACCATATACCTTCCTCAAAACAGCCACCATACCTACCTATTATGGCATTCCCATAGCCATTCCGAGATATATTGCCATGCAATTTTCCACCGTTCCGTTTATATGACACGCATCATCATTGTCATATTGCTCTTTGCATGATCATGTAGTTGACATCGTATTTGTGGCGAGGCCACCTTCATAATTTTCATACATGTCACTCTTAATTCACTGCATATCCCGGTACACCGCCGGAGGCATTCATATAGAGGCATATCTTGTTTTAAGTATTGAATTGTAATCTTGAGTTGTAAAGTAAATAAAAGTGTGATGATCTTCATTATTAGAGCATTGTCCCAATGAGGAAAGGATGATGGAGACTATGATTCCCCCACAAGTCGGGATGAGACTTCGGACTTTATAAAAAAAAGAGGCCAAAGAGCCCACCAAATAAAAAAATAAAAAATGGGGAAAGGCCCAAAAGAAAAAAAAGAAAAAAAAGAAATGAGAGAAAAAGAGAGAAGGGAAAATGCTACTATCCATTTTACCACACTTGTGCTTCAAAGTAGCACCATGATCTTCATGATAGAGAGTCTCCTATGTTGTCACTTTCATTTACTAGTGGGAATTTTTCATTATAGAACTTGGCTTGTATATTCCAATGATGGGCTTCCTCAAAATGCCCTAGGTCTTCGTGAGCAAGCGAGTTGGATGCACACCCATTTAGTTTCTTTTGTTGAGCTTTCATACATTTATAGCTCTAGTGCATCCGTTGCATGGCAATCCTGTGACAGCCTGGTTTTGCCCTCTTTCATTTGTTTGAGTTTTCATTTGAAATTTTTTGAAACTTGGAGTTTTTGAATCTTTTCATTTGGACTTAAACACTTGGGCATCCTTGGCTTTCACCCAAGTGTTCATTTCTCTCCCAAACCATCATTTCACTTCTGATCCACCTCAAAATAATCTTTGGAATTTTTTCTTTAATGAAAAATATTGAATTTCTCTCTAAAACCCTAAGCCAAATCTGTTTGCTCCAAAGCAACCCTAATTTTTATGGCTCAGAAAATTCTGAGATAATTCACAAATATTCTTGAAACCCTAGGGCACCTCCCTGGGCAAAAACATTTCATCACTTTTGGATTACTTTTGCTACAGAAAATATTTTCTGTTCTGGATAGAAATGGTGGTTTCTACAGCAACTACCATTTTACTTGCTCCATTCGACCTGATCTTTCTTGTGCATAGTGACCTTAGTAACTCTAAGCTAGCCTCCAAAGCACAGCTTCAAACTCCCAGCCAGTTGACCATAGTAACATCACAAAGTTACTGTCCAGTAACTTACCAGACTTGTAAAACTTTCTCTACTGCACCTGGATCCAAAACCGTGGTAAACTTCAACACCACCACAAACAACATGCCAGACATGGTTTTTGGATGAAGGCCGGCCTGTGGAGGGAGTTCACTCGGTGACCACGCGTGTCCATGATGCCAGGCATGCGTGTCGACGCGCTCTGGGAGCCGCCGAGCGCTCTGTTCGCGCGTGCTCACTTCCCCCGCCTGCCAAACCTAGCCAAAGCTCGCCACCGTCATCGTCTCGACACCATTAACTCCACCCTGGCACTCGCCGATGCCGGAGCTTGCCGCAACGAGCACGGGCAAGGTCCGGCCAGCCCAACAGTGCGTGCGCACTGTGTTCGTCGTCACCCCCTTGATCCTGTGCTTGTCTCCGCTCGCCCACAGTGGCCGCGTGACCTCCGTCGCCTTCTCCCCCTCTCACTAACACCGCTCGTCGCTGGGCGCCGTGGACAGGTGTCCACCAGCGGAGCCCGAAGCACCCTTGCCGCTCGCCTATATATAGAGAGCCCCTCCCCACCCTCTCTGAGCATCCTCCAGCACTCACATACACTCCACGGTAGAGTAGGAAGCCGTAGCCCGGCCGGGCAGGCCTCGGGCCGCCGTCCCCGAGCTCGAGCTCGCCGGCGATCCCCTCTGGTCCCCGTGGCAGCTCCAACCCCTCCCAGGCCTGAGCGACCTCTCCAGGGCCTCTGCCTCTCTCCGGTGAGGCCGTCTCGCCCGCTTGGAGCCCCTGGAACGGCCTCTGCTCGTCGTCTTCCCCAACTCCGACGACCTCCCCGTTCCGCCTCCGCTCGCGAGGAAGATTCTGACATCGTCCGACCACCCCTAGCTACGCTACGGGTACGAGCAGGTGCGCCTCGACCTCCTCTTGGCATCCCTCCCTCTTGTTCTGGCCAAAGAGCCCTCGTCGCCGGCGAGAGCTCCGGCGAAGCCACGGCCATCTCTGTTACTTTCCCCCTCTTCCCCCACCTGACTAGCGGGGCCCGCTAGTCAGCCACTCAGTACGCGCGTGAACCGGTACGAGTGGTGGCGCCCCTGAGCTTTTACGCCTTCGACGTCACCCCCCAGTCTTTTATTTTATTCAAATTCATTTGAATTTACAGAACACTACAAACAGTTATAACTTTTTAACCATAAGTCCAAATGAATTGATTCTTTTTGCATTGTGTTCTTTGAAAGAAAATGTAACAGCTCACCAAACATGAGATTTTTCTGAGCTGTTTAAAATTTCTGGTGAATTACAGAAGTGTTCTTGATATTTTCTTTGTGTGTTTAAAATTATTTTCAGAAGGTGAGGCTTGTCTTGAGGATCACTAGGAGGGTTGTGAACCTCATCTGCACTAAGGCAAGCCAGAGCAACATTTTTATGATGCCATCTCAATATTTGTGATTTTCTTACTTAGATGAATTGATTAATCCATGCATTTAAATAATTATTGAGTTATATGCATTATGTTAAATGTTGAATGGTTGTTGTGCTTGATTTACAGAATAGTTGAAACTAGTTTAGTGGATAAAGCAAGTTAAGATTTATTTGAGGTGATATTAGAAATAATTTTGTTATGCATGATAGTTATTTTAACTATATTTTTGCCTTCCTAAAATTGATAAGGATTTGTTAGAAAATATTCTGATATATTCTGTTAAATCATATTACTTGTTTTACAGAAAGTTTGAACTTAATTTAATGATAAAGAAAGTAAGAATTGTTGATAGTGAAATCTTTTGTTATGCATATATCGGAATTGCTTTCTTGCGTAAAGAATCAATGAAACATGTTGCAAAATATTTTGATTAAGTGGTGAGTCATCTGTAGAGTAACGTGAGTTGTTGACGGTTATGCTTAGTGCATAGGTGACACCGGTTATTTTTATGATACATGTGTTACCTTGCATTTCATGGCATGCTATGACACCGGTCATTGTTAGTTTAAAGTTGAAACTGAAAATAACTCAACTTGAATACACCGTTGACTGGTCATGGTGCCGCTAAATTGAATCTTTCCAGTGCAACCACATTTGCCTTTATGGGGGCCATTGATTCGGTCCATTGACACGGCCTCTGGTCGGTGCCTCCATCTAGGGAAGGTTATGTCGTGTTTGTCCTGGCC
This sequence comes from Triticum dicoccoides, assembly GCF_002162155.2. NCBI lineage: Eukaryota > Viridiplantae > Streptophyta > Magnoliopsida > Poales > Poaceae > Triticum > Triticum dicoccoides. Next base: position 452,968,707 of record NC_041390.1, on the reverse strand, counting down.
CGGCAAGAAGACTTAACCTTGTGTGCTCGTTGATAAGATTATGGTACCAGTTTCCCCGAGTGGGAGTTTGGCCACGACAGTGGTCAGGGGTGTCTTTGGTAGACACGGGGCCACTGAGGACCAGCCCATTGGGTATTTGGGTCAGAGTGGTTGGGAGAGTGATGTGGCAATGGAGGAGTTTCGTCGGAATGCCGTTGGTCCACTCGAATGGGAGTGCGAGGCCATGGGTTCTGTGGTGTGGGTCCAGTGTGCTACCTCTGCAGAGTGTGTAATCTATCGATAGCCGCGTCCACGGTTAAGGACACCTCGTAGTAGGTCACACCATGAGTCAACGAATAATAAAAATTACACACTAAGTTGTAAACTTTGCATTATCAAGGACGGCAGAAGGGCCATCGAGGAATTTGGGACCAGATATTGGTCATGGTTATGATCGCCGTAAGGAACACGAGTCATTTTGTTAAAGACCACATTGGTGGTGTTTGTGATCTGAGGAGGATCACAGTTGGTAAGTTGTCCTGAGGGATGTTTGAGCATGATCACGGCATGTTGGCATATAGTGTTGCATCATTAATAATTGGCTAAATATCATGATATTGTTTGTCATTATGATTATGCTTGTGGTGAGCTTGCAAGTACATTCAATGTACTGACCTGGCGTGTCATGCCAGATTTCAGGAAAGTCTCGTTGGAAAGGAGCGTTGTTTGAGTCTAGATCGTGTCCACATCTGTGTCCCTGTGATATGGAGCTTCCGCTACGACGTTATTCCGCTGCCACGTAGTTGTTCGGATCAAGGCCCCTTTATGTTCACTAAATAATGTACATATTGTTCAGCCGCACCGAGTGTGCCGCTTGGCCTCGACCACTGTTGTAATATGAACTCTGTTCCGCTAGTATCAATAAAGCGGTTGTTTTCTGTACCAATTTGTTGTGTGTTGCCAGAAGATATGGTCTCTGGGCTGGCAATGCAGGGTAAACCGGTCGCTCTGAGCTGGGGTGCCACGCTAGACTACGACGGGTTAACTGGACGCTAGGCGCGAGAAAAATTGAGTGCCGGTAGCAGTTATAGCTGGTTGTTGCATTCTAGTCATTTGATTATTATTGTTATGCTAACCTGCTAATGGTTGTGAGTGTAGATGGCTCCGGTGCCGTATCCGTGCCAGTTGCAGCTGATGTCGTACACGTCACCGCACCTTCTCCGCAACGTGTGGCGTCGGCTGTACCCTCACAGAGACGAACCAGTCTACCATGTGTACCGGGAGCGTCTAGCAGACTCAGTGTGTGAGTATCACGCAGTGGTTACTCTGCGCACCAGTTCTGATTCCGGCTCTTACACTCGCACTACTCGGAGCGGTTACGCCTCCACCGCTTCTCATGCTCTCATTTTGCCGCATTTGAGATCCTTGTCAAGCTTTGTTATACCGAGGTTCAAATGCAGCACCACCCAGGTTTCTATTACTACCCATCTCTGCACGATAACGGTCGTGTCCGTTTTCCCCTCGTTGACCCGGAGTCTGATAGTGTTGCTAGCCATCTTGCTCGTTATATCACTGCTAGCTATCTGATGATCCACGAGCTGGCTCGAGAGTTGACTCGTGCCCGTACTACTTTAGCCGCTACCTTGGTCACTACTAGATCCACCACTACTCCGTCCTCACTGGGATTTACCCCGTATGTCCCAGTTAGTTCTAGCCCTCCTATTTTGCCGGTTACTCCCCCGGGTAGCACAGGCGTCTCCGCCATGAACCCTCCCAGTGCTCCTACCGAGTGGGTCTCACTTCTTGCTACCCCTGCAGCCCCGATGCTTCATCCTACCCTTGCCCCCAAGGGAGAGCCCTCGAGGCAGCGTCGTCGCGTTACCTTTAACCCGGAGGTTTCCATTAACCACGTCAGTTCGGGATCTGAGATCGCTTCAGGGGAGGACACCGCGGCACCAGCAGAGCAGTAGTGTCTTTGAGTATTCGCAGTCATCCAGATGGTGTACGGATGTAGTTGTATGAGTCATGATGCTTCATGTATGAGAGTAGTGGAACCAGTCATCTTGTTTAATTTTCATGTATGATTCTATGTATAATTATGTTGGACTTTTATCGCCATATTTTCTTCGCTCTTTTTGGTCTTTTTCATGAGTTGTTGCTGGCTTTTCCCCAATTTTATTCTTGGGTGTCTCTCATCTCGATTGCGTTGCCTTGGGAAAAATACTCAATAGGATGACGCGGGGAGGCAACAGTAGCCATGTTCGCGAGAGAACTCCTGTTCGTCGTTCCGCACGACACGCAGGATATTCTCCCGAGCCGGACGTTGAACCACCACCTCCATCGCCTGATCGTCCATCCACCGAGCAAGTTCTGCGTATGTTTGAAGAGAAAAGGAACAATGACCTGATTGAAATATTGAGAAGTGTGCAAGCTATGGTTGGACAGAATGGAAATCAAAATGGTCACCACTCAAAGCTGTCAGATTTTCAGAGGACCAATCCACCCAATTTCAGTCAGGTTGTTGACCCTTTGGATGCAAACGATTGGTTACGGACCATGGAGAAAAAGCTTGAGATCGCCCGTACTGAAGGAAATGATAAAGTCCCATTTGCAACCCATTACCTTGAAGGCGCAGCTGCCATATGGTGGGAAAATACAAAAGCCATGTGGCCGATTGATGAGGAAGTCACCTGGGAAAAATTCAAGGATAAGTTCCGCAAGTATCACATCCCTACTGGAGTTATGAAGGCCAAGCAGCGTGAATTTGTTACGCTCATCCAAGGAAATCAGTCTGTGGCTGAGTATCTACAAAAATTCAATCATCTGTCCCGTTACTCTCTGTATGACAGGGCCACTGAAGAAAGGAAGATTGACAAATTTCTTGGAGGTTTAAATCCACAACTTCGGTGTGCTCTCAGTATGTTTGATTTCACCGAATTCCAAACTCTCATGGACAAAGCATTCATTGCTGAACGGGAGCACAAACTTATATCGGATAATAGGTCTGCTAACAACGACAACAAGCGCAAGTTTGAGCCAAAGAAGGATGGACAACCTGTGCAAAAAGCTCGTACCTGGAAGCCGACTCAGGTGGAATACAGGCCAAATTGGCAGCAGAATATTAACAGGACCACCACTCAAGTCAAGAATATTGTAACCAGTCCAACGCATGAGGAGCGCCAGCGCAATAATACTTGTTTCAATTGCGGGCAGGCCGGACATTATGCCAAACAGTGCCCCAAAAACAACAGGGTGAATGCCTTGAGCAGGCCACAAGTCAACTATATGGAGTCAGGGCCAACTGGGCACGTGAATCATATCTCCGCTGATGAAGCCCAAGAGAAGCCAGAAGTCGTCATTGGTATGTTTTATGTTAATGACATACCTGTAGTAATTTTATTTGACTCTGGGGCTTCCCATTCTTTTATTTCTCGGAGTTTTGCCGCCCAAAACAATTTTCCTTGCACCATTTTGGGCAAAAATATGCTGGTACAAACCCCGGGATCTATAATCAAGAGCAATCTAGTCTGCCGTGATCTGGAGATCAATATCAATGGGGTCCACTTTCCAACATCTCTGATAATCATTGAGTCTGAACAGTTGGATATTATATTGGGGATGAATTGGCTGACCAAATATCAAGTTTGTATAAACTACGCAACCCGAGAAGTTAGTTTGACCAGTCTGAATGGGCAGCTCATCAAATTCTATGCTCGCAAGCATGTACCCAAGCCAGAACTAGTTTGCACCGCTGTGGTTGAGTTGGAATTTATTCCTGTGGTCAGTGAATACCCTGATGTGTTTCCAGAAGAACTGTCAGGCATGCCACCAGATCGGGAACTGGAGTTTGCCATAGATCTTGTGCCTGGAACCACACCAATATACAAGAAGTATTACCGGATGCCCTCATCAGAATTAGTGGAACTAAAGAAACATCTTGACGAATTACTCCAGAAGGGTTATATTCGTCCCAGCTCTTCATCGTGGGGGTCACCTGCAATTTTCATGGGCAAAACGGATGGCAGTCTTCGTATGTGCATAGATTACCGTCAGCTGAATGGGGTCACCATCAAAAACAAATACCCACTGCCAAGGATTGATGATCTATTTGATCAGCTCAGTGGGGCTGAAGTATTCTCAAAAATCGATTTACGGACCAGATATCATCAGCTCAAGATTAAAAAGGAAGATATTCCTAAGACCGCATTCACTACACGATACAGTCTTTACGAATATACTGTGATGTCCTTTGGTCTCACCAATGCCCATGCCTTCTTCATGCATATGATGAACAAAGTGTTCATGGACTTCCTCGACAAATTCGTGGTAGTCTTTATCGACGATATCCTCATTTATTCCAAGAATGAAGAAGAGCATAAGGATCACCTCCGAGCAGTGTTACAATGGCTCCGCGACCATCAGCTATACGCCAAGTTCAGCAAGTGCGAATTTTGGCTCAAGCAAGTCGGGTTTCTTGGACATGTACTATCCACCGAAGGTATAGCCGTGGACCCGAGCAAAGTAAAGGATGTGCTCGATTGGGTACCACCCACGACTGTAACGCAGATCCGGAGTTTTCTCGGATTAGCTGGATACTATCACCGTTTCATTGAAGGGTTTTCCAAAATTGCTAAACCTATGACGGAACTACTCAAAAAGGATACAAAGTTTGAGTGGACAGAGGACTGTGAGAAGAGTTTTAATGAGCTAAAGACGCGTCTGACGACCGCACCGGTATTGACTCTTCCAGACATTTATCGCAGCTTTGATGTGTAGTGCGATGCCTCCAGACAAGGTATTGGTTGCGTATTGATCCAAGACGGCAAGGTAGTAGCGTATGCCTCACGACAACTACGACCACACGAGGGAAATTATCCTACTCATGACTTGGAATTGGCTGCAGTGGTTCATGCATTAAAAATTTGGAGACACTATCTCATTGGAAAAACATGCCAAATTTTTACTGACCATAAAAGCCTCAAGTACATCTTCACTCAGCCAGATTTAAATCTCCGTCAGCGAAGATGGTTAGATTTTGTCAAGGATTATGACCTTGGAATAAATTACCATCCAGGCAAGGCCAACGTTGTTGCCGATGCGCTCAGTCGAAAGCCCGTCAACTTAAATGCCATGTTAAAATTAGTGCCTACCAAACTTCAGGAGGAGATCGCTCAGCTCAATTTGGTCATCATGGATGCTGGCCTCACTAATATTTTGGAAGTTACCCCCACATTCGAGATGGATATCCGCAAGGCCCAGCCAGATGACGCCGAACTACAAAAGCATGCAAAGCAGTCCCCAGATTTCTTCAAGGACAACTTCGGTACCCTCCGGTTCCGTGGATGAATTTGTATACCAGATCAACCGGACTTGAAGAAGAAAATTTTGTCAGAAGCACACGAATCCTCGTGTTCCATTCATCCGGGATGTACGAAAATGTATGAATACCTTAAACGAATATTCTGGTGGGATGGGATGAAGAAAGATATTGCCTATTTTGTAGCCTGTTGGGACATATGCAACAAGGTGAAAGCAGATCATCAGAAGCCAGCTGGACTTCTCCAACCACTACCAGTTTCACAGTGGAAATGGGATGATGTTTGCATGGATTTCATCACCGGATTGCCTAGGACTCAGCGAGGCAAAGACGCCATCTGGGTTATAGTGGACACCCTCACCAAGGTTGCTCACTTCATCCCGATCAGCACCAGCTACAAAGCAAATGAACTTGCATAACTGTATGTATCCAGAATCGTCAGTCTGCATGGAGTGCCCCGAACTATCACTTCCGACCGAGGATATTTGTTTACCTCCGCTTTCTGGTCCCGTCTCCATCAAGCCTTGGGGACAGCACTGAAATATAGTACTGCTTATCACCCTCAGACGGACGGTCAGACAGAGCGAGTAAATCAAATACTCGAAGATATGTTGCGATCCTGTGTGTTAGCCAACGGGGAAAAATGGGAAGATTGTTTGCCATACGCCGAGTTCTCGTATAACAACAGTTTCCAGACCAGTCTAAAGATGTCACCGTATGAAGCTCTATATGGTCGTAAGTGCCGCACTCCTCTAAATTGGTCTCAAGCTGGAGATAGCCATATCTTCGGAACCGATCTCGTGATGGAAGCTGAGAGACAAGTCAGGGAAATCAGAGACCGACTGCAATTGGCCAAATACCGTCAGAAGAGTTATTATGACGCAAAGCACCGGCAGGTCAGTTTTGAGCCCGGAGAACACATGGCATTCCTATGAAAGGAGTTAAGCGATTTCAGACTCGTGGAAAGCTGGCACCCAGATTCATTGGTCCATTCCCAATTATGTCTCGAGTGGGTACAGTTGCATACCAACTGGAACTACCCCCGGAGCTGTCGGATATACACAATGTGTTCCATGTTTCGCAATTGACACGATGCATATCCCCGCCTGAGAAAAGGACTACAATGAGTGAGATAGAGTTGGCAAAGGATTTCACTAATGAAGAAAGACCGTTCAAAATTTTGGATCAAATGGAAAGGGTCACTCGCAACAAAGCCAGAAAATTTAACAAGGTTCAGTGGGAGCATCACACAGAGTCAGAAGCAATTTGGGAGCAGGAAGAATTCCTTAAGGGTCAGTATCCAGAGTGGTTTTCTCAAGCAACCGAATCTCGAGGACGAGATTCATTCTAAGTGGGGGAGGTTTGTGACAGCCTGGTTTTTTCCCTCTTTCATTTGTTTGAGTTTTCATTTCAATTTTTTTGAAACTTGGAGTTTTTGAATCTTTTCATTTGGACTTAAACACTTGGGCATCCTTGGCTTTAACCCAAGTATTCATTTCTCTCCCAAACCATCATTTCACTTATGATCCACCTCAAAATAATCTTTGGAATATTTTTCTTTAATGAAAAATATTCAATTTCTCTGTAAAACCCTAAGCCAAATCTGTTTGCTCCAAAGCAACCCTAATTTTTATGGCTCAGAAAATTCCGAGACAATTCATAAATATTCTTGAAACCCTAGGGCACCCCCGTGAGCAAAAATATGTCATCACTTTTGGATTATTTTTGCTACAGAAAATCTTTTCTGTTCTGGACAGAAATGGTGGTTTCTACAGCAACTACCATTTTACTTGCTCCATTCGACTTGATCTTTCTTGTGCATAGTTACTTTAGTAACTCTAAGCTAGCCTCCAAAGCACAGCTTCAAACTCCCAGCCAGTTGACCACAGTAACATCACAAAGTTATTGTCCAGAAACTTACCAGACTTGTAAAACTTTCTCTACTGCACCTGGATCCAAACCCAACCGTGGTAAACTTCAAAACCACCACGAACAACATGCCAGACATGGTTTTTGGACGAAGGTCGGCCTATGGAGGGAGTTCACGCGGTGACCACGCGTGTCCATGATGCCAGGCATGCGTGTCGACGCGCTCTAGGAGCCGCCGAGCGCTCTGTTCGCGCGTGCTCACTTCCCCCGCTTGCCAAACCTAGCCAAAGCTCGCCACCATCAACGTCTCGACACCATTAACTCCACCCTGGCTCTCACCGACGCCAGAGCTTGCCGCATCGAGCACGGGCAAGGTCCGGCCAGCCCAACAGTGTGTGCGCACTATGTTCGTCGTCACCCCCCTTGATCCTGTGCTCGTCTCCGCTCGCTCACAGTGGCCGCGTGACCTCCGTCGCCTTCTCCCCCTCTCACTGACGCCGCTCGTCGCCGGGCACCATGGACAGGTGTCCACCGGCGGAGCCCGAAGCACCCTCGCCGCTCGCCTATATATAGAGCCCCTCCCCACCCTCTCTAAGCATCCTCCAGCACTCACACACACTCCACGGTAGAGTAGGAAGCCGTATCCCGGCCGGGCAGGCCTCGGGCCGCCGTCCCCGAGCTCGAGCTCGCCGGCGATCCCCTCTGGTCGCCGTGGCAGCTCCAGCCCCTCCCAGGTCTGAGCGACCTCTCCAGGGCCTCCGCCTCTCTCCGGTGAGGCCGTCTTGCCCGCTTGGAGCCCCTGGAACAGCCTCTGCTCGCTGTCTTCCCCAACTCCGATGACTTCCCCATTCTGCCTCCGCCCGCGAGCAAGATTCCGACGTCGTCCGACCACCCTTAGCTACGCTACGGGTACGGGCAGGTGCGCCTCGACCTCCTCTTGCCATCCCTCCCTCTTGTTCTGGCCAAAGAGCCATCGTCGCCGGCGAGAGCTCCGGTGAAGCCGCAGCCGTCACTGTTTCTTTCCCCCTCTTCCCCCACCTGACTAGCGGGGCCTGCTAGTCAGCCACTTAGTACACGCGCAAAGCGGTACGAGTGGTGGCGCCCCTGGGCTTTTACGCCTTCGACGTCACCCCCCAGTCTTTTCTTTTATTCAAATTCATTTGAATTTACAGAACACTTCAAACAGTTTTAACTTTTTAACCATAAGTCCAAATGAATTGATTCTTTTTGCATTGTGTTCTTTGAAAGAAAATCTAATAGCTCACCAAAGATGAGATTTTTCTGAGCTGTTTAGAATTTCTGGTGAATTTCAGAAGTGTTCTTGATATTTTCTTTGTGTGTTTAAAATTATTTTCAGAAGGTGAGGCTTGTCTTGAGGATCACCAGGAGGGTTGTGAACCTCATCTGCACTAAGGCAAGCCACATCAACATTTTTATGATGCCATCTCAATATTTGTGATTTTCTTACTTGAATGAATTGATTAATCCATGCATTTAAATAATTATTGAGTTATATGCATTCTATTAAATGTTGAATGGTTGTTATGCTTGATTTACAGAATAGTTGAAACTAGTTTAGTGGATAAAGCAAGTTAAGATTTATTTGAGGTGATATTAGAAATAATTTTGTTATGCATGATAGATATTTTAACTATATTTTTGCCTTCCTAAAATTGATAAGGATTTGTTAGAAAAAATTCTGAAATATTCTGTTAAATCATATTACTCGTTTTACAGAAAGTTTGAACTTAATTTAATGGTAAAGAAAGTAAGAATTGTTGATAGTGAAATCTTTTGTTATGCATATAAAAAGTTATCGGAATTGCTTGCTTGCGTAAAGAATCAATGAAACATGTTGCAAAATATTTTGATTAAGTGGTGAGTCATCTGTTGAGTAACGTGAGTTGTTGACGGTTATGCTTAGTGCATAGATGACACCCGTTATTTTTATGATACATGTGTTACCTTGCATTTCATGGCATGCTATGACACCGGTCATTGTTAGTTTAAAGTTGAAACTAAAAATAACTCAACTTGAATACACCGTTGACTGGGTCATGGTGCCGTTGAATTGAGTCTTTCCAGCGCAACCACATTTGCCTTTATGGGGGGCCTTGATTCGGTCCATTGACACGGCCTCTGGTCGGTGCCTCCATCTAGGGAAGGTTATGTCGTGTTTGTCCTGGCCCGGCAAGCAGACTTAACCTTGTGTGCTCGTTGATAAGATTATGGTACCGGTTTCCCCGAGTGGGAGTTTGGCCACAATAGTGGTCAGGGGTGTCTTTGGTAGACACGGGGCCACCCAGGACCAGCCCATTGGGGATTTGGGTCGGAGTGGCCGGGAGAGTGATGTGGCAATGGAGGAGTTTCGTCGGAATGGCGTTGGTCCACCCAAATGGGAGTGCGAGGCCATGGGTTCTGTGGTGTGGGTCCAGTGTGCTACCTCTGCAGAGTGTATAATCTATCGATAGCCGCGTCCACAGTTAAGCACACCTCATAGTAGGTCACAGCATGAGTCAACGAATAATAAAAATTGCACACTAAGCTGTAAACTTAGCATTATCAAGGATGGTAGAAGGGCCATCGAGGAATTTGGGACCAGATATTGGTCGTGGTTGTGATCGCCGTAAGGATCACGAGTCATTTTGTTAAAGACCACATTGGATCACGGTTGGTAAGTTGTCCTGAGGGACGTTTGAGCATGATCACGGCATGTTGACATATAGTGTTGCATCATTAATAATTGGCTAAATATCATGGCATTGTTTGTCATTATGATTATGCTTGTTGTGAGCTTGCAAGTACATTCAGTGTACTGACCTGGCGTGTCATGCCAGATTTCAGGAAAGTCTCGTTGGAAAGGAGCGATGTTCGAGTCTAGATCGTGTCCACATCGGTGTCCCTGTAATATGGAGCTTCCGCAATGACGTTATTCCGCTGCCACGTAGTTGTTCGGATCGAGGCCCCTTCATGTTCACTAAATAATGTACATATTGTTCAGAAGCACCGAGTGTGCCGCTTGGCCTCGACCGCTGTTGTAATATGAACTCTGTTCCGCTAGTATCAATAAAGCGGTTGTTTTCTATACCAATTTGTTGTGTGTTGCCAGAAGACATGGTCTCTGGGCTGGCAATGCAGGGTAAACCGGTCGCTCTGAGCCGGGGTGCCACAAATCCCTACTCACTCACATTGATATCTATTAATGGGCATCTCCATAGCCCGTTGATACACCTAGTTTGTGATGCCCCCGATTCAATCGTACACTAATCATACACGCAAATGTGTACGATCAAGATCAGGGAATCACAGGAAGATATCACAACACAACTCTAGACACAAATCAAAAATAATACAAGCTTTATATTACAAGCCAGGGGCCTCGAGGGCTTGAATACAAGCTCGATACACAAGAGTCAGCGGAAGCAACAATATCTGAGAACAGACATAAGTTAAACAAGGACGCCTTAAGAAGGCTAGCACAAAAGCAACACGATCGAAGAGGCAAGGCCTCCTGCCTAGGACCTCCTAACTACTCCTGGTCGTCGGCGGCCTCCACGTAGTAGCATCCATCGGCGGTGGCATCTGGCTCCAGGGATCCACCATCTGGTTGCAACAACCAGAAAGAAGAAAGAATGGGGAAAGGGGGAGCAAAGCAACCGTGAGTACTCATCCAAAGTACTCGAAAGCATCAGATATGTACTAAGTATGCCTTGGTATCAAAAGGAAGGTTTGTATCTCTGGACTGAACTGCAGAATGCCAGAATAGAGGGGGAAGGCCTAGCCTATCGAAGACTAGCATCTTCAAGCAGCTCCGAGCATCTTACAGCATGTAGAAGTGTAAAGAGTAGCATTTTAATATTTAACAAGCATGTTGTAGCATCAATGCCCAGAGATCCTTCCTCGACTCCCTGCGAGAAAGCAATCTCGGAGCCACATATCCATCACTTAACTCAAGTATCCATTTCTAATTATATAAGATCAGGATATAAGTCTAAACATCCATTACCGTGCAGACGGTATTCGAATATATATCTTCCCTGCAGGAGTGCACCACATTACCCAACACACTCAATCACTCTGGCCAGACACACCTTTCTGGGGTCAATGCTCGACCTTGGAAGATCAACACGTCGCAGCCCTACCTAGGCTCAGCAGAGAGGTCCCCGCCGGTCTACATCCTAAGCACTCCGGAGTCTTGGGCCCATCACCCGCAACACTCCGGGTCATTGCGAGAAGGGTGGATACCAACACCGCCTCGGATGGCCAGCACGATCCGACCGTGCCGCACTGCTGAACTGGATGTCTGACAAAGCTTCGGCTGATACGTCGAGGCCCATATCTATTCTCGCGTGGTGATTAGTGTGTAAAGGCCAGAGGCCAACTCAGAACAAATACCCAAACCTGCTAGTGCATTGGGGGCTCGCGAAGATGAGCAGAGACTCACGATAATGTGACCCCGTCGCCCCGTCTCGTGGACTTACGGCAAGGGCCCAGACTGCCCGGCCGTGCCATGTGGAAAACTCGCGGGTGCTCTACGGGCCCGCCCGACTTTCACATCAACTCGCGGGTACCCCTCATGGCCGACCCGACTTCAACAATGGTCTCAAGTAAGTCAAGGTAACCGTGTGTCCAAACATCAAGGGGAAAACCCGAGGAATCACCCCCGGTGGATTCCACTCAATGTACTCATCAAGGTGAACGTAAGAGGGACCACCCTCGAGGTTCACACTTGAGGTGTTGAACGACAGAGCCGTATCGAGAATGGTGAAAGAGGAAATCACCCTTGATGACCACGACCGAATAGCTACACTACAGAATTATCATCAGGAGTGCGTTATGAGGGATCACCCTCGGCACTCGATAGTAGATCTGCAGAGTCGAGAAACAAAAGGGGCGTGATGCGATGTGAGGTGTTGGGCTCTGGTCATCGATCATGTTGATCGAGTCATCGGAGATGAAGCAGGGGCAACAAGGACAATGTGGGGGTCACTGATGGATCACTAACCAACCTATACTAAGCAGTTTAGGATAAGCAGGTAAGGTACAACAACAGGTTACAAAAGCAGGCTATGCATCAGAATAGGAGCAATCAATAATAGTAGCAAAATCTAATGCAAGCATGAGAGAATGGAATGGGCGATATC
>NC_041390.1:452913547-452955990 GCF_002162155.2 Triticum dicoccoides | reverse complement strand
GTTGCTCAGGCAGAAGGAGGGGTCGTCGTCGACGTAGTCGATCGCAGCGGCATCGGCAGTCGTCACGGGGTCTACCAAAGAAAAGAGGGGGGGAGAAAACAGTAAATACATAGCAAGCAAGAGCATAACAGGGTAACAGGCAGAGCTAGAAGTGTTCTAACGTGGTGCTACACACCACCGGCGAAGGGGGATAACATCCGGGAATGCTTTCCCGAAGTTTGGCATTTTCGGACAAACGAACCAGAGGGTAAAAGTTCAATGTTCGCTATGCTAGGGGCATGTGACAGATGAACAGAGAACGTATTTGGATTCGTCTCGTCATTCTGAGCAACTTTCATGTATAAAACTTTTTCATCCGAGTTATGGATTATTTTCTATGATTTTTCAAAGTTTTATTTATATTCTGAAATTAATTTTCATTCGAAAATAAAAACTAAAATGCTACGGGTACCCAGCTCTGCGTACACAGAAGTGTACCAGAGGCTGACAGGTGGGCCAGGGGGTCCTAGTTGACCAGTCAACATTTGACTGGTCAACAGGGGGTGGGGTCCCCCTGTCATAGACTCATTTATCTAACTACAGATTAGAATTAACTAATCTAGTTTATTAGCTTAGTTAAACCTAATTAATTAAGATAATTAAACAATTAATTAATTATTAATTTTTAAAACCCATTTTTAGGAGCCTGGGAACTGCGGGCCCCGCTGGCAGTGGCCCATCTGGCCACTAGAGCGGGTTAGCGGGCATCGGGCGCTCGGGTGAGGGTGCTCGTCCAACAGGGCACGGCGAGGCCGTGGCCGGCAATGGCCACCGGGGCGCGGTGGGGCGCCAGCCAGGGAAGTGGGGCTGCGACAAGCAGCAAAGGGGGGCGACCCGGGGAGGAGCTGCAGGCTCGGCCGCAAGTGGCGCCGAGGCGAACGACGAGCGAGGCGCGCGACGAGCGGAGGGCGCGAGCGACAGGGAGAGGGGCGCGGTGAGCGCGCAACGGGTGCGGCCACGGGCGTAGGTAGGCGTGGTGACGCGCGTGAGGGGCGAGCGGCGACGACCACAACGTTTCGGGACGATGGGGAACAGGGGGAAGCGGGGCGCGTGAGCTCACCCCCGGTGCCGGGGAATGGTGCGGCGAGGCCTGGGAAGGTCCGGCGAGGCGGAACGGTGGCGGGGCGAGGTGGCGGCGACGGCGAACGGCATTGGCGTCGGGGCGTCATTGGGGAGGAGGTCGAGGACGGGGAGGCGCTTGGCAGGGAGGCGGTCCGGCGGGGGGTAATGCGTCTGGGTCGAGGAGGCGACGGGCATCGGGGCGGCGCGGGATCTGGCTCCTCTGCCCCGATCCAGACGGGGGGAGGAGGCGAGGGAGAGAGGGGAACGTTGGAGGAGTGAGTGGGAAGTGGGGTATCGACTAGGGTTTCCGGTGGCAAGGGGGCCATATAGGCCAGGGAGGTGCGGGGTGGGCCGGCCTGGTTGGTACAAGGCCAGCTGGGCCGAGGCCCACGGGGAGAGGGGGCCTCTCTCCTTTTTCTTTTTTTTGTAACTTTCTCCACATTTTGTATTTTTAAAATAATACCAAATAAGTTTTGTTGACCCCAAAACTTGCCACATAAATAGTAGACAATGTTTTGAGCTAGCACCCAAGATTTTTCAAGTGGTTTGGAAGAACATAAACATTTGTTTATTTGAGAAAGGCTATTTTAGTTGTTGTTGGACAACTTTCGATATTACAAGGGATTAACTTGTGAGTCAAATGATGTTGGTTTCTACACGACAATTATTTAGTGAAAAATTGCAACATGTCAAACATTTTTTTTAATGTTTAACAGATTTGAATTTTTGACTTTAACCTTGGATTTGAATTAGAATGGTGATTTTGATCAAGTGACGATTAGCAACAGTAATGTAATGACATGGCATCATTAACAGGGGATTACTGTAGCTTAATTATCCGGACGTCACATAGTTGATGTGAGACTATCTTCTCCTTTTTTGTCTTCTCCACAACCACCATTCTAGTCCACATATAGTGTTATGTCCATGGCTCACGCTCATGTATTGCATGAAAGTTGAAAAAAATTTAGATTACTAAAGTATGAAACAATTGCTTGGCTTGTCATTGGGGTTGTGCATGATTAAATACTTTGTGTGATGAAGATAGAGCAACAGCCAGACTATATGATTCTGTAGGGATAACTTTCTTTATGTCACATCCTAGCTAGTCCATGCATTAGAGTGTTGCATCATGTCTACTTTTCATCAGAAACTTGAATTGGGGAAGACAGAACCCCCAGAACCCCTCTGAATTGATCTAAGGCTTACTAAAAATATTTTCAATGAACCTGAAATGCCCTTCTAAAAAGTTCACTCTCTTTGTCTTGGGTTAGAACCTCTGGAAAAATTGGTGCACAATTTGCTAGGTCAACAGAAGGTCATTGAATTAAATCATATGTAAGTTGCATCTGGGCATTTAAATGCTAGTAAATATTTTACATGCTCAAATAATTCTGAAGATAAGTGTGGGCTGTTGGAAATATTCTAAACAGAGCCTCTGATTATTTTCAGGATTTTTAGAAGTGCCTAGCTATTTTTAATAAAGCCACAAACCTACAGAAAAATAGAAAACAAAAATTTAAAGAGAGGGAGAGAACTTACCTGGCCGCAGCCCATCAGCCGGCCCACCTGGCGGCCCAGCGCTGTGCTGGCCCATGCCAGCCAGCTGCTTCGTCCCCGCCAGGCAGGCAGAGAGCTGACGCCGGCGAGCGCGAGCTCGCCACACCACCAGCAGCTTGCCGCTTCGCGCGCCTGGACCCTGGGCAGGCTCCACGTCGCCGCCCCGACCCTGTGGACACCTCACTCGCCCCCCTGCATCTCTCCCTCGCTCTCCCGCACCATGGCCGACGCACCTGCCGCCGCACCGCCGACGTAGTCGTGCCCTCCGTCGTCCCCGTGCTGCGCCACTGTGTCCGTTCGCTCTGCCATCGTCGACTACATCGAGCAGGCCGAGCCCCGAGCGCTCGCACACTCTGCAACACCTCCACCGACCCCGTCTTCGTCGACACCGCCGGAGATCCCCTTCGTCGTT
This sequence comes from Triticum dicoccoides, assembly GCF_002162155.2. NCBI lineage: Eukaryota > Viridiplantae > Streptophyta > Magnoliopsida > Poales > Poaceae > Triticum > Triticum dicoccoides. The sequence continues at coordinate 452,952,917 of NC_041390.1, read as the reverse complement.
GCCACCGCATCAGCTCATCCCCGACCGCGCCGTCCGTTCCTACGTGACCGCCATGAGCTCAGCTACCTCCCCATCCTCTCCGTTTTGCTTTCTCGTGCACCGTAGCAACTGCACGAAGCTTCACCGCACGCGCCACCGCCGAGCTCGTCGCCGACGTGTCTTCGGCCAACCACCGGCCACACCATCATGTCCAACACACTCACTGCATCCCCAGGAGCCCAACGCACCTCACCACGCGCCTCGCTATGCCCCGTAGCCTCGGGTTCATCTTCACCCGACCCCGGCGATCGCCAAGCTCGACGCCGGCGACGTTTCCGGCCACCCCGAGCTCAACCACCGCCACCAAACGCCGCAGCTTGCTCCCAACTAGCCGTAGATGGTCTCCGTCGTCCATTTGGTTGCCGGAATGCACTAATGCACTTCCACCGCCGCGTCTGGCCTCGCCGGCGGCTAAAGCCGGCGGGTTTGACCCGTTGACCTTGACTAGGTGGGCCCAGGTTGACTCCTCTGAGTCTATGACAAGTGGGGCCCCCCACTGCTAATTAACCTAGGTTAGTTTTAACTAAATTTAATTAGTTTAAATAACTACTGACACGCGGGACCCACTGGTCAGGTTGACCTAGACGTCCCCTTTGACCACTGACGTCACCCTGACGCAATGCTGACGCATTAATCCAATTACTAGAATTATTCTTATACAGGAAATTCCAGAAATTGTTGCAAACTTCAAAAATTCACAGAAATTAATCTGTAACTCCAAATGCAAAGATTTATATATGAATTTTGATCAGAAAAATTCAATCTATCCATTGGTATTGGTTTCATGCATGACAGAACAAGTTAACCTTGCTGTTTAAGAAAAATAAGATAATGCACTAATATGGCTATGTTAAATGAACTAACATTTGAATCTTTGATTCAAATGAGTTCATTCCTTTCTGTTTTAGCTTGCATTAGGCCAAGACACATTCATATTGCCATGTCATAGCATGCATCATATTATTGCATATCGTCATGTGTTGATTATGTTCGGTATGTCTTTCGTGGTAGGTTCTGCCTCCGAGGATAACCCCGAATATCCGTCTGAAGGGTAGTATCCTACTACCACTACATCAGGCAAGCAACCCATTGATCATTCCGATACAAACCCATGTTCTCGCTTCTGCTCTTGTTTACTGCATTAAGACAACGCGATTCAAACTACTGTGTGTTGCGGTAGTTGAACCCACTTCCTTTGCATGACCTGTCATTGCCATAGTAACTAGATGAAACCCACTAGAATGTGTAGGAGTTGATTGAGCCATATTTGTGTTCCTACCATGCTATGCTTGCTATGCTTAGAGTTGTGTCAGGTCTGGCTCATCGGGATGATGAACTAGAGTGAAAGGTTGTGTCGGTATCGAGGGTGAAAGTGTTGAATATGATTTGGTAAAGGAATCGATGAGAGGCCATGTAGGAGTACATGGTGGGTTGTTTCATTGAGTCTGTCCCTAAGAACTGAGATCTGTATGTGTGATTTAAGATCAGCTACTACCACACATTGGGCCCTGAAATATGACCCTGCTCGACTTACTGACCCCTCTCGTCCTCTGTCCAGGAGTTGCAAGTAGTTTCTGGTGTTTGTAGTATGTTGGGGGCCGCACGGAGTGCTGACCATAGGGGTGGACTATGTTGCGGTAGGCACATGGCCCGGTGTACCAATTCGCCCGTTTGGTGTCTCGGGAACCCTGCACACATCATTCGGGGCCATTAGTGGAAACCTCGGCCGGACTCCCTGCGGATGGAACCCGAATAGGCGATAAACCTAGACTAGAGACTTGTGTGGATGGTTAGGTCGTGGTCTACACCCACGCTGGCTTTCGCTTGAAGTCTGCCGAGCACATATCATGTGTAGACGCCAAGTGGTGGAAACATGTGTGACGAAGTACACCCCTGCAGGGTATAAACTATTCGAATAGCCGCGTCCGCGGTAAAGGACTACTTGGTCGCCTATGCAGTTCATAGACAAGTAAATGGATACTACTAAAAGCCTCAAGATAAGTGTCAGTACTGCGGTCGGCCCTCTCGTAGGTTGACGAGAGAGAATCCACGGTGGAGTATTGTGTTGGTGATTAGTGGACTCGTGTGCGACAAATGCTTTACAACTTGTGTCTTTCGTAGGATAGCTTAGCCATGAGTCAAAGCTGGCTGGCTGCAATAACTCCACTACCTTCTTGAGAATGTGCATGTATAGTAGGATTCTGTTGTATGACTTGCAAAGTACCTCCGTACTCATGTTGCTTTAATTAATGTTTTCAGAGGACAACACCGCCCCCTCCGATGGGTTCTATGTAGACCTCAACGTTGACAAGTGACTAGCCACCCAGGTGGTGGTCCAAGACTTGTGAAGGGCCGATGTAGATAGAAAGGCTTCGCCAAGCCTTCTTTCTTTCTAGTGTCTGTACTCAGACTAAGTTGCTTCCGTATGTGCTTGTATGATTGCATGACTTGATTGTCGGGTCATGTGACCCCTATCTGTATGAACATGTTATGTATAGCTCCTCGGAGCCTTTTAAATAAAGTACTTGAGTTGTAGAGTTTTGTTGTGATGCCATGTTGTATGTACTCATATCGGGCATATTGTGTGTATGTTTGAAATGCTTGGTATGAGTGGGATCCGACAATCTAGTTGTTTATCCTTGGTAGCCTATCATATGGGGAAATGTAGCCTAGTGCTTCCTGAGCGATAGTAGTCCGCTACAGCCCGGTTCACCGGAGTCCTGCTAGCCCAGCACTACTGCTCTGGACACTTGACTGGCCGGCATGTGTTTCACTTCGTTCCTGTGTCTGTCCCTTCGGGGAAATGTCACGCGGTGACATCCGGAGTCCTGCCTAGCCTGCTACAGCCCGGGTTACCGGAGTCCTGTTAGCCCAGTGCTACAGCCCGGGTTCACACATTGATGACCGACATGCTCGATGTGATTCATGTATGCCTGTCCCCATGGGTTAGTGCCGCTTTGGGTTCACGACTAGCCATGTCGGCCCGGGTTCTCTATCATATGGATGCTAGCGACACTATCATATACGTGAGCCAAAAGGCGCAAACGGTCCCGGGCCATGGTAAGGCGACACCCGTGGGTTACCGTGCGTGAGGCCGCAAAGTGATATGAGGTGTTACCATCTGGGTCGATGTGACTTGGAATCGGGGTCCTGACAGCGTTGGCATCAGAGCTGGACTGCCTGTAGGTTCGCTAAGCCAAACTGGTCGATGTCGAGTCTAGAAATGCTTTAGTTATATGTAGGGGAATTGATTGTGGGAGGGACGTAAGGCTCTTTTTACTCCTTTACCTTATGCCCTCTGATCTGTGTCATTCTCTTCTCATTCTACGTGGGTTAAGGACTAGGCTCTCTTCTCTCTATCAGGTTCACGTGTTACTAATCCGTAGTAACTTATAGGATTGTTGGTTACCAGCCTCAGTACAGTTTCTACTACTTTTGTTTGTTACCAGTTGAACCAGAACCTTGATATGATGTTGTTGAGTGGTTTTGCAATCTGTTGTGAATGTCTCAAATCTGTTCCTGAGCATTTACAACTATTATGTTGTCCAATTTTCCCTAGAAATTCTAATGTCTTTGCATTGTGGTTGTGCTTTCAGATGGCCACTCGTGCTCAAAACCAAGTGGTTTGCCTGCCCCGGTGCCTCGATGTGCCCGGCCATACGGCTATGTTAGTCCGGGTAATGATCGAGACGGGTTACCGTTGGTATCCCGAATACACGGTCGAAGAGCAATTCCGAGACTTTAATCAAAGCCAATATTTCTGTACCGTCAGGATATGTCCTTCTTATCCTGGATCTACCGAGCCCCTCCACTGTTCTTATGGACGCGGGGTTACTGTTGAGATGGCTGTGCAGGATGCTGCCTATTCCATGATGACCATCATGCGAGTCAGGACTGGCCTGCTTCGGAACACCGACTTCCGTTATATGCCAGCTTCACTCCCGGGAGCGCAAGGGTATCTCCAGGCTATCTACGCTGACTCCACACATGAGTACTCACTAACTGGCACCACTGCCGAGATGCTCGAGGATAAGGACTGAGAGAATCGGGCCTTGAGACTGGAGCTTTTCAACACCCGTGCTGATCATTGGGCCACTTTGACTCGGTTTGCACCGGCTATGCAAGCTGGATGTATGGATACGAGGGATCTATATCCTGTGAGATCTGCTTTGCCAGACATGGTGGATTGGCGTGATGTGGGAGGCATCACCCCACCCCGTGGTCCCTGCAGGCCACCGTTTGTTGGTCCAAGACCTCATCCTAGCCCCTATGGTCCACAAGCTCCTCAGGACCGCCTGTTCTCGGATGGTCACGTTGAACTTCCAGGCTATGGAGGTGACTTCTATGAGGACTACTACGGAGCTGTCTGAGTTAGTAGTAGTATCACTAGTATTGTAATAGTTGTATTTCCACTGTCCCGCGTGACTTGTGGAATATGACTTAGTGTGTATCAATTCCGGATGTGTAGAAAAATAATGTATAGGAGCTTGGAATGCCTCCGATGAGATGTAACGTCTTTCATCATAGTTGTACTGTAGCCTGGGCTTGTACTAAACTATGTATGGTGTGTATGATCGTTGGTATATATATGGCAGTTCTATATTACCATGTCATACGGATGAACATCTCTGCATTCCGTGTTATCCATTACATTCCGCACTTCCTTGCCAAGATTTTGCCATCCTTGTCTAAACTGTTGTCTTGTTTTCCTAGGATGGTCAACACCCGCAACAACCCTGCTGCCCCGGAGCAGGGTGAATCCAGTGCAGCTAGGAATGAAAATCTGCCTCAACCGCCTTCTCTGGCTGAAGTTATGCTGGAGGCAGAACGAAACAAGCGTGAGACTAACCGCTTGCTGGAGCGGATTGAGCAGAATACTGCATGCCAGCCGAGGAACGACCTGGTGTCAATCAATGACTTTGTCAAGCTGTATCCACCGAAGTTTAATCATTCTGTCGAGCCTGTCGATGCGGATGACTGGCTTCGCGGCATCACCCACAAGCTACGTTCTGCCAACGTAGCCGAAGCTGATAAGGTTATCTTTGCTGCCTATCACCTCGAAGGCCATGCGCCCGGTCGGCCAAATCACTACCTGGGCTGAATTCAGTGCGGCTTTCCGTGAGCATCACATCCCGAAAGGTCTCATGGATCGTAAGAGGGAAGAGTTCTGCAATTTCACCCAGGGTAGACTGACTGTGGATGCATACAGTCGTGATTTTGGAAATCTAGCACGTTATGCTCCTGAAGAGGTATCCACCGACGCCAAGAAGCAGGCAAGGTTCCGCAAGGGACTTAGCCCCGAGCTTCGCCGTGATCTTCGTCTGCATGAGTGCACCTCCTTTCAGAAGTTAGTCAACAAGGCCATCAGCGCTGAGACATGTCAGACTGACTTTGAAGCTTCACGCAAGCACTCCCGTGACTTTGGATCTTCATCCGGCTCTGGATCTCAGAAGCGCCGGGTCTAGATTCCAAACACTGCTCTGCCACCCAGGTTCACCCAGAGGCCATCCTTTGAGGCGCCTCGCCCCAACCAGCAGTATGCACCGTCCAAGACCTATGGTGGCCCCGCTGCTAATGCTGCTCCACGCCCCAATGTGATAAATTGTTTCAAGTGTGGGGAGACGGGTCACTACATCCGCGAGTGTCCCCAGAACAACCCCAACTAGTTCGGAAAGTCTGTTGGCCGGGGCAAGCCAGCAGGAAAGGTGCTCTACGCCAAGCCAGCCACCACTGCTCGTGGTCATGTCAACTACGTCTCAGTTGAGGAAACTCATGAGGACCCCAACGTTGTTCTCGGTACGCTCCTTGTTAATTGCCATCCGGCAACTGTTCTCTTTGATACTGGAGCATCTCATTCATTTATTTCTGAGAGCTATGCTCGATTGCACAACACCACATTTAGTGACATGCCCACCTCCATGGAAATTCAGACTCCTGGTTCTAGATGGCAAACCTCTAGAATAAGTCATGGGAATGAAATCCTTGTCGATAGATTGGTCTTCCTTGCATCACTAATAGCTCTCAAGTCCTCGGACATAAACATCATCTTGGGTATGGACTGGATGTCAGCCCATTACGCTAAGATTGATTGCTCCACTAGAACAGTTCAACTCACCCATCCATCGGGCAAGACAGTCAATGTTTTGACCCGAGTGTCTGAGCGTCAGCTGATAGACCTTGTTCCAGGAACCGTCCCAATCTCTAGAAGACCTTATAAGATGGCACCCCTAGAACTAGTCGAGCTTAAGAAACAACTCGATGAGTCCTTGCAAAAGGGTTTTATCCGTCCTAGTTCTTCTCCATGGGCTTGCCCTGTCCTCTTCGTCAAGAAGAAGGATGTAACGGATCGGATGGTTGTAGATTACCGACCTGTCAACTTGGTCACCATCAAGAACAAGTATCCGCTCCCCAGGATCAACGACCTGTATAATCAGCTCACTGGATCCTCAGTCTTTTCCAAAATGGATTTGAGGTTGGGCTACCATCAAATCAAAATCAAGAACCGGGACATTCCCAAAACAGCCTTTGTTACTCGTTATGGCCAATACGAGTAACCGTCTTGTCCTTCGGTTTAACTAATGCTCCAGCCACCTTTTCTCGGTTAATGAACTCAATCTTCATGGATTATTTGGATAAATTCGTCGTGGTATATCTCGATGAGATACTCATCTACTCCAAGAATGAGGAAGAACATGCCGAACATCTAAGGCTAGTATTGATGAAACTTCGAGAGCATCGCCTTTATGCTAAATTTTCCAAGTGCGAATTTTGGTTGCTAGAAGTGACCTATCTAGGCTATGTAATCTCTGGTAAAGGCATTGCTGTCAATCTCGAGCGAGTTCAAGCCGTCCTTGACTGGACTCCACCTGAAATGGTCAAGCAAGTTCGGAGTTTCCTTGGTTTAGCGAGCTATTGTCGCCGCTTCGCCGAGAATTTCTCCAAGGTTGCTAAGCCTCTAACTGAACTCCTCAAGAAAGATAAAAGGTTCGAGTGGACCCCACAGTGCGAGTTCAGCTTTCAGGAACTGAAAAGACGCCTGACATCTGCTCCCGTACTTGTACCACCAGATTTTTCTAAGGACTTATCTATTGCGATGCCTCGCGACAAGGACTAGGTTGCATACTCATGCAAGATCGTCATGTGATTGCCTATGCTTCCTGACAGTTGCGTCCACATGAGGATAACTATCCCACACATGATCTAGAGCTTGCGGCTGTAGTCCATGCACTCAAAACCTGGCGACATTACCTTCTTGGTAATCGTTGCGAAATCTACACCGATCACCAAAGTTTGAAATACATCTTCACCCAACCGGATTTGAATCTCAGGCAAAGACGTTGGGTCGAGTTGATCACGGATTACGACTTAGGAATAACTTACACCCCGGGCAAAGCCAATGTCATGGCTGATGCACTAAGTCATAAATCTTATTGTAACAACCTGATGTTACAACAAAATCAACCACTTCTCCACAAGGAATTTCGTAAGCTTAACCTCCACATTGTTCCTCGAGGATTCCTTTCCACCCTGGTGGCGAAACCTAACCTTACGGATCAAATCATAGCTGCCCAGAAGCGCGATAAGGGCATATCCCGGATTAAGGAAAACATCGCTAGCGGAGTTGCTAAATGTTTTTCCATGGATGAGCGAGGTGTGGTATTCTTCGAGAACCGCTTGGTGGTTCCCAAGAAACAACATCTACGGCAATTGATCCTTAAGGAAGCTCATGAATCCCCTCTCACCATTCATACCGGTAGTACTAAAATGTAGCAAGACCTATGCCAGAGGTTTTGGTGGACTAGGATGAAGAGGGAAATCACTCAATACATTGCTAATTGCGACGTCTGTCGTCGTGTTAAAGCAGAGCATCAACGGCCTGCTGGCACCCTTCAACCTTTGGCAATTCCTGAATGGAAATGGGATAAAATCGGTATGGATTTCATTACCGGGTTTCCCAGGACCAAGAGAGGGAATAATGCCATCTTCGTCGTTGTCGATCGTCTTTCCAAAGTAGCCCACTTCCTACCCGTTCGTGAGAGTATAACCGCTAGTCAACTAGCTGACTTGTACATCTCCCGAATAGTGTCTCTTCATGGTGTTCCATTGGAGATTAACTCAGACCGTGGAAGTCTCTTCACCTCTCGATTTTGGGAGAGTTTCCAAAATGCTATGGGGACTCGTCTCTCTTTTAGCACCGCCTTCCATCCTCAATCAAGTGGTCAAGTAGAACGAGTTAATCAAATTCTGGAGGATATGCTTCGAGCTTCTGTCATCGCTTTTGGTATGAATTGGGAGAAGTGCCTTCCATTCGCCGAGTTTGTTTATAACAATAGTTATCAAGCTAGCTTGGGCAAAGCTCCTTTCGAAGTTCTCTATGGACGAAAATGTCGAACGCCTCTTAACTGGTCAGAAACCGGGGAAAGACAACTCTTTGTCCCGGATATGATCCAGGAAGCAGAAGAGCAGGTTCGCGTTATTCGTGAGAAATTGAAAACGGCCCAATCTCGCCAAAAGAGCCAATATGACCGCAAACATAAGTCTATGACTTATGAAGTTGGCGAGAAGGCTTACCTTCGGGTTACACCTTTAAAGGGAACCCATCGATTTGGTATCAAAGGCAAGTTGGCTCCTCGTTACATTGGACCCTTTCGCATTCTTGCCAAACGAGGGGAAGTTGCCTACCAGTTGGAACTACCTCCGCATCTCTCCAGAGTTCATGATGTCTTCCATGTTTCTCAACTCAGGCGTTGCTTCTCGGATCCTATCCGTGGAGTGGACTAAGAAACGCTTGATCTCCAAGATAACCTCACATATCGAGAATATCCCGTTCGTATCCTTGATCAAGCCGAGCGTACCACTCGACGCCAAAATATCAAGTTTCTCAAGGTTCAATGGCCACACCATTCCGAGCAAGAAGCTACTTGGGAAAGGGAGGACCGTCTTCGACTCGAGTACCCCACCTTCTTCCCGACGGATCCTAAATCTTGGGACGAGATTCTTTTGAGTGGGGGTGAGTTGTCACATCCTAGCTAGTCCATGCATTAGAGTGTTGCATCATGTCTACTTTTCATCAGAAACTTGAATTGGGGAAGATAGAACCCCAGAACCCCTCTGAATTCAACTAAGGCTTACTAAAAATATTTTCAATGAACCTGAAATGCCCTTATAAAGAGTTCACTCTCTTTGTCTTGGGTTAGAACCTCTGGCAAAATTGTTGCACAATTTTCTAGGTCAATAGAAGGTCATTGAATTAAATCATATGTAAGTTGCATCTGGGCAATTAAATGCTAGTAAATATTTTAGATGCTCAAATAATTCTGAAGATAAGTGTGGGCTGTTGGAAATATTCTAAACAGAGCCTCTGATTATTTTCAGGATTTTTAGAAGTGCCTAGCTATTTTTAATAAAGCCAAAAACCTACAGAAAAATAGAAAACAGAAATTTAAAGAGAGGGAGAGAACTTACCTGGCCGCAGCCCATCAGCCGGCCCACCTGGCGGCCCAGGGCTGTGCTGGCCCATGCCAGCCAGCTGCTTCGTCCCCACGAGCTCACCACAGAGCCAGCAGCTTGCCGCTTCGCGTGCCTGGACCCTGGGCAGGCTCCACGTCGCTGCCACGACCCCATGGACACCTCACTCGCCCCCTGCCTCTCTCCCTTGCTCTCCTGCACCATGGCCGATGCACCTGCCGCCGCACCGCCGACGTAGTCGCGCCCTCCGTCGTCATCGTGCTGCGCCACTGTGTCCGTTCTCTCCATCATCGTTGACTACATCGAGCAGGCCGAGCCCCGAGCGCTCGCACACTCTGCAACACCTCCACCGACCCCGTCTTCGTCGACCATCGCCGGAGATCCCCTTCGTCGTCGCCACCGCATCAGCTCGTCCCCGACCGTGCCGTCCGTTTCTACGTGACCGCCGTGAGCTCAGCTACCTCCCCATCCTCTCCGTTTGCTTTCTCGTGCACCGTAGCAACTGCACGAAGCTTCACCGCACGCGCCACGGCCGAGCTCGTCGCAGACGTGTCTCCGACCAACCACCGGCCACACCACCGTGTCCAACACACTCACCACATCCCCAGGAGCCCAACGCACCTCACAACGCGCCTCGCCATGCCCCGTAGCGTCGGGCTCATCTTCACCCGACCCCGGCGATCACCAAGCTCGTCGCCGGCGACATTTTCAGCCACCTCGAGCTCAACCATCGCCACCAAACACCACGGCTTGCTCCCAGCTACCCGTAGATGGTCTCCGACGTCCATTTGGTCGCCGGAACGCACTAATGCACTTCCACCGCCGCGTATGGCCTCGCCGGCGGCTAAACGCCAGCGGGTTTGACCCGTTGACCTTGACTGGGTGGGCCCAAGTTGACTCCTCTGAGTCTATGACAAGTGGGGCCCCCCACTACTAATTAACCTAGGTTAGTTTTAACTAAATTTAGTTAGTTTAAATAACTACTGACACGCGGGACCCACTGGTCAGGTTGACCTGGACGTCCCCTTTGACCACTGACGTCACCCTGACGCAATGATGACGCATTAATCCAATTACTGGAATTATTCTTATACAGGAAATTCCAGAAATTGTTGCAAACTTCAAAAATTCATAGAAATTAATCTGTAACTCCAAATGCAAAGATTTATATATGAATTTTGTTCAGAAAAATTCAATCTATCCATTGGTATTGGTTTCATGCATGACAGAACAAGTTAACCTTGTTGTTTAAGCAAAATAAGATAATGCACTAATATGGGTATGTTAAATGAACTAACATTTGAATCTTTGATTCAAATGAGTTCATTCCTTTCTGTTTTAGCTTGCATTAGGCCAAGACACATTCATATTGCCATGTCATAGCATGCATCATATTGTTGCATATCGTCATGTGTTGATTATGTTTGGTATGTCTTTTGTGGTAGGTTCTGCCTCCGAGGATAACCCCGAATATCCGTCTGAAGGGCAGTATCCTACTACCACTACATCAGGCAAGCAACCCATTGATCATTCCGATACAAACCCATGTTCTCGCTTCTGCTCTTGTTTACTGCATTAAGACAACGCGATTCAAACTGCTGCGTGTTGCGGTAGTTGAACCCACTTCCTTTGCATGACCTGTCATTGCCACAATAACTAGATGAAACCCACTAGCATGTGTAGGAGTTGATTGAGCCATATTTGTGTTCCTACCATGCTATGCTTGCTATGCTTAGAGTTGTGTCAGGTCTAGCTCATCGGGATGATGAACTAGAGTGAAAGGTTGTGTCGGTATCGAGGGTGAAAGTGTTGAATATGATTTGGTAAAGGAATTGATGAGAGGCCATGTAGGAGTACATGGTGGGTTGTTTCATTGAGGCTGTCCCTAAGAACTGAGATCTGTATGTGTGATTTAAGATCAGCTACTACCACACATTGGGCCCTGAAATATGACCCCGCTCGACTTACTGACCCCTCTCGTCCTCTGTCCAGGAGTTGCAAGTAGTTTCTGGTGTTTGTAGTATGCTGGGGGTTGCACACAGTGCTGACCATAGGGGTGGACTATGTTGCGGTAGGCACGTGGCCCGGTGTACCGATTCACCCATTTGGTGTGTCGGGAACCCTGCACACATCGTTCGGGGCCGTTAGTCGAAACCTCGGCCGGACTCCCTGCGGATGGAACCCGAATAGGCGGTAAACCTGGACTAGAGACTTGTGTGGATGGTTAGGTCGTGGTCTACACCCACGTCGGCTTCCGCTTGAAGTCTGCCGAGCACATATCGTGTGCAGACGCTAAGTGGTGGAAACATGTGTGACGAAGTACACCCCTGCAGGGTATAAACTATTCGAATAGCCGCGTCCGCGGTAAAGTACTACTTGGTCGCCTATGCAGTTCATAGACAAGTAAATGGATACTACTAAAAGCCTGAAGATAAGTGTGAGTACCGCGGTTGGCCCTCTCATAGGTTGACGAGAGAGAATCCACGGTGGAGTATTGTGTTGGTGATTAGTGGACTCGTGTGCGACAAATGCTTTACAAGTTGTGTCTTTCGTAGGATAGCTTAGCCATGAGTCAAAGCTGGCTTGCTGCAATAACTCCACTACCTTCTTGAGAATGTGCATGTATAGTAGGATTCTGTTGTAAGACTTGCTGAGTACCTCCATACTCATGTTGCTTTAATTAATGTTTTCAGACGACAACACCGCCCCCTCCGATGGGTTCTATGTAGACCTCGACGTTGACGAGTGACTAGCCACCCAGGTGGTGGTCCAAGACTTGTGAAGGGCCGATGTAGATAGAAAGGCTTCGTCAAGCCTTCTTTCTTTCTAGTGTCTGTACTCAGACTAAGTTGCTTCCGCATGTTCTTGTATGATTGCATGACTTGAGTGTCGGGTCATGTGACCCCTATCTGTATGAACATGGTATGTATGGCTCCTCGGAGCCTTTTAAATAAAGTACTTGAGTTGTAGAGTTTTGTTGTGATGCCATGTTGTATGTACTCATATCGGGCATATTGTGTGTATGTTTGAAATGCTTGGTATGAGTGGGATCCGACAATTTAGTTGTTTATCCTTGGCAGCCTATCATATGGGGAAATGTAGCCTAGTGCTTCCTGAGCGATAGTAGTCCGCTACAGCCCGGTTCACCGGAGTCCTGCTAGCCCAGCACTACTGCTCTGGACACTTGATTGGCCGGCATGTGTTTCACTTCATTCTTGTGTCTGTCCCTTCGGGGAAATGTCACGCGGTGACATCCGGAGTCCTGCCTAGCCTGCTACAGCCCGGGTTACCGGAGTCCTGTTAGCCCAGTGCTACAGCCCGGGTTCACACGTTGATGACTGACATGCTCGATGTGATTCATGTATGCCAGTCCCCATGGGTTAGTGCCGCTTTGGGTTCACGACTAGCCATGTCGGCCCGGGTTCTCTGTCATATGGATGCTAGCGACACTATCATATACGTGAGCCAAAAGGTGCAAACGGTCCTGGGCCATGGTAAGGCGACACCCGTGGGGTTACCGTGCGTGAGGCTGCAAAGTGATATGAGGTGTTACCAGCTGGGTCGATGTGACTTGGAATCGGGGTCCTGACACTTTAGCCATGTTATTTTGAGAAGACAGGATTATCTTGATTAGTATGCTTGAAGTATTACTATTTCTTAGGTCAATATGAACTTTTATTTTGAATCATTTGGATCTGAACATTCATGGCACAATAAAGAAAATTACATTGAGAATTATGCTTGGTAGCATTCCACATCAAAAATTATGTTTTTATCATTTACCTACTCGAGGACGAGCAGGAATTAAGCTTGGGGATGCTTGATACGTCTCCAAAGTATCTATAATTTTTGATTGTTCCATGATATTATATTACCCGTTTTGGATGTTTATGGGCTTGACATTACACTTTTATATCATTTTTGGGACTAACCTACTAACCGGAGGCCCAGCCCGAATTGCTGTTTTTTTTGCCTATTTCAATGTTTCGAATAAAAGGAATATCAAATGGAGTCCAAACAGAATGAAACCTTCGGGGGTGATCTTTTTGGAACAAACGTGATCAAGAGGACTTGGAGTGGAAGTCAAGAAACAAGCGAGGCGGCCACGAGGGTGCCCGGTGCGCCCCCTAGGGCTGGGTGCGCCCCCACCCTCGTGGGCCCTGGAGTGTCCACCGACCTACTTCTTCCTCCTATATATACCCATATACCCCGAAAACATCAGAAACGACCACGAAAAACTATTTCCACCATCGTAACCTTCTGTATCCGCGAGATCCCATCTTGGAGCCTTCGTCGGTGCTCTGCCGGAGGGGGAATCGACCATGGAGGGCTTCTACATCAACACCATAGCCCCTCCGATGAGTTGTGAGTAGTTTACCACAGACCTTCGGGTCCATAGTTATTAGCTAGATGGCTTCTTCTCTCTTTTTGGATCTCAATACCATGTTCTCCTCAATCTACTTGGAGATCTATTCGATGTAACTCTTTTTGCAGTGTGTTTGTCGAGATCCGATGAATTGTGGGTTTATGATCAAGTTTATCTATGAGAAATATTTGAATCTCCTCTGAATTCTTTTATGTGTGATTAAGTTATCTTTGCAAGTCTCTCGAATTATCAGTTTGGTTTGGCCTACTAGATTGATCTTTCTTGCAATGGGAGAAGTGCTTAGCTTTGGGTTCAATCTTGCGGTGTCCTTTCCCAGTGACAGCAGGGGCAGCAAGGCATGTATTGTATTTTTGCCATCGAGGATAAAAAGATGGGGTTTATATTATATTGCATGAGTTTATCCCTCTACATCATGTCATCTTTCTTAATGCGTTACTCTGTTCTTATGAACTTAATACTCTAGATGCATGCTGGATAGCGGTCGATGTGTGGAGTAATAGTAGTAGATGCAGGCAGGAGTCGGTCTACTTGTCGCGGACGTCATGCCTATATACATGATCATGCCTAGATAATCTCATAATTATTCGCTTTTCTATCAATTACTCGACAGTAATTTGTTCACACATCGTAATACTTATGCTATCTTGAGAGAAGCAACTAGTGAAACCTATGGCCCCCGGGTCTATCTCTTATCATATAAGCTTTCAATCTACTTTTATTTGCATCTTTTACTTTCCAATCTATGTCATAAAATACCAAAAATATATTTATCTTATCATATTATCTTTATCAGATCTCACTTTCGCAAGTGGCCATGAAGGGATTGACAACCCCTTTATTGCGTTGGTTGCGAGTTCTTGTTTGTTTGCGTAGGTGCGTGGGACTTTTGAGGAGCCTCCTACTGGATTGATACCTTGGTTCTCAAAAATTGAGGGAAATACTTTCTTCAAGGAAAACCAATGCAAGCACAAGACGTAGCAGGTGACATTAGAGTTGGTTGATATGTATCATATGGCGTTATTTTAGTACGATCTCTTGACTAGATCGATCGGAAAGAATAGCTTGCTGTTATTTTAGTATGAACTCTAGGATAGAATGAGCGGAAAGAATAGCTTTGAGGCGGTTTTTTACCCTACAAACAATTTCTTCTTATGTTCTCCGCTAGATAAGAACTTTGGAGTGATTCTTCGTTGCACGTTGAGGGATGGTTATGTGATCCAATTATATTAGCATTGTTGAGAGATTGCACTAGTGAAAGTACGGACCCTAGGACTCATTTTCAATTATTGCAATATGGTTGTGCTCCGTTTTATCAATTGCTACCTTGCTATTTTTTATTTTTATTATTACAAAAATCAATATCTACTATCCATACTACACTTTTATCATCATCTCTTCACCGAACTAGTGCACCTATACAATTTTCCATTGTATTAGGTGTGTTGGGGACCCAAGATACTTTTTATTATTTGGTTGCAGGGTTGTTTGAGAGAGACCATCTTCATCCTACGCCTCCCATGGATTGATAAACCTTAGGTCGTCCACTTGAGGGAAAATTGCTACTGTCCTACAAAACTCCACGCTTGGAGGCCCAACACGTGTCTATAAGAATAAAGTTGCGTAGTAGACATCAAGCTCTTTTATGGCTCCGTTGCCGGGGAAGTGAGTGCATGAAGGTATATATTTAGATCTTGCAATCGAATCTTTTAGTTTCTTGTTTTACCACTTGTTTGGTTTATAAAAAGAAAACTACAAAAAAATGGAATTAAGGTTGCATCATATTATTGATCATCTTTATAATGTCTTTCTTGAAAATGATGGTTCAGAAAATTGTGCTCAATTGTTAGAAGAAGAAGCCAATAAAATGTTTGGCACAAATTATTTGAATGATGAGCATGATTGCAATGTTTCTAGTATGAATTCTTTGAATATCCATGATGCTAGTGATATGCAAAGCCATAGGCTTGGGGATACTATGTTTGATGAAGATGATATTTTTATTCCCCCAAGTTTTGATGTGCAAATTTGTAATAATGGTAGCATGCCTCCTATTTATGATGATTACAATGATGAATGTGGGTTTGGAAGAGTGTCAACTCTAGGTAATGATCCCACTATTTTGGAGGGTGTTGAATCTTATCACAATGATGAAGTGGATTTGGAGAGGTCATGACTTTATTTAGAGATGAATCCACTATTTTGGAAGAGATTTCAATTGATTATGAGAACAAAGTTGCTATCTATGATGATTATGGTGATGACATGTTTGCTATAAAGAATAATGATAATCATGACACTTGTCATCATGATTTTAATTTTCAATCCCATGATAGTTATTTTGTTGAGTTTTCTCCCACAACTATTCATGAGAATAAATTTGCTTATGTGGAGAGTAGTAAAAATTCTATGCTTGTGAATCATGAAAAGAATGCTTTATGTGATAGTTATATTGTTGAATTCATGCATGATGCTACTGAAAATTATTATGAGAGAGGAACATATGCTTGTAGGCTTCTCACCAATATCAAGTTTCCTCTCTTTATGTTGAAAGTTTTGAAGTTGTACTTGTTTTGCCTTCCTATGCTAGTTGATTATTGTTCCCATAAGTTGTTTGATAATAAAATCCCTATGCATAGGAAGTGGGTTAGACTTAAATGTGCTAGTCATATGCTTCATGATGCTCTCTTTGTGTTTCAATTCTTATATTTTATGCGAGCATCATTGAACTCATCATGCCTAGCTAAAAGGCATTAAAGAAAAGTGCTTGTTGGGAGACAACCCAACACTTTTACCTACTGTTTTTGTGTGTTCACATGATTATGCTACTGTAGTAATCATGTTTTATTGCTTTTGTTTCAATAAAGTGCCAAGTAAAGCCTTTGGGATCATGTTGGGTGATAGTTGATTCGATCTTGCTGAAAAACAGAAACTTTTACACTCGCGAAAATAACTCTAATTTTTAACAGAAGAGTGATTTTGAGTTGATTCTTTTTGAAGAAGATTAATATAAAAATTTCTCACATGGTCATATTTTGTTCATAATTTTTGGAGTAGCAGAAGTATGGTTTGAGTACAGATTACTACAGACTGTTCTGTTTTTAACAGATTCTGTTTTCAATGCATAGTTTGCTTGTTTCCTTGTTTCTATGGCTTATATTGCTCAATATAAATTTTAGAAATGATATTCTACATTAGGAATTGTGTGCAAGCAATTATTAATCTTGTTGTTTACAGTACCAAAAGTGAAATGGTTTGCTCTTTATCATACTAACCTATCTCACAAGGTTCCGTTAAGTTTTGTGTGATTGAAGTTTCAATGTTTTGGGTGAGATGTCAAAATGAGGAGAATAAGGAGTGACAAGACCCTAAGCTTGGGGATTCCCAAGGAACCCCAAGGTAATATTCAAGGAAGATCCAAGCAACTATGCTTGGGGATACCCCGGAAGGCATCCCCTCTTTCGTCTCAAACATTATTGCTAACCTCACTTGGAGCTATGTTTTCATTCGTCACATGATATGTGTTTTGCTTGGAGTGTCAATTTATTTTGATAGGATTTGATTGCTGTTATTTAGAATAATGTTTTTCATCTTTTATTTCAATAAAAAATTCAAGTATATCCCTTGCCATGCTTATTTTGCATGTATACATGTTGCTGTTCTAAAACAGAAAGTTTATCGATGTTGCAAAAATTCCCTAGAAAATTCAGAATATGATAAAATATTGAAACTTTTTGAAAAATAATCTATGATGAAGTTTCTACAATTTGGTATTTTTTCAATAATTTTTTGAGTTTAAGAAGTATTGATGCTCTTGCATTCTTTACAGACTGTACTGGTTTGGCAGATTGCTGTTATGTTTGCATATGTTTGCTTGTTTAATGATTCTATTTGAGGATAGGAGTATTAAATATGAAGAGGAATTTAGTATGCAATGTTGAATAATAATTTTAGTGACCTACTACAGTAGAGAATGATAAGGTTTTTGCATTGGTTTATACTAACTTATCTCACGAGTTCTTGTTGAGTTTTGTGTGGATGAAGCTTTTGAGATTTAGGAAAACCGTGATGTGAGAAGAATTAAGGAGACACAAAAGCTCAAGCTTGGGGATGCCCAAGGCACCCCAAGATAATATTTCAAGAACTCTCAAGCATCTAAGCTTGGGGATGCCCCGGTAGGCCTCCCACCTTTCTTCTTCAACAATTATCGGTTAGTATCGGTTGAGCCTAAGTTTTTGCTTCTTCACATGATGTGTGCTATTCTTAGAATGTCATTTTATTTTAATTTTTATTGCTGTTTTAATAAAATACTTAGACCTGGAAGTTTTTAAATAAATTAGAGTCCTCAAATAGTTTCCAGTGAGGCTAGGTAAGCGGCATTCACATCCCGTCAACGAAGCTCTTTTCTATGGAATTGCTCTAGTGATTAACTTATATCTTTTTGAGCGTGGTGTGATTTAGTATTTTGGAAGAAATTCTCTCTTGCTTCACTTAAATTAATTTGAGAGAAAGAAATATTATTCTCATGATCCTCATTTATATATTTTTGGAGTAGCTTGTCATTTACTCTTGTGCTTCACTTATATCCTATAGGTAAATTGTTGAATAAATTGAATGTCATGAAGTTGAAACCATATCATGCCTAGTGGTAGCTTCATATTGGGTTTAAAAAGTGAAATATTTTGAGGCTTGACAATCACAATATTGGTCATACAAGCAATTCATGAATAATTAGTATAAGGAAGAGAACTTTCACATGCAAATACACTATCTTGGAAATCTTTTGTGATTGTGAGCCCCCATCAAAATATTATATGCCAAAATTGTTGACGTTGGACAAGGAAGACAACGTAATGATTTATGTTTGTTCATATTCACATAGAAGTTATATTATCATAGATCCTTCAACATGTGGTGCTTGCCCCCCATCTTTGCTAGCCAAAAATTCCGCACCAAGTAGAGATACTACTTGTGCATCCAAAAAACCCTTGAACCCAAATCTTGTTTTCAAGAGTCCACCATACCTACCTAAGGATCAAGCAAGATCCTTTAAGTAAGTTGTCATCGGTGGAATAAGGCAATAAAAATTGCTTCCAAAAGTGTTAGGTCATTTAGTGTAAGAGAAAACTGAGCGTTGTACGAACTTGTGATGGCAAAGAATAAAAGCGACAGAGTGCCAAATAAAGGTTGCTATCATAAGGGGCAAATATAACATGATGTTCTGTTGCACTAAGGGGTTGAGCATACAAACAAATAAGCGCATGGCAACCTCTGCTTCCCTCTGCGAAGGGCCTATCTTTACTTTTATGCAAAGAGTCAAAGTTTTTCTCTCTATGCCTTTTAATTTTTCTATTTTGGCAAGCATCATGTGGTGAGGAAAGATCTAGGCACATATGTCCAATTGAATATGGGTAGCATGAGTTATTATTGTTGACATTACCCTTGAGGTGAATACGTTGGGAGGCGAAACTATGAGCCCCTATCTTTCTATGTGTCCGGTTGAGATGCTCTGCTCATGTGTATGCGGTGAGTGTTAGCACTCATAGAAGACTATATGATGGTCGAGTATGTGGAACTCTTATTTAAACTATGTCGAATAAGTTGAATTACAATTGCTTGGTGACTGAGAACATAGGTTGTTGAGTTTCAAGAGAATTCATTGTTTGAACCTTAACATGTGAATTGGTTGCTACTTGGTCGTGAGAAGTTTTATAAGAAAGAATTGTTGTTATGATGTTAGGAAAAGTGATTGAAATTATGATTGATCAAACTTGTGCACTTTGCTAGCATTCACACTTCATAGATTATTTGTTTTATCATTTACCTACTCGAGGACGAGTTGGAATCAAGCTTGGGGATGCTGATACATCTCCAACGTATCTATAATTTATGAAGTATTCATGCCATGTTTACAATAATTTTATATAGTTTTGGTATGATTTGCATGGAACTAACCCGGACTAACGCAGTTTTCAGCAGAACTATCGTGGTGTTGTTTTTTGTGTAGAAATGAAAGTTCTCCAAACACCGCAAAACTTTTCGTGGATTTTTTATGGACCTGAAGAGAACCATTGGGCCAGAGCAGCACCTGGGGGTGCCCCAAGGGGGGCACAACCCACTAGTGCGCGCCTGGGCCCCCAGACACGCCCTAGTGGGTTGTGCCCACCTCAGTGGCCTCCCGTACCCCTTCTTCACCCTATAAATTCCCAAATATCCCGAAACCCTCGGGGAGACCCTAGATCAGAAGTTTCGCCACCGCAAGGCTTGGTAGCCACCGAAAACCAATCTAGACCCCGTTCCAGCACCCTTGTCGAAGGGAGGAATCATCTTCGGTGGCCATCTTCATCATCCCGGCGGCCACCATGATGAGGAGGGAGTAGTCCACCCTCGGGGCTAAGGGTTTGTACCAGTAGCTATGTGTTTAATCTCTCTCTCTCTCCCTCTCTCTCTCTTGTGTTCTTGAAATGTCATGATCTTGATGTATCACAGGCTTTGTTAATATAGTCAGATCATATGGTGTTTTCCCCTCTCTATCTTGTGATGAATCGAGTTTTCCCTTTGGGATTTAGTTTTACCGGATTGAATACTTTTATGGATTTAAGAGCACTTGATATATGTCTTGCAAATGAATACTCGTGGTGACAATGGGGGTATCATATTGATCCACTTGATGTATGTTTTGGCACTCAACTCGCGGATTTCCGAGGTGACATTGGGGTAATCTATGCATAGGGGTTGATGCATGTTCTTGTCTTTGTTTCTTCAGTAGAAATCTTGGGGCACTCTTTGAGGTTCTTTGTGTTGGATCGAGTATTATGAATCTGAAAGTGTTTGATGCATATCGTATGATTAACTCATGGGTACTCGCGGTGACATTAGGGTATCTAGGTGACATTAGAGTTGGCTGATATGTATCATATGGTGTTATTTTAGTACACCTCTTGATTAGATTGATCCGAAAGAATAGCTTCCTGTTATTTTAGTATGAACTCTAGGATAGATTGAGCAGAAAGAATAGCTTTGAGGCGGTTTCGTACCCTACAAACAATTTCTTCTTATGTTCTCCGCTAGATAAGAACTTTGGAGTGATTCTTCATTGTACGTTGAGGTATGGTTATGTGATCCAATTATATTAGCATTGTTGAGAGATTGCAGTAGCGAAAGTACGGACCCTAGGCCTCATTTTCAAGCATTGCAATATCATTGTGCTCCGTTTTATCTACCTTGCTATTTTTTATTGTTCCTATTACAAAAATCAATATCTACTATCCATACTACACTTTTATCATCATCTCTTCGCCGAACTAGTGCACCTATACAATTTGCCATTGTATTAGGTGTGTTGGGGACACAAGAGACTTTTTATTATTTGGTTGCTGGGTTGTTTGAGAGAGACCATCTTCATTCTACGCCTCCCACGGATTGATAAACCTTAGGTCATCCACTTGAGGGAAAATTGCTACTGTCCTACAAAACTCTGCGCTTGGAGGCCCAACACGTGTCTACAAGAATAAAGTTGCATAGTAGATTTCAGTTTTCAGCAAGGTAAGGTTTGCAAATGCTAAAATTGTAAGTAGTGGAGTAGTTTGATAGAAAGATAATTTGTAATGAGCAAGTAACGATAGTAGTAACAAAAGTTCAGCAAGGTAGCCCAATCCTTTTGAGGCAAAGGACACGCCAAAAGGGTCTCTTATGATAAGCAAACTGTTCTTGAGGGTACACAGGAATTTCATCTTGTCACTTTCATCATGTTGGCTTAATTCGTGTTTGCTACTTTGATAATTTGATATGTGGGTGGACCGATGCTTAGGTGCTATTCTTACTTGAACAAACCTCCTACTTATGATTAACCCTCTCGCAAGCATCTGCAACTACGATAAAAGTATTAAGAATAAATTCTAACCATAACATTAAACTTTTGGATCCAATAGGTCCCTTACGGAATAGTGCATAAGCTAGGGTTTAAGATTCTGTTACTCTCGCAACCCATCACTAATAACTACTCCACAATGCATTCCCTTAGGCCCAAATATGGTGAAGTGTCATGTAGTCGACGTTCACATGACACCACTAAGGGAATCACAACATACATATCATCAAAATATCAAACACATATCAAGTTCACATGATTACTTGCAACATGATTTCTCCCATGACCTCAAGAACGGAAGTAACTACTCACAAATGATAATCATGCTCAAGATCAGAGGGGTATTAAATATCATAATGGATCTGAACATATAATCTTCCACCAAATAAACCATATGGTAATCAACTACAAGATGTAATCAACACTACTAGTCACCCACAAGCACCAATCTATAGTTCCGGTACAAAGATTGAACACAAGAGATGAATTAGGGTTTGAGAGGAGTTGGTGATGTTGAAGATGTTGATGGAGATAGCCCTCCCCAAGATGGGAGAGTTGTTGGTGATGATGATGACGATGATTTCCCCCTCCGGGAGGGAAGTTCCCCCGGCGGAATCACTCCGCCAGAGGGCAAAAGTGCTCCTGCCCAAGTTCCGCCTCGAGACGGCGACGCTTCATCCCGAAAGTCCTCTCCTCATTTTTTTTCTAGGTCAAAATGACTTATATACCAGAAGAGGGGCACATGAGGTGGGCCTGGGTGAGCACAACCCACCAGTGCACGCCTGGGCTCCCTGGCGCACCCAGGTGGGTTGTGCCCACCTGGTGGGCCCCCTTTGGTACTTATTGACTCCAAAAATTATTATTTATTCCATAAAAAATCCTCGTGAAGTTTCATCTCATTTGGAGTTGTGCAGAATAGGTAGCTTGACGTAGCTTTTTCAGGTCCAGATTTCTAGCTGCCAGAATTCTCCCCCTTTGTGTATACCTTGCACATTATGAGAGAAAAGGCATTAGAATTACTCCAAAAAGCATTATTATACAATAAAGCAACATAAATAATAGTAGGAAAACATGATGCAAAATGGACGTATCAACTCCCCCAAGCTTAGACCTCGCTTGTCCTCCAGCGAAAACCGAAATCGAAAAACATGTCCACATGCTTAGAGAGAGAGGTGTCGACAAAACCAAAAATACAGACATAGCAGCATCATGTAACTTATTATAACAGCAACGAACTTTTACATAAAACTTTTATCATAGAACATATATTACTTGACGGACAGACTCTTCTCTACCTCGACATCGGCCACACGCAACTCCTCCTCCCGGCGCTCCTCGATCTCTGCCGCCTCCTACATCTCCAGCTCCTGCTCGGTGATCTCATGAGGAAGCAAGTGCTCCATAGCCACGACCGCCTTTTTGGATGTGGGTTGCCTGCTGGATTCGGAGGTGGCCTGGAATTTCTTGGCGTGTGCGTCCTCGATCTTGGCGTGGATGGTCTCGGTCCGGGCCAGGGCGACATCGGCGGCACGGACGGCAGCACGAGCTCTCTCGGCGTTTGTAGCCGCCATCGCAGCAGAAACTACAGTCGTATCGGCTGTTGCAGCTGCCCTGTAGGATGTTGCAGACGCCCTCTCGGCGGATGTGGTCGCGCTCAATGCGAATGGAGCGGCACTCTCGGCGTAGGTGGTGGTGCCCTCGATGCAGGCGGTGGCGCTTGGGGAGGACACGACCATCGTACGGGCCTTCACGAAGCGTTTCCACAACGTCATCTTTGCAAGAAGGGGGTGCAGGAATGGGGATCGGGATTCGTGGATTCGGGGGTTGCCGGCACTGGAGCAGACGAGCCGGCGAAGCTTAAGGAGGAAGACTTAAATAGACCCAGAAATTTGCATCGCAAAAGATTCATACAAACAAACTGTGTGTGATGTTGCAGATATTTTTTATTAGCTGTGAAATACGAATTTGGAGTAAAGTGGCAACGGATGGTGTTTTAAATGTATGAGAAAATTTGTAGTACTAATAAAATTGTCATGTCAAATTTTGGAAAATTTCAGGGGTCATTTGACCTTTTAAGACATTTAAGTGATTTTTTAGCCATTTAATGAACATAATTCAAATTTGAACTACCTGTACATGCAATAGCTAACCATAACGGTTTGAAAAGTCATATTTTGTGTACTTATGTGCGATTTAATTCCATGTGCAGTAAATTGGAAGGAATTTCAAACATATTGGGCTAACAGCTATGACACAATTAAGCATGGAGTGCCATGGCATTTAAATTCCAAAGAATTAAAAAAAGAACAAAAAAACATGAAACCTTGCTTGATGTAATGTCATGCCACCAAGATGATGTGGTAAAAAATTTGGCATGTTTGACGAAAGTTTGGACACACCCCCCTCACAAACCGAAGCAACTCACTAGAAGGCTCGTGGTTCCGAGAGGGAACAATGCATGTTCGATGACGAACGGGATATAGTTTCCCCATACGGCCTTGAAATTTTTTCAACATTTAACATGCACTAATACAACTGTCATGTGAAAATTTGGAAAGTTTCATGGGTCATTTGCCCTTTTAAAGACATTTAAGTGATTTTCTAGCCATTTAATGACCGTAATTCAAATTTGAACTACATGTACATGCAACAGCTAACCATAACGGTTTGAAAAATCATATTTGTGTACTTGTGTGCGAGTTAATTCCATGTGCAGTAAATTAGAAGGAATTTTCAAACATATTGGTCTCACGACATGGACATATGCATGGAGTGCCATGGAATTTTAATTCCAAAAAATTAAAAAATGATCAGAAAAACATGAAACCTTGCTTGCTGTAATGTCATGCCACCAAGATGATGTGGTATAAAATTGGCCTGTTTGATGAAAGTTTGTACACACACCCCTCACAAACCGGAGCAACTCACTAGAAGGCTTGTGGTTCCTGTTGGGGAACGTTGCAGAAAATTAAATTTTTTTCCTACGGTTTCACCAAGATCCATCTATGAGTTCATCTAAGCAACGAGTCAAGGGAGAGAGTTTGCATCTACATACCACTTGTAGATCGCGTGCGGAAGCTTGCAAGGTGATGATGTAGTCGTACTCGACGTGATTCGAATCACCGATGACCAAGTGCTGAACGGATAGCACCTCCGCGTTCAACACACGTACGGGACGGGAGACGTCTCCTCCTTCTTGATCCAGCAAGGGGGAAGGAGAGGTTGAGGAAGACAGCTCCACCGGCAGCACGACGGCGTGGTGATGGTGGAGAGGCAGTACTCCGACAGGGCTTCGCCAAGCGCACAACGGAGGAGGAGAGGTGTTGGGGAGGGGAGGGCTGCGCCTTGGAGGGTGGTGCGGCTGCCCTCCCCTCACCCCTAAATTTATAGGGGGAAGGGAGAAGGGGGCCGGCCCCCTAGAACCCATCTAGGGGGGGTGCGGCGGCCTAGGGGAGAGGGGAGAGGGTGGCTTGCCCCCCAAGCCAAGGGGGGGCGCCCCCTCTAGGGTTCCCCCTCAACCCTAGGCGCATGGGCCCAAGGGAGGGGGTGCGGCCAGCCCACCAGGGGCTGGCTCCCTGCCCCACGCAGCCCATGTGGCCCCCCGGGAGGGGTGGCCCCTCCCGGTGGACCCCCGGAACCCTTCCGGTGGCCCAGGTACAATACCGGTATGACCCCGAAACTTCCCGGTGTCCGTTTAACAACTTCCCATATATAAATCTTTACCTCCGGACCCTTCCGGATCTCCTCGTGACGTCCAGGATCCCATCCGGGACTTCGAACAACATTCGGTAGTCACATACTAGTCTTCCTAATAACCCTAGCGTCACCGAACCTTAAGTGTGTAGACCCTACGGGTTCGGGAGACATGCAGACATGACCGAGACGCTCTCAGTCAATAACCAATAGCGGGATCTGGATACCCATGATGGCTCCCACATGCTCCTCGATGTTGTCATCGGATGAACCACGATGTCGAGGATTCGATCAAACCCTGTATGCAATTCCCTTTGTCAATCGGTACGTTACTTGCCCGAGACTCGATCGTCGGTATCCCAATACCTTGTTCAGTCTCGTTACCGGCAAGTCACTTTACTCGTACCGTAATGCATGATCCCGTGTCCAACACCTTGGTCACATTGAGCTCATTATGATGATGCATTACCGAGTGGGCCCAGAGATACCTCTCCGTCATACGGAGTGACAAATCCCAGTTTCGATCCGTGTCAACCCAACAGCTACTTTCGGAGATACCTGTAATGCACCTTTATAGTCACCCAGTTACGTTGTGACGTTTGATACACCCAAGGCACTCTTACGGTATCCGGGAGTTACACGATCTCATGGTCGAAGGAAGAGATACTTGACACTGGCAAAGCTCTAGCAAAACGAACTACACGATCTTTTATGCTATGCTTAGGATTGGGTCTTGTCCATCACATCATTCTCCTAATGATGTGATCCCGTTATCAACGACATCCAATGTCCATAGTCAGGAAACCATGACTATCTGTTGATCACAACGAGCTGGTCAACTAGAGGCTCACCAGGGACACATTGTGGTCTAAGTATTCACACGTGTATTACGATTTCCGGATAATACAGTTATAGCATGAATAAAAGACATTTATCATGAACATTGAAATATAATAATACTTTTATTATTGCCTCTAGGGCATATTTCCAACAGTCTCCCACTTGCACTAGAGTCACCAATCTAGTTACATTGTGATGAATCGAACACCCATAGAGTTCTGGTGTTGATCATGTTTTGCACGCGAGAGAGGTTTAGTCAGCGGATCTGCGACATTCAGATCCGTGTGCACTTTGCAAATCTCTATGTCTCCATCTTGAACATTTTCACGGATGGAGTTGAAACGACGCTTGATGTGCCTGGTCTTCTTGTGAAACCTGGGCTCCTTGGCGAGGGCAATAGCTCTAGTGTTGTCACAGAAGAGTTTGATCGGCCCCGACGCATTGGGTATGACTCCTAGGTCGGTGATGAACTCCTTCACCCAAATCGCTTCATGCGCTGCCTCCGAGGCTGCCATGTACTCCGCTTCACACGTAGATCCCGCCACGACGCTCTGCTTGCAGCTGCACCAGCTTACTGCTCCACCATTCAACATATACACGTATCCGGTTTGTGACTTAGAGTCATCCAGATCTGAGTCGAAGCTAGCGTCGACGTAACCCTTTACGACGAGCTCTTCGTCTCCTCCATAAACGAGAAACATGTCCTTCGTCCTTTTCAGGTACTTCAGGATATTCTTGACCGTTGTCCAGTGTTCCTTGCCAGGATTACTTTGGTATCTTGCTACCAAACTTACGGCAAGGTTTACATCGGGTCTGGTACACAGCATGTCATACATAATAGATCCTATGGCTGAAGCATAGGGGATGACACTCATCTCTTCTTTATCTTTTGCCGTGGTCGGTGACTGAGCCGAGCTCAGTCTCACACCTTGTAACATAGGCAAGAACCCCTTCTTGGACTGATCCATTTTGAACCTCTTCAAAATCTTATCAAGGTATGTGCTTTGTGAAAGACCTATGAGGCGTCTCGATCTATCTCTATAGATCTTGATGCCTAATATATAAGCAACTTCTCCAAGGTCCTTCATTGAAAAACACTTATTCAAGTAGGCCTTAATGCTGTCCAGAAATTCTATATTATTTCCCATCAAGAGTATGTCATCTACATACAATATGAGAAATGCTACAGAGCTCCCACTCACTTTCTTGTAAACGCAGGCTTCTCCATAAGTCTGCATAAACCCAAACGCTTTGATCATCTCATCAAAGCGAATGTTCCAACTCCGAGATGCTTGCACCAGTCCATAAATGGATCGCTGGAGCTTGCATACTTTGTTAGCGTTCCGAGGGTCGACAAAACCTTCTGGCTGCATCATATACAGTTCTTCCTTAAGATGCCCGTTAAGGAATGCCGTTTTGACGTCCATTTGCCATATCTCATAATCATAGTATGCGGCAATTGCTAACATGATTCGGACGGACTTCAGCTTCGCTACGGGAGAGAAAGTCTCGTCGTGGTCAATCCCTTGAACTTGTCGATAACCCTTAGCGACAAGTCGAGCCTTATAGATTGTAACATTACCATCCGCGTCCGTCTTCTTCTTAAAGATCCATTTGTTTTCTATCGCTCGCCGATCATCGGGCAAGTCTGTCAAAGTCCATACTTTTTTTTCATACATGGATTCTATCTTGGATTTCATGGCTTCAAGCCATTTGTTGGAATCCAGGCCCGCCATCGCTTCTTCATAGTTCGAAGGTTCATTGTTGTCTAACAACATGATTTCCAGGACAGGGTTGCCGTACCACTCTAGTGCGGAACGTGTCCTTGTAGACCTACGAAGTTCAGCAGTAACTTGATCCGAAGTACCTTGATCATCATCATTGTTTTCCTCTTCAGTTGGTGTGGGCATCACAGGAACGGTTTCCTGCGTTGCGCCACTTTCCCGCTCAAGAGGTAGTACTTCATCGAGTTCTACTTTCCTCCCACTTACTTCTTTCGAGAGAAACTCTTTTTCCAGAAAGCATCCGTTCTTGGCAACAAAGATCTTGCCTTCGGATCTTAAGTAGAAGGTATGCCCGACAATTTCCTTAGGGTATCCTATGAATACGCATTTTTCCGACTTGGGTTCGAGCTTTTTAGGTTGAAGTTTCTTGACATAAGCATCGCATCCCCAAACTTTTAGAAACGACAACTTAGGTTTCTTTCCAAACCATAATTCATACGGTGTCGTCTCAACGGATTTAGACGGTGCCCTATTTAAAGTGAATGTAGCTGTCTCTAGAGCGTATCCCCAAAATGATAGCGGTAAATCGGTAAGAGACATCATAGACCGCACCATATCTAATAGAGTGCGATTACGACGTTCGGACACACCGTTTCGCTGAGGTGTTCCAGGCGGCGTGAGCTGTGAAATGATTCCACATTTCCTTAAGTGTGTACCAAATTCGTGACTTAAGTATTCTCCTCCACGATCTGATCGTAAGAATTTTATCTTTCGGTCACGTTGATTCTCTACCTCATTCTGAAATTCCTTGAACTTTTCAAAGGTCTCAGACTTGTGTTTCATTAAGTAGACATACCCATATCTACTCAAGTCATCTGTGAGAGTGAGAACATAACGATATCCTCCGCGAGCCTCAACGCTCATTGGACCGCACACATCGGTATGTATGATTTCCAACAAGTTGGTTGCTCGCTCCATTGTTCCGGAGAACGGAGTCTTGGTCATTTTGCCCAAAAGGCATGGTTCGCACGTGTCAAACGATTCATAATCAAGAGACTCTAAAAGTCCATCGGCATGGAGCTTCTTCATGCGCTTGACACCAATGTGACCAAGGCGGCAGTGCCACAAGTATGTGGGACTATCGTTATCAACTTTAAATCTTTTGGCATCTACACTATGAACATGTGTAATATTACGCTCGAGATTCATTAAGAATAAACCATTGACCATCGGAGCATGACCATAAAACATATCTCTCATATAAATCGAACAACCATTATTCTCAGACTTAAATGAGTAGCCATCTCGTATTAAACGAGATCCAGATACAATGTTCATGCTCAAACTTGGCACTAAATAACAATTATTAAGGTTCAAAACTAATCCCGTAGGTAAATGTAGAGGCAGCGTGCCGACGGGCGATCACATCGACTCTGGAACCATTCCCGACGCGCATCGTCACCTCGTCCTTCGCCAGTCTCCGTTTATTCCGCAGCTCCTGCTGTGAGTTACAAATATGAGCAACGGCACCGGTATCAAATACCCAGGAGTTACTACGAGAACTGGTAAGGTACACATCAATCACATGTATATCAAATATACCTTTGGTGTTGCCGGCCTTCTTATCCGCTAAGTATTTGGGGCAGTTCCGCTTCGAGTGACCCTTCCCCTTGCAATAAAAGCACTCAGTCTCAGGCTTGGGTCCATTCTTTGACTTCTTCCCGGTAACTGGCTTACCAGGCGCGGCAACATCTTTGCCGTCCTTCTTGAAGTTCTTCTTACCCTTGCCCTTCTTGAACTTAGTGGTCTTATTGACCATCAACACTTGATGTTCTTTCTTGATTTCAGCCTCTGCTGACTTCAGCATCGAGAACACTTCAGGAATGGTCTTTTCCATCCCCTGCATGTTGTAGTTCATCACAAAGCTCTTGTAGCTTGGTGGGAGCGACTGGAGGATTCTGTCAATGACCGCCTCATCTGGGAGGTTAATGTTCAGCTGGGTCATACGGTTGTGCAACCCAGACATCTTCAGGATGTGCTCACTGACAGAACTGTTTTCCTCCATCTTACAACTGTAGAACTTGTCGGAGACATCATATCTCTCGACCCGGGCATGAGCTTGAAAAACTAGTTTCAGCTCTTCGAACATCTCATATGCTCCGTGGTGCTCAAAACGCTTTTGGATCCCCGGTTCTAAGCTGTAAAGCATGCCGCACTGAACGAGGGAGTAATCATCAGCACGAGACTGCCAAGCATTCATAATGTCTTGGTTCTCTGGGACGGGAGCGTCACCTAGCGGTCCTTCTAGGACATATTGTTTCCTGGCAGCTATGAGGATGATCCTCAGGTTCCGGACCTAGTCCGTATAGTTGCTGCCATCATCTTTCAGCTAGGTTTTCTCTAGGAACGCGTTGAAGTTCATGTTGACATTAGCGTTGGCCATTGATCTACAAGACATATTTGCAAAGGTTTTAGACTAAGTTCATGATAATAAAGTTCTAATCAAATTATGAACTCCCACTTAGATTAGACATCCCTCTAGTCATCTAAGTGTTACACGATCCGAGTCGACTAGCCCATGTCCGATCATCACGTGAGACGGACTAGTCATCGTCGGTGAACATTCTCATGTTGATCGTATCTTCCATACGATTCGTGTTCGACCTTTCGGTCTCCGTGTTCCGAGGCCATGTCTGCACATGCTAGGCTCGTCAAGTTAACCCTAAGTGTTTTCGCTGTGTAAAACTGTCTTACACCCGTTGTATGTGAACGTAAGAATCCATCACACCCGATCATCACGTGGTGCTTAGAAGCGACGAACTGTAGCAACGGTGCACATTTAGGGGAGAACACTTCTTGAAATTTTATAAGGGATCATCTTATTTACTACCGTCGTCCTAAGTAAACAAGATGCATAATACATAATAAACATCACATGCAATTATATAGTTGTGACATGATATGGCCAATATCATATAGCTCCATTGATCTTCATCTTCGGGGCTCCATGATCATCTTGTCACCGGCTTGACACCATGATCTCCATCATCATGATCTCCATCATCGTGTCTTCATGAAGTTGTCACGCCAACGACTACTTCTACTTCTATGACTAACGTTTAGCAATAAAGTAAAGTAGTTTACATGGCGTTATTCAATGACACGCAGGTCATACAAAAAAAATAAAGACAACTCCTATGGCTCCTGCCGGTTGTCATACTCATCGACATGCAAGTCATGAATCCTATTACAAAGAACATGATCTCATACATCACAATTCATCATTCATCACAACTTCTGGCCATATCACATCACATGATCAATCGCTGCAAAAACAAGTTAGACGTCCTCTAATTGTTGTTGCATCTTTTACGTGGCTGCAATTGGGTTCTAGCAAGAACGTTTTCTTACCTACGAATCACCACAACGTGATTTTGTCAACTTCTATTTACCCTTCATAAGGGCCCTGTTCATCGATTCCGCTCCAACTAAAGTGGGAGAGACAGACACCCGCCAGCCACCTTATGCAACTAGTGCATGTCAGTCGGTGGAACCGGTCTCACGTAAGCGTACGTGTAAGGTTGGTCCGGGCCGCTTCATCCCACAATACCGTTGAGCAAGAAAAGACTAGTAGAGGCAAGTAAGATGACAAAATCCACGCCCACAACAAAATTGTGTTCTACTCGTGCAAAGAGAACTACGCATAGACCTAGCTCATGATGCCACTGTTGGGGAACGTTGCAGAAAATTAAAATTTTTTCCTACGGTTTCACCAAGATCCATCTATGAGTTCATCTAAGCAACGAGTCAAGGGAGAGAGTTTGCATCTACATACCACTTGTAGATCGCGTGCGGAAGCTTGCAAGGTGATGATGTAGTCGTACTCGACGTGATTCGAATCACCGATGACCAAGTGCTGAACGGACAGCACCTCCGCGTTCAACACACGTACGGGACGGGAGACGTCTCCTCCTTCTTGATCCAGCAAGGGGGAAGGAGAGGTTGAGGAAGACAGCTCCACCGGCAGCACGACGGCGTGGTGATGGTGGAGAGGCAGTACTCCGACAGGGCTTCGCCAAGCGCACAACGGAGGAGGAGAGGTGTTGGGGAGGGGAGGGCTGCGCCTTGGAGGGTGGTGCGGCTGCCCTCCCCTCACCCCTCAATTTATAGGGGGAAGGGAGAAGGGGGCCGGCCCCCTAGAACCCATCTAGGGGGGGTGCGGCGGCCTAGGGGAGAGGGGAGAGGGTGGCTTGCCCCCCAAGCCAAGGGGGGCGCCCCCTCTAGGGTTCCCCCTCAACCCTAGGCGCATGGGCCCAAGGGAGGGGGTGCGGCCAGCCCACCAGGGGCTGGCTCCCTGCCCCACGCAGCCCATGTGGCCCCCCGGGAGGGGTGGCCCCTCCCGGTGGACCCCGGAACCCTTCCGGTGGCCCCGGTACAATACCGGTATGACCCCGAAACTTCCCGGTGTCCGTTTAACAACTTCCCATATATAAATCTTTACCTCCGGACCCTTCCGGATCTCCTCGTGATGTCCAGGATCCCATCCGGGACTCCGAACAACATTCGGTAGTCACATACTAGTCTTCCTAATAACCCTAGCGTCACCGAACCTTAAGTGTGTAGACCCTACGGGTTCGGGAGACATGCAGACATGACCGAGATGCTCTCAGTCAATAACCAATAGCGGGATCTGGATACCCATGATGGCTCCCACATGCTCCTCGATGTTGTCATCGGATGAACCACGATGTCGAGGATTCGATCAAACCCTATATGCAATTCCCTTTGTCAATCGGTATGTTACTTGCCCGAGACTCGATCGTCGGTATCCCAATACCTTGTTCAGTCTCGTTACCGGCAAGTCACTTTACTCGTACCGTAATGCATGATCCCGTGTCCAACACCTTGGTCACATTGAGCTCATTATGATGATGCATTACCGAGTGGGCCCAGAGATACCTCTCCGTCATACGGAGTGACAAATCCCAGTCTCGATCCGTGTCAACCCAACAGCTACTTTCGGAGATACCTGTAATGCACCTTTATAGTCACCCAGTTACGTTGTGACGTTTGATACACCCAAGGCACTCTTACGGTATCCGGGAGTTACACGATCTCATGGTCGAAGGAAGAGATACTTGACACTGGCAAAGCTCTAGCAAAACGAACTACACGATCTTTTATGCTATGCTTAGGATTGGGTCTTGTCCATCACATCATTCTCCTAATGATGTGATCCCGTTATCAACGACATCCAATGTCCATAGTCAGGAAACCATGACTATCTGTTGATCACAACGAGCTGGTCAACTAGAGGCTCACCAGGGACACATTGTGGTCTAAGTATTCACACGTGTATTACGATTTCCGGATAATACAGTTATAGCATGAATAAAAGACATTTATCATGAACATTGAAATATAATAATACTTTTATTATTGCCTCTAGGGCATATTTCCAACAGTTCCAAGAGGGAACAATGCATGATTGATGACGAACGGGAGATAGCTTCCTCTTACAGCCTTCAATTGTTTTTCTACATTTAACATGCACTAGTACAACTGTCATGTGAAAATTTGGAAAATTCTAGGGGTCATTTGACCTTTTAAAGACATTTAGGTGATTTACTAGCAATTTAATGACCGTAATACAAATTTGAACTACATCTACATGCAACGTCTAACCATAACGGTTTGAAAAATCATATTTTTGTGTACTTGTGTGTGAGTTAAAAAAATCATCAGACGATGTAAATATCTGGTGTTCAAAAAAGAAAATCAAAATATCTGGCAAGACAACCGGCCCCCACACGATTGGCACTCTATTTTGTGCCTCGAGGTTCGGAAGGTGAGTGGCGGGGGTTATTAATCAGACACGGTTCTGTATTGAAAACCGCCAGCTATTAAGTTCACACATGGATTTTGGTGCGGGAATCGTGTGTAATTCAAACTACAATACTAATAAATTCTAGCGACCGGTGTGTGTACTATTCCCGTCGATCTAGATTCCGGCCGCCAATAAATACTACCTTGCTCACGTCGTCTTTCGGATATCGGGTTCCGGCAAAACCCTTAAGGTTCGAACACTGGGGTGCACACGAAGGTCTTCTCCCTACCGAAACACGCCCTCAACCTCGCCGCGATCCCTAAGCTAGATCAATGAACAACACAAGAGACACGAGATTTATACTGGTTCGGGCCACCGTTGTGGTGTAATACCCTAATCCAGTGTGTGGTGTGGTGGATTGCCTCTTGGGCTGATGATGAACAGTACAGAGGAAGAACAGCCTCGCGAGGAGAGGTGTTCTTGTGTGGTGGTGTGTAGGTGAGCTAGGTTTGGATCAGATTGCCTACTACTGCGGTGGCTAGCTCTATTTATAGAGGCCCTGGTCCTCTTCCCAAATATTCAGCGGGAAGGGATCCAACAACGGCCATTTCGAAAGGGGACAACTAGTACAAGCTATCCTGACTAAAGGTGGTCTTCGACTGCCAAAGGTGCTGGTGATGACGCCGTCTTGGGCTCCATGGTGACCTCCGTCCTGCCGCTCTGCTGGTCTTGGTCTCGTTGCACCGATATGGAAACCTTTGCCTGATGCCTCAGTACTCTGCACCTGCACTTGCCCCCTTTGCACCAAAGTGGAAACAAGGACACTGCGCAGGCCGGCGCCCGCCTGTCGCCCACCTGGTCTTGATCGTCATGGCTTGCGTCATGGGCACATCGTGAGGTACCCCTTGCCTTGATCTCTCCGCCTCCTCGCGAGCCTGTCTGGCGAGGCCACTCCTGAGGAGGCCTTGCGTCGTCCGCCCCGCGAGGCTTGGCCCCTCGCGAGGGTCTTGAGCGGTTGGTTGATGAAGATGGGCCGTACTGGGCCACCAATTGAGCCACGCAACAGGCCGCAGGCAGGCAGGTCTGGGGACCCCCGTTCCCAGAAAGCCGACAGTAGCCCCCGGGCCCAAGGCGCGCTCGGACTTGGCTTAGCAGCGAAGCCAAAGGGCAAGTACGGAGCACCACAGGCCCTCACAGCCTCCGGATTTGGTCGACGCATGGCGACTGATTGGACGTGGGCGTCTCCGCTTCCCCACGCTCCCCCAATATCCACCTGGCTAGGCGGCCACGGCGCTTTACACAGTTATTTCCTCCTCACGGCCCGCGTGCTTCCTGTTCCCCTTTCTTCCTCGAGTCTCTGTTTCCGCTTCCAATCAGACTTGAGCTCTGCCCCCTCCATTGCCATGGCACCAATTAGCAAGTAGAAGGGGAAGAAGCCTCTATCCTCATCCAGCTCATCCCCGGTAATCGAGCCTGCCATCGTCCGGTCGTTGGTGCTCAACCTAGAGGCCCTGGGCAAGGTCTGCCCTTCGCTCGCTTCCAGCTTCAACGAGTGCGGGAAGACGAGGGCTTGGCCTGCGTCCCACACCTCCATTGACAGGACAGTCATTGAGGTTCGGTTTCTCGTTGATGCGTTGTGGGTTGGCTTGGTTCCCCTTTTCTCCGCCTTCTTCAATGCAGTGCTTTCACATTATCAGATCCATATGATGCATCATGATCCTCAATCCATTACCCTTCTCGCTGTCTTTGGCTTTGTTTGCGAAGCCATGGTGGGCATTGCTCCTTCTATTGCCCTATTGCGCCACTTCTTCTCGCTGCGCCTGACCAACCCCTCACAGTGCTCAGGGTGCGTGAGCTTCCAGGCCGTGGCTGAGTCGGCCGCCTCAAGGATTGATTTTGACCTCCCGCCGTCCACGAGCGGGTTAAGGCGTGGTGGCTGTATGTGGATGTCGGAGTGCTCAGCCCTCTGCTCTCACCTCCATCGTCACCTGCTGTTCCCAATCCCGGCTGGGGCCACGAGAGGCTCGTGAACCCCCGGCTCTCCTTTGTCTGGTACCGTCTGAGGAGGTTGAGAGATCTCAGCGTGACTGCGCCCCTGGTGGTGAAGGAGTTCATCCAGTGTCGCATTGCTCCTCTCCAGCGCCAAGCCTGACCGATGTGGACCCTAACTGGCGACCGGGACCGCATGAGGCTTCAGGAGATGGATCTTGCACCCGAGACGCTGAGGACGGTACTTGAGGTCTTGGCTGGCGACCCCTCGCTGGGCGATATATGGCACGGGGGTAGCCTCCTGTATCTCTGCTCGAACAGGGCTGAGTTCGTGGCACAGATGCCTCTCTTCGACGAATGGGGGTTGCGTCCGGCTGGCCTTGCGGGGCCTCGTGAGAATCCTGTCGCCGTGGCTCCCTTCCTCACCGCCAGCACTGATCTTGCCCCAAGAGTGAGCACAGGGAGGCAAGCATCGCTTGAGGCTGGAGGCTCGGGTGTCGTGGCACCGATGTTGCATGGAGCTCCCGAAGTGTCGTCCTCCGGAGCTCGTGAAGCCCACGCTGAGGCGGTCGTCGATGGGGGGACGTAGCCCGCGGCTCCTGAGGCCGGAGCTCCTAAGGCCTCGGCAGGCCATCGGGAGGTGGTGCCTGACTGTTCCTCCCAGCTTGGCGCCTCTAAGGGGGGCCGCCTGGGTACTTCTCTGCCCGCGCCACACGTTGGTCCTCACGTCGAGCGCCTGGGTCAGTTTCGCGTGGACTTCGCCGCACTCCGCAAGAGGAAGGAGTCTTCGAGTTGCAGTGGTCGCACCTTCCGATCGTTGAAGCATAGGAAGTACTTTGCCATAGACGAGTAAGTACCTCATTCTTGTAATCCTTCAATCGCTGCTCCCTTTCCTGACTATGATTCTTCAGGATTCCTCCTGTCAAGCCTGTGGAGTCTCCCAAGAAGCAACCTCCTCGGGCCCTGCCTTCAACGCTGGTGTTGGTGTCAAAACCGGCGGATCTCGGGTAGGGGGTCCCAAACGGAGTGTCTAAGGTGGATGGTAACAGGAGGCAAGGGACACAATGTTTACCCAGGTTCAGGCCCTCATGGTGGAGGTAAAACCCTACTTCCTGCTTGATTGATCTTGATGATATGAGTAGTACAAGAGTTGATCTACCACAAGATCGTAGAGGCTAAACCCTAGAAGCTAGCCTATGGTATGATTGTTGTTGTCCTACGAACTAAACCCTCCGGTTTATATAGACACCGAAGGGGGCTAGGGTTACACAGAGTCGGTTACAATGGGAGGAGATCTACATATCTATATCGCCAAGCTTGCCTTCCACGCCAAGGAGAGTCCCATCCGGACACGAGACGAAGTCTTCTATCTTGTATCTTCATAGTCCAACAGTCCGGCCAAAGGATATAGTCCGACTGTCCGGATACCCCCTAATCCAGGACACCTTCAGCTGGCCTTGAGCGTCCCGAGCCTGTAGGCTGCCCCTGACACGGGGCCAGCCGGAGAAACACGTCTGCTCGCAAGGTGTCTTGAGCCCGTGCCCTTGCTGCCTTTGCTTCGCGACCCTTCCTAGAGAGCAGTCAGCCTGCCCAGGGCTCCTCCTCTGGTCGTGGACGGCGAATGGTTAGCGTCGATCCTTGGCTCTTTTTCAGGGGATGAGCCTGCGCCGGTCCGGGTCCCTTGCGGGGCCCGGCCAGCGATCGTGGGGGCGCCAGCCCCCAGCCCCCTGCCGAGAGGGGGCGAACTGCTTTAGGGCCCGCCGATAGCACCGACGGCGGTGGACGACATCGACAGCGTGCTCAAGCTTGCGCACGAACGGAGTGTCGTTTGACGCAAGTTCCTCCGGAAGGCGGTGGACGCGATGGGCCAGCTTGGTGGAGAGCTTGCGGACGTGGACGCGCGTCTTGAAGCTGAGGGCCTGTGGCTGATTGAGGAGCAACGCAAGCTGAAGGTGGCCATCAACCTCGCATGCCACCAGCGCAAGCTCGAGAATGCGAAGGCCGAGGCGTCCTTGGCGGCCTCGCGAGAGGCCTGCTTATCGGCTCTGGAGGAGGCTCGGGAAGCAGATTATCGTTGCGAGGTCGCAGAGAAGCGGGCGTGGGAGCTCCAAGCCTGGAGCGCCTCCCTGGAGCAGCAGGTGGAGCTGCGTCAGGCTGCCCTTGCGGCGCTGAAGGGGACGCCTGTCAAGGAGGAGGACCTCCGGAGGCGCGAGGAAGCGCTGACGCTGGAGGCCACTGAGCGCAATCTTGACCTTGAGCGGTTGGAGATGAGGTAGCGCCAGGTTACTCTGGCGGAGGACGATGTTGGCGTGTGCGAGGCTCGAGTTCAAGAAGAGGTCGACCACCACGTGGTGGAAGCTCGTGCAGATCTTGTGCGTGGGTATGACCAGAAGCTAGAGCTGATTGAAGCCGAGGCCGCAGGCAGGACTGCCGCTCTTAGGTCCAAGCTGACTGAAGCGGAGCAGCGCACGGAGGCCGCAACAGCCGCCCTGGTCTCGGCACAGACTGAGTTGGCCTCCGCCTGTGCCGAGCTGCTTCCTCTCTAGCAGCGGGTTGACGACGCCAAATCCATTGCACGGCAGAACAGAGAGGAAGTGCTTGAACATCAGACGCTGGAGCACATGCACGGCCCCATGCTCCAGGAACTGAGGAACAGGGCCAACATGGCCCTGGGCAAGATCTGTGAGGAGAACGCCCCGCATCCCCATGCTACCAACTTCGCCAGTCATCTCCGCTTTTTCACTGATGTGGTGACGCGTCTGGAGAACCTCTTTGAGAGAGCTCGTCAGCTTGTCGAGGAGAGGAGCCGCAGCCTGCTCGGGCGTGCATTTTCCCGCGTCTTCAGCCATCTTCAGAACACCGACCCCCATTTTGACTTCAGCGCCGTCATCGCCCCAGTGCCCGAAGCCATCCGGGGCGACCTGGCACGGTGGGTGGAGAACAACGTGGATGAGCTTGTTAGGGCCTTTGCTTCTGACAACGACGGGGTGGTAGTCACGGTGGATGGTGGCGACGTGGTCGACGGTGGTGATGGTGGCGCCAATGTTGGTGATGGTGATGCCGGCAATAGCAACAGCTGTGCCAGCGATGCTTCCGGAGGCGACCAGGAGGGTGCGGTGAGCGACATGTCTGACTGACCCCGTGTTTCCCTTTTGTTTATCCTGCACACAAAAGCTCGGGTGCGGCCCCAAAGGTTGTAAGAGCATTTTGGGAGGGGAAGCCCCTCATCTAAACAGATTGTCGTCCGTGTGCTTTTAGGAATGATGTTGAACATGCGCCTACATGATTCTACGGGCCCTGTGGTGAGCTTGTTGTGGTTTACCTTTAGCCAGGACAAATCTTGAATAGACTCGCGAGGCCGTGAGCCCCCAGGGTCCCCTGAGGGGCCCGTTTTCCAGGTCGTGAAGGCCTCGCGAGAGCGAGTGCCGGCCGCGGTTCGGCATGCGCGCAGTGCACGTGTGCTTCGCCCAGCCCCGCCCGCGAGGGGCCCGCGAGGGGGAGGCAACTAGTGCGAATTCCAAACCAGGGAAGAAACG
>NC_041390.1:452838887-452913267 GCF_002162155.2 Triticum dicoccoides | reverse complement strand
TGCAAATTCAACTTCAACTTAAATCTAAAGCAAGGAAGCTTGACCACAGAAAGGGAGGCAAACAACAAAGGTCGCGTCCGACACCTAGTCTAGTCTTCGACGTCTTCTCACCAGCGCGAAGGTAAGTGATGCCACTAGGCGTGGGAGGGAGCCCCCGAGGCTCGAGGGAGGCTCTCCGGAGACTCTGGAGCATGTACAGCCCCAACTCGTTATTACATGAGAGTGTCATGGGCGGCAAGCTTCACAGGCACTAGGCCTTCTTCACAGGCACCGGGCCTTGCTTCATATCGCCAGACGAGGGCCCCGCCTTGCGCCACCCTCGACCACCATTGATGGTGGCTAGAGACCAAGGACGACGCCAATGGGGCAAAGGGGACGCCAGCGGTTCCCTCGATGACCACGGGTCCTCTGCCGGGGGTAGGCTTTGCAGCACCTCCCCGACAGAGGGCCTACCTCCGGGGAATGCCTTGCTCCATGCGCCGTGGGGAGTGGCCTGGCTCCCGGCCCCTCTCCTGCAGCCCCCAGTGCGCTCCTCCTGGCGGGTGGGAGGCCGCTGAGCTGGGGCCGCCTTCCGCTGCAGTAACCTGAACCTCCTGTGACCCATGGTTAGCATAAGCTTGCTCCTGAGGAATTAGCGGTACCCGGTAGCTGTGGCTGCCAGCGCGGTTGACGAGGCTTATGTCGGCGTTCTGGGAACGGGGGTCCCCAGACTTGCCTGCCTGCGGCCTGCGGCGTGGATCAAAGGGGGCCCAGCACGGCCCATCTTCATCAACACAGACCCAAGACCCTCGCGAGGGGCCAAGCCTCGCAGGGCGGACGACACAGAGCTTCCTCAGGCACGGCCTCATCAGGCTGGCTCGCGAGGAGGCGGAGAGATCAAGGCGAGGTACCTCACGAGGTGCCCGTGACGCAAGCCATGACGACCAAGGGCGCCAGGCGGGTGCCAGCCCGAGCAGTGTCCTCCTTTCCTCTTTGGTGCAAAGGGAGCAAGCGCAGGCGAGAGCATCAAGCAAAGGCACCCGTTTTGGCGCAACGAGACCAAGACCAGCCCAACGACAGGGAGGAAGTCATTGTGGAGCCCAAGCCAGCATCACCACTAGAGCCTTTGGCAGGCGAGGACCAACTTTAGTCAGGACAAGTGTACCAGATGTTCCCCTTCAAAATGGCCAATTGTTGGCGCCCTTCCCGCTCAATATTTGGGAAGAGGCCCAGGGCCTTTGCCTATAAATAGGACCTGCCACCCCCGGGGTAGAGGGGATCGCGGATCGGCCAATCCAGAAACAAGCTGGGATCAGATCGAGTAGCATCACACACACAGAGAGAGAGAGAGAGAGAGAGAGAGAGAGAGAGAGAGAGAGAAAGAGAAGGGTGACTGAACTCCTCCTAGCAGTTCATCGCACCAGCTAAGAACAGACCCTCGCGAGGCTGTTCTTCCTTGTATTGCTAATCATCATCAGCCCAAGAGGCAATCCACCACACCACAAACTAGAGTAGGGTATTACACCACAATGGTGGCCCGAACTAGTATAAACCCTGTGTCTCTTGTGCTGTTCTTTCCATAGCTTAGATCTTAGCGAGGCGGTGGGGTGCAGGTAGGTAGAAGGCGAAATCTCCGCGCGCACCCCAGTGTTCGAACCTCAAGGGTCTGCCGGAACCCGAAATCCAACATTTGGCGCGCCAGGTAGGGGTGCGCCGGAGTTCGTCTTCCACCGTCCCGTTCTCCTCCGACCATCGCGTCCATGTCTGACGCTCGTCGGGCCAGCGCCGAGCCACTCTCGCTTCCCGCGTCGCCCAGACGGCTCTTGCCGGCGGGCATCCTTGCCGTTCCCCGTCACCTGCCGTTAATGCCGCCACCGGCCCGGCGGGAAACGAGCAGCAAGCGTCGTCTTAGCATCCGTCCGTGCGGCGAGACGGCCGCACCGCTACTCCCTCGTCACCCCAGTTGGTTCTTCATCCCGCGCGCTCCGCGCACCCATGGAGGCTCGAGCTGCGCTCATCGCGGCAAACGAGCTCCCGCGCTACCATCCCGTCGACGACGTCTATGAAGAATGGCTCGACCGCGTCGCCGAGCTCGTCCGCGCCGCAGGGGGCTCTCCTGCGTCGTCGGTTCCGCTGCACCGTACCCCACCCTGCGCGGGCGACGAAGCTCCAGGGGCGCCCCAGCCGCCTCCTCCTCAAGAAGGCGCCCTGGCTCCAAGGCGTGTGGCCCCTGGGCAGAACTCGCTCCGTCAGGTGGAGCGCGGCAAGAGCAGAGCTACCAAGAAGTCCCTTGCCCGCAAGAAGCTGCCCGGGCGCTCCCTGCTCCAGCACGTCGCGACCATGCTCCTGCTCCCGCATGTCAAGACCCCGCGCTGCTCCCAGCTGCAGCACATGGGGACCTGCAAGACCAAGCTCTCCGTCACCCAAGGTCTCCCGTGGCCACAGCAGGCTGCCGTGCCTTCACCACTGAGCTACGCAGCGTCGCATGGCCCGGCAAGTTCAAGCTAGACCTGCCTCCTCGTTACGACGGCAGGGCCGACCCTGCGGAGTTCCTCCAGCTCTATGAGCTGGGAATCGAAGCTGCCAACGGAGACGAGAAGGTCATGGCGAACTGGTTTCCCATGGAGCTCAAGGAAGGGGCCCGCACCTGGCTCCTGAACCTGGCTCCAGGCACGATCTCCTCCTGGGACGAGATGCGCACCCGCTTCATCGCCAACTTCCAAGGTACTCGCGACCGGCCACCCGCCGTGAGCGACATGCGCCGCATCAAGCAACAACCCGGAGAGACCTTGCAGAAGTACATCCAGCGCTTCAACAACGCACGCCTCAAGATCCCAAGGTAACTGAGGAGGCCATCATCTCAGCCTTCTCCGACGGTGTGCGCGACGTCAAGATGAAGGAGGAGCTGGCAATGCATGAAGACCTGCGCACTTCCTTGGAGCTGTTCAACTTGGCGACCAAGTGCACCAGGGCTGAGGAAGGGCGTCTCTCCCTCCTCGAGATGCCTGCCGCAGACCCAGAAGAGAAGAAGCCCAAGGTCAAGGATGTGAAGCGCAAGGGGGCTGCCGTGCTCGCGGCAGAGCCAGACACCAAGCGGGGCAGAGATCAGCCCGAATCTTCCAAGGGCAGTCGATACTGTGTGTACCACGACCTCCACACCCACAACACCAACGAATGTCAAGAGCTCCGAGCCGTGCGAGAAGGAAGGATCGGCCGTCGTCCCGACCGCGGTGACCGGGGCTACGGTCGAGGAGGAGGAAGGAACGCAGGACGCTGGGAAGACCGCTGCCCGCGCCAAGGGTGGCGCGATCGACCTCGCGAGGATCGCTGGCAAGACCCGCCTCGCGAGGGAGACTGGAGGGATCAGCCTCACGAGGATCGCCCGCAAGGCAATGCAGGCCTCCCTCCACTACCGCCGCAGCCAAGGAGAAACGAGGACCGCCATCAGGACAAGGGGGCTGGGGGCTTCTAGGAGCCGCGCGTGATCGCCTGCATCCTGGGCAGGGCTCAAGCCCCAGCCTCTCAATGCATCTTCAAGCAGTTCGCCCGTGAAGTGAATGCAGTCCTCCCCAAGCTTGAAGCCACGCGCCCTCTCAGGTGGTCGGCGTGCGCCATCACGTTCAGCTCAGCGGATCAGCTCAAGTGTGCGGCCACAGCCGGAGTCCTCCCGATGCTTTGTTCCCCAATCATCAGCAACGTGCTTGTCACCAGGACCCTTGTCGATGGCGGGGCAGGGCTCAACGTCCTGTCCGTGGAAACATTCAACAATCTCCAAGTGCCCTACAACCAGCTTCAGCCAACCAAGCCTTTCTCCGGAGTCACCGACGGCTCCACAGTCCCGATTGGGCAGGTCCGCCTCCCTGTCACCTTCGGGGCACGCGACAACTACCGCACCGAGCTCATCGACTTCGACGTCGCCCACATTCGCCTGCCGTACAACGCCATCCTTGGGTACCCAGCGCTGGCCAAGTTCATGGCCGTAACTCACCACGGCTACAACGTCCTCAAGATGCCAGGAAGTGGCGGAGTCATCACGGTGCCCTGTGAAGAGAAGGACGCGGTGTGTTCCCTGGAACGAGCCTTTCAGGCCGCATCACTGGAAGACCCGGATCACAGAAGCAGGAGGCTTCCCGAGACCACCCCCAAGAGGAAGAAGACATCATCCGGCCTGGCCCCTCAGGAGGCAGGCCCCTCAGGGCCCGCGCCTGCCCAGGGGGAACCTCCTTCCATCGCATAGGAAAGCGCGCCCGGCGCCCTCCTCAGGCAGGGCTCGGGGGCTCTCCCTGGAGGGCCACCGACCTGGCTAAGGTCACGAGGGAGGCGCTTGGGCACCATATGGAGGCGTGTTTTGGAGCACGTTTCCCTCAAGAAGGAGTAAGGCAAGGAGAGCCAGACCCTTAGGAGTTCGTCAGCAAGGCCATTCAGGAGCTACAGGAGTCAAGAGTCATGAGAGGCGGCCGCCGCCTACCAGCTGTGGCTCCCCATCCAGGCGAGGATGGTGGGCTGCGCATCTGCATCGACATACCAGGGCTCAATCAAGTCGCCTCTTTGGAGCGCCTCTGGCCCTCGCGAGTGGGGCGCTGCGAAGGTCCACCCCGTAGCTACGTTCGCATGCCTTACGGCTTGCCGAACGCGGCTGCCACGTACCAGCGCCTCATGAGGGGCATCATGGAGGCTCAAGAGGCCAGGCATTCCACAGCCTTGGCGGAGATGGAGATGGTCCGCGAGGAGCCACCAGCGCCTCCGGAGTCTCCCGAGGCCCCTGGGCCTGGGGGCTCATGAGGATCGGCTTCCGCAGCCCACCGAGTCTGCTGCACCAACACTCCTTCAT
Source organism: Triticum dicoccoides (assembly GCF_002162155.2). Lineage (NCBI taxonomy): Eukaryota > Viridiplantae > Streptophyta > Magnoliopsida > Poales > Poaceae > Triticum > Triticum dicoccoides. The sequence goes on along the minus strand of NC_041390.1, from coordinate 452,908,457 downwards.
CCTCAACATCATCAGGTGACATCTTTCAAGTTTCATTTCCAGCTGGGAGCGCCCCCTAGGGCTGCATTATTCCCAGGCCACGTGGGTCCGTCCTTGCGGCATGTATCCCTTTTATTTCATGTGTTAGCTTACTTTGTTGGGGGCGCCCCTTGGGCTGCATCATCCCCAAGTCGCTCGGGTCTGACCCAGTGATGTCCGCCTTCCCAGCATCTATTTAAATGAATCCACTCCTTCGCGGCTAATGTGTTTGACCTAGTTGCCCGCTCAACTGACGCCAACTGACGGAGCTGCTCCCAAAACGGCACGACGCTTGCGCATGGGTCCGTCACTGCAACGCCGACAAACCTGAATGGCTGAGCTCTGGCCGTGGCAGCCCCGCATGGCGCCACCTCGTCAAGCCTTCAGTGCCTCATCACCCCCCAGAAGCAACGGCCAGGCCAAGCGAGCCAACGTAGAGGTCCTGAGGGGCCTCAAGACCAGGATGTTCAAGAAGAAGCTGGAGGCCTGCGGCAGAGGTTGGCACGATGAGCTTCAGTCCGTGTTGTGGTCCATCCGCACAACCGCGACCAAGCCGACTGGAGAGACCCCGTTCTTCCTGGTCTACGGAGCCGAAGCGGTCCTCCCTCACGAGGTCAGACGCCGCTCCGCACGGGTCCTGGTGTTCGACGAGGCGCAGCAGGACGCCATGCGGGGGATGGACCTCGTGCTGGGGGAGGAACGTCGCCGAGAAGCCGCGCTGCGAGCAGCGAGGTACCAACAAGCACTGTGATGATATCACTGCCGCAACATCCGCCCCAGAACTCTCGAGGTAGGAGACCTCGTGCTCAGGCGGGTTCTCTCCAGGGAGGGACTGCACAAGCTCTCTCCCATGTGGGAGGGCCCGTTCAAGGTTGTTCATGTTTCCAGGCCTGGCTCCGCGCGCTTGGAGACTCAAGAGGGGGTGCCGGTCCAGAACGCATGGAACATCCAGCACCTCCGGACGTTCTACCCCTAAAAAGGCCCAGAGCCTATGAAGAAGGCGAATGCCTGTGAAGATTATCCTTTTTGGAAAAGGCCCAGAGCCTGTGAAGAAGGCGAATGCTTGTGAAGATTATCCTTTTTGGAAAAGGCCCAGAGCCTGTGAAGAAGGCGAATGCCTGTGAAGATTATCCTTTTTGGAAAAGGCCCAGAGCCTGTGAAGATTATCCTTTTTGGAAAAGGCCCAGAGCCTGTGAAGAAGGCGAATGCGTGTGAAGCTGTCGCGTTTTGGAAAAGGCCCAGAGCCTGTGAAGAGGGCAAATGCCCGTGAAGCTTGCTTCCCCCAAGAAAGGCCCGGAGCCTGTGAAGAAGGCCAACGCCTATGAAGCTCGCCACCCGTGACACTCTCACGTAATAATGAGTTGGGGTTGTACACGCCCCGGAGTCTCAGGAGCGCCGGCCTCAGGCCCTGGGGCTCCCTCCCACGCCCAGTGGCAGCACTTAGCTCCGCGCTAGTGAGAAGTCGTCGAAGACTAGATTAGGTGCCGGACGCGGCTTTTTCATTTGCTTTCCGCAGTTGGCTTGTTCATTCTCATTTGAAGTTTTGTTGAAGCTGTTACCGTCTTTGACTTGTGGTTCTTCGACTTTTCACTCTCCTGCCTCGGTTTCTCTTATGCAAGGCCTCGCGAGGGGGGCAGCCGAGCGCCCTCGTGAGTGTTTCTGTCCTAGTCGTTCAAAGGTTTCGCGACCTGGGTCCATTACAGGAGCACCCCTCCAGTCCGTGCCCCACGGGCACCGCGACACGAACACAGGGCCTGGGTCAGTCGCCCCCCCCACGGCTGTGGCCGAGAACTATCCACGCGCGGGCACGTAGCCGGAAGGCACAATAACGGAAGCAAAGCGATGATTAACAGCAATAACCCAAACACGCCCCCGCGGGGCTCCACGCTACTGTCTTTTTACGCAGGAAAAAGGAAAAAAAGAGCAAATCAGGCGCAGCTCGCCTCACACAGGCATGCAGGGAAGACTCGAGCTGCCTCCGGGGCTCAAGCAGACTCCCTCTCGCGCTTCACCGAGGCGCGACGGCGGGCAGACGCGCTACCACCTTCCAAGCAGGTACGACGGCGAGGAGGCTGACCGCGGCTAGAAGAGTCGCCGCCTGAAGAAGAACCGGTGAAGCCTGGGGAACCCTGAGCGCCGCCAATCATGCGAGCGCTGTCCTCTCCATCATCGCTGGGGCTGGGTCCCCGGCCGCGGTCGTCGTCCTCAGGGCAGCACCCTGCGCGGCGACCATCTTCCCCAAACACCCTCACGTAGAGGGTGGCATCGCCGTCAAACTTGAAGTGCAGGGTGCACCGACGGCTCAGGCCACGCGCGCGGGCAAACGTCTGCCAACCGCGGGTCAAGGCCAGGCTCCCGGCTGCGGAGACCTCTAGTGAAGCCCATGAGGCCCGGCTGCAGCAGCCGTCTGCCTGAAGCCAGAGGCCGCCCGGGGCGTCGGCCGGGAGCTCGCCGAGGAGGAAGAGAGGAAGTTGAAGCCGGGTGCTAGTCGGCTCCGCCGACCACACAACGAACTCCGGCAGCACCTCTGCAGCGCGAAAGCGTGGCCTAGGGTAATGCACGACCGAAGCGCGCCCCCCGGCCGCGGCTGTCCGCCCGTCACCATGCTGGAAATCATCTCCACGGCCGCGGGGAGCTGCCGTGGTGGCCACAGGATGTTTGCGAGGGCGCCCTCGGCCGCGCTTGGGCGGGGGAGAGGCAGGCTCAACCTGGCGAGCCTTCCCCTTCTCTGTGACCGAGAACCTCCTCGACGGAGCCATGAAGAAGAAGGAGAAGCAAGGGGGGATGAACTGGAAGGGTGCGCGCCGCTCCGTACTTATAGCCGGCGAGGGCCAACCGACGACCTCCATGATCGCAGGTAATCATGACCCGCTTTGCATGCAGGGACTTGTCCAATCCGTGCAGTTGCCAAGGCGCCGTGGGGAAGTGGAGACGCCCACGTCCAATCAACCGCCACGCGGCGCCCAAGGCCATAGGCTGTTAGGGTCCGCGGCGCTTCGCCCTTGCCCTTTCACCTCCCTGCACGGCCAAGTCTGGGCGCGCCTTGGGCCCGGGGGCTACTGTCGGCGTTCTGAGAACGAGGGTCCCCAGACTTGCCTGCCTGCGGCCTGTGGCATGGCTCAAAGGGGGGCCAGCACGACCCATCTTCATCAACACAGACCCAAGACCCTCGCGAGGGGCCAAGCCTCGCGGGGCGGACGACACGGAGCTTCCTCAGGCACGGCCTCATCAGGCTGGCTCGCGAGGAGGCGGAGAGATCAAGGCGGGGTACCTCACGAGGTGCCCGTGACGCAAGCCATGACGACCAAGGGCGCCAGGCGGGCGCCAGCCCGCGCAGTGTCCTCCTTTCCTCTTTGGTGCAAAGGGAGCAAGCACAGGCGAGAGCATCAAGCAAAGGCACTTGTTTCGGTGCAACGAGACCAAGACCAGCCCAACGGCAGGGAGGAAGTCATTGTGGAGCCCAAGCCAGCGTCACCACCAGAGCCTTTGGCATGCGAGGACCAACTTTAGTCAGGGTAAGTGTACCAGATGTTCCCCTTCAAAATGGCCAATTGTTGGCGCCCTTCCCGCTCAATATTTGGGAAGAGGCCCAGGGCCTTTGCCTATAAATAGGACTAGCCACCCCCAGGGTAGAGGGGATCGCGGATCGGCCAATCCAGAAACAAGCTGGGATCAGATCGAGTAGCATCACACACACAGAGAGAGAGAGAAGGGTGACTGAACTCCTCCTAGCAGTTCATCGCCCCAGCTAAGAACAGACCCTCGCGAGGCTGTTCTTCCTTGTATTGCTCATCATCATCAGCCCAAGAGGCAATCCACGACACCACAAACTAGAGTAGGGTATTACACCACAATGGTGGCCCGAACTAGTATAAACCCTATGTCTCTTGTGCTGTTCTTTCCATAGCTTAGATCTTAGCGAGGCGGTGGGGTGCAGGTAGGTAGAAGGCGAAATCTCCGCGTGCACCCCAGTGTTCGAACCTCAAGGGTCTGCCGGAACCCGAAATCCGACAGCTTACTTGGGGCTCCTGAAAAGGCTCAGCTTCTGGCGTCTCTTCCTCCCAGCCTGACCCGAGGAACGAGCCAGGGTCGTCTTCCAGCGCGTACTCTCGATCCACCATGCGGGGCACGTAAGCCTCCGAGGTCGCCGCCTCGAAGACCTTGCCGTAGTGCCCCATGCTCCATGTGGCCATTCCCAATGTGCCGTCTTGAGGATGGTAGGGCAGCGGCCCGCCCGGGCCGTTGGCGGCGATGCGCATGCCCTCGTTCATCGGAGGTGGTGCTAGTGCAGCCTGGAGTCCAGCACCGATGGTTGAGTTGCAGTCGATGAAGCCTTGGGGTGTGCCTGGGGGCGTGCGGGTGCGGGGAGGCTCGCCACGTGATTCGACCGGGGCCTGGGGTGGAAGCTGGAAACAGAAAGGCGGTGCCCCCGAGGCCACGGCATCCAGGAGCTTTGCAACGCGCTCCAGCAACACGTCTCGGCCGCTCTCCGGCAACCTGCACCGCAGCAGCTCCCGAGCCACAGTGAGCGCGGCCGTCATGTTCGCTTGCTCCCGTCGGGTGTGCGGCATCGTCGCCGCGGCTTGGCTTGAGGCCCTTGCGGCTGATCGCACCTGCCGCGGAGTAAGGGCAGGCAGCGCTTGACCGCGTCGCCCGCGCCCCGCAACGTTCTACGGTGTGTGGGCTGCCTGGGGTGCGGGGTTGAGGTCACCTTGGGTAGGCGGCATGGCACGGGCCGGCCACGCCGCCCAGCGGTCGGCGTTGGTCATCGGGTCACCGGACATGGATGCGACGAAGCAGTGGAATGTAGATCGGCGAAAGGAAGACTCCGGCGCACCCCTACCTGGCGCGCCAAATGTCGGATATCGGGTTCCGGCAAAACCCTTAAGGTTCAAACACTGGGATGTGCACTAAGATCTTCTCCCTACCGAAACACGCCCTCAGCCTCGTCGTGATCCCTAAGCTAGATCGATGAACAACACAAGAGACACGAGATTTATACTGGTTCGGGCCACCATTGTGGTGTAATACCCTAATCCAGTGTGTGGTGTGGTGGATTGCCTCTTGGGCTGATGATGAACAGTACAGAGGAAGAACAGCCTCGCGAGGAGACGTGTTCTTGTGTGGTGGTGTGTAGGTGAGCTAGGTTTGGATCAGATTGCCTACTACCGCGGTGGCTAGCTCTATTTATAGAGGCCCTGGTCCTCTTCCCAAATATTGAGCGGGAAGGGATCCAACAACGGCCATTTCGAAAGGGGACAGCTAGTACAAGCTATCCTGACTAAAGGTGGTCTTTGACTGCCAAAGGTGCTGGTGATGACGCCGTCTTGTGCTCCATGGTGACCTCCATCCTGCCGCTCTGCTGGTCTTGGTCTCGTTGCACCGATATGGAAACCTTTGCCTGATGCCTCGGTACTCTGCGCCTGCGCTTGCCCCCTTTGCACCAAAGAGGAAATAAGGACACTACGCGGGCCGGCGCCTGCCTGGTCTTGATCGTCATGGCTTGCGTCATGGGCACCTTGCGAGGTACCCCTTGCCTTGATCTCTCCGCCTCCTCGCGAGCCTGTCTGGTGAGGCCACTCCTGAGGAGGCATTGCGTTGTCCACCCCACGAGGCTTGGCCCCTTGCGAGGGTCTTGAGCGTTTGCTTGATGAAGATGGGCCGTACTGGCCCACCAATTGAGCCACACAGCAGGCCGCGGGCAGGCAGGTCTGGGGACCCCCATTCCTAAAACGCCGACATCGTCCTGCCTACATTATCATCTACATCCTCCCCTCGCTCGCCCCCCTCTCTCTCTCTCTCAAATCTCTGCCATGGCACTACCGGTCTGCCCATGCATCGACGAGGAGTCGCTGCCACCTGAGGACGCTCACTCGAAGAGCAGCGACGAGGACCCCTACGCGCCGCCGGACGAGGTTGCGCCGGACCCCCGAACTTTGGATTGGTTTTGGGGTCATTACAATCTTTGTCTATGGAAGTCACTGCCGCCGACTTAGAAAGCCAGGCAAGTGGCGTTCAAGAAGGAGATGGCGGAGGAGGAAGCCAGGTACCAGGCGGCATGTGATGCCCGTGGTGCCGCCTAGAAAAAGGAGGCGGTGGAGCTTTGGGGGTGGGTATGTCATCGTGCGGAGGAGGTGTACAAAGACGGGTACTTTGCGAGGAAGGTCAAAGGCTCTAGGCACCTCATCGCTGCATGGAGGTGGGCTGATAAGCTCCAGCGTGCCACCGACGAGGAGCTCCGGTGGGCGCCCAACAAAATGGCAAGATCGCTCACGCTCGTCCGCCAGCAAGAGGCAGATCAGTATGTCAAGCGCTGTGGGGCGGAGGAGGAGGAGTGCTGCCTCCGCACTGGGAAGACGCCGCGCACCAGGGAGCTGCTGGCGAGGGGCTGCCAGAATACTGCACCCAGGAGGGATTATTAGTTTTAGTATTCGTCATTTTCAATTTTATGCATTGTACCTAATAGTTAAGTACCATCACGTATATGTGATGATATTATATATATTCTATGATGCACTAATGAACAATTAATATATGTACCGCACATATGCACACGGCGCGTTTGGGGAAAAACGGCTACGCGCTGGCCACCGTTAACGGCGGCTACGCAGGCGCTGCCAGCCGTCATCTGACACGATACGTACATCTGTATTCCTCCATTATTCTATCCCGTATATGAATCTCAATAATGCCCAGCACAGATCTCAAAGCTTACCTGGACGACATAGATATCAGGATCATCTGGACCCAGGAGCCAAAACGCATTCACAAATATAAGATGTCCTAACATTTTTGTAAATCGGATGTATGTAGACATGTTTGTGTGTTTGTTCACTCATTTTAGTCCGTATGTAGTCCATATTGAAATGTCCAAAACATCTTGTGAACTGAGGGAGTATTTGGCAAATTATTAACACTCGATTTGGCATAACTACTGTATCACAACAAATATTGATAGTTGCATGATTGCTTGACATGTTTAGTGTTGGAGATTTGAATCTTCTCATGTCTAAATTTGCATGCTTCGTTGGTCAAAGAAGGCATGTCGGCGACCTCTCTCACCCAATTGATTTTAACCCATCCAGATCTTTCTCACCGAGATTGAAACTTGTTAGAGCATCTACAGTCACAAAATTTCGACCTAGACAGGCGCCACAAACGGGCCTTAAACGCCCAGGCTGACCGACGCCCCTCATATATTCAACCCAAATCTAGGACAAATATGGGGGCGCCGCGGTCGTTTGAGGATCTGAATTTGCCTACTCCGGCTGTAGATGCTCTTACTACCGGTTTCAACCTGAAAGTGTATGGGAAACTACTTTTTTTCCGAGAAAACTTTTAGTTTGTTCATCAAATGTTTGAAAGCATATGGAAAGCTACCTTCTTCTTTTTTTCGAGCAAACCTTCAATTTATTCATCAAATGTTTGAAAGCATATGGAAAGCTACCTTCTTCTTTTTTTCGAGAAAACTTTCAATTTATTCATCAAATGTTCGGAGGCGTATGAAAAAGCTACCTTCTTTCATAAAAATAATAGAAATTACATTCAGGTCCATTAACCACCTAGCGGCGACTGCAAGCGCTAGAGCGAGCCAAAGGCTCGCTGCCGTCATCGCCCCTCCTTCATCAGAGTCGTGCAAAACTTATTGTAGTAGATAGTCTGAAAGTCGTCATATTCATCAAACCAAGCCAGGTTAATGCTATGAGTAGCGTTCCTTTATCCCGATATTTTGGACAGAGTAAATCAGTTCAACACAAACATTGTTACACAAGGAGCCGATAAGCCAAGAAGCTCGAGTGACTTGTTAGAGACTTTATGTCAAGATGAAGATGATAATGCCATTAATAGGCTTTTTAGATTTTAGTACTGACATGGGGGAGGGGGGTGGGTGGCCCAATCACCTTTTTATATTAGGCTTACATGTTTTGTGTGATCCCATCATCATTTTAGCCCACTTTTTGGTGGGAGGGTCCTATATGACCCAAACCCTATTTGACGCCTTAAGCGTCAATGATAGGCCTTTTCTAAATTGGCGCCACCTCCCCTCCCCCCACCTTGGGATGCCCATCTACTTTTCTTCTCACCACTAGAGTAAAAATTGAACCACCACCGGGTTTGGGGAATCTTCCCATGGAGGTTCTGCCTGTTTTATTCTGCGCGATTTTTCTTTTGGTTTTCTTTCAATACATTTTCTTAAATCATTTTTAAAGTCAATGTCAACGTTCTGGAGCTCTCCCTATATGTCGCATTTTGCGTCAGTTTCTATTGAGAAACAGACATTTTGCGCCAAATAGACCCCCAAACGCACATAGCATGTGGGCCGACCCATTAAGCGACATCCACTTGCTTGGATTCTTTGCTTCGCATTTTTCTCTAGTAGACATATTGTAGCGATTCGATGACACTGTAGTGACTCAGACTACTATAGTTAGACACTGCAGTATGTAGTCTTTTCGGACATTCATTTAAATAGCTTTCTAGAAACATGACATTTTTTTAAATTACGAACAATTTTTGGAAACATGACCATTTTAGAATTCTAATTTTTTTGTAGGAAATTGGGAAGACTTTTGGAAAATAACTGGGAACATTTTTAGAAGACACTAATATTTTTAAAATTCCAATCATTTTTGAGGAACATGAACAAATTTTGAAATTCCTGAAAAGTTCTTGAAAAAACATAAAAGATTTTTAAATTGTGAAAGTTTTTCAAAAACATGAATTTTATGTGAAATTCCTTTTTTTCCTAAAAAGGAAAGATTTTCGGGAAAACCTAAATATTTTTTGGAATTCAGACTATTTCTATTTTTAATATAATTTCCCAATATTTTTAAAAATTAGAAGAAAAAACAGAAAATAAAGTGCAACAAGGCAAAACGTAAACTTTGACGAGGCAAAACTCTGTTTTTTTAGTTTAGACCCTTCAAAAAATATATACACGCATTTTCTACAAGCCGCAGGGGGGTGTAGTGGCCCCAACATTATGTAGCTCTCCCAGCATAGGGCATAACACCACGACAACATTTTGATGGAAGGCTCCATCTCGGCGATGCCATGGCGGCAAGGTCGAGGGATCCGTGGGAGTTTGTCTTCCTCATTCCGGTGGTGCGGCGGATCTGGTGTCCCTTGGTGGACTTATGGTGAGCGCCCTGGGCGGTGCTGTTAGTTTGGAGGGGATGATTCTCGTCCATGATCTGGTATGGTGCCCGAGGGTGGTGGTTCTGATCCTATGCCTCGACGATGTCGACAACAGGCTATAGTTTTAGGAGGCGAGGAGTATGGGACGTTCCCCGGTTAACGTGCCACTGAGAATTTGGTTGCGCCGGCGGCGGGCCTCTCCATGGACTCACAAATCTCTTTTCAGGCAATGGTGCTCTATCAACTCTGGCAATGGATTGCGGCAAGAATGGCGGTTGTATCGATCCTGAACGTGTATTTTTCCTTAATGGCCCATGGTTGAAATGGCGGGGAATATTAATTTGTGCATGTATGTTTATCACAGTGAAGTGTATCGGCGAGGTGAGAAGAAGAGTAAAGGAGAATTTGCTAAACACGGTCTATGATTAATAATGTTAGCTTGCATGCATAGAGAGTTCAGCGTGCATGTGGTAAATGGCAGATGGAACAGGAACACAGGATGGTGCAGGAAAAATGCAGAGCCGGGAGAGCTGTCCTTCTAAGGCTGGCCATAGTGGGGGTAACATAAGTAGTAACATGCAGTTGGAACTCACAAACATGCTTATGTGGCAGTCAATTAAAGAAGAGAGATGGTTATAGTAACATAGGTAGATACCGTAACATAATAAATGTTATACTACTATGTGTCATGCATGGCAATAAATGAGACCACCTATGATACTAATTTATGTTACTATGCACTATATATGTAGTATCATACACTAGTATCATATGCATGATACTAGTATATGATACTCCCCACTATGACCAGCCTAACGGCGGCCGCTTTAAATGAGATGATGGCCCACAATATTTCTATATCACATACGGTGAGAATACCTGTTAGAATACAACTTATGGTGCTGATCCATATGTGACTAGATGGCTAAGATATGCAGCTGAGCCCGAGCTCAGAAATGAATTTTCATTTTTCCTTGCCCTTTATTAGTGATTCCTGCGTGTGCGTTATTGCGTCTTGCTATGAATGGTTAGTGATAATCTTCTAAAAAACATTTGATGGAAAAAAATACTGTTGCACTCGTCATATTTATTGGAGCTAGCTAGAGGCTGACGCACAGCTTTCATTGTGTGCGCGCTCTTGAGGGCATCTCCAACGTGGAGCATCTATTGGACAACATCAAATGTCTGTGGGTGTATACAAACGTGTCCACGGATAACAAATGGATAGTCGACCGATTCCAATCGTGGACATCAATTGCTTGCCCCATTTGAAATGGATCGAGCATAAAGCACAAATGAATTGAAGCTAAACCAATGAAATTCAACAAAGTTTGGTACATTTACAATGGAACGGCAAAATTTAACAAGTTCAAACTAAATGCAAACTAAACCACACACTAAAGTAAGTGAGATACTGGCCACTGACCTCATAGGCATGGTCTCCGAGGCCATCGACACCTTCGTCATCGTTTGCCCCGCCGTCCGAGTCACCTTCGTTGATGTGCCTATGGCGGAATGCCCGCCAGGTTTTGCGGCATCCGTGCCTAGCAACCGCGGCAAACTCGCGATTGATGCACTCCATCGCATTGTCTAGCTCCTTGTGTTGCTTGTCTTCGATGACGTCAGCGGCTCAGATGAAGGTGACACGCTCAGACTCCACCAGTCCCACTCAGAGGTGTTGGCCATTGAGCCGGCGTCGGCGGCTCGGATGAAGGTGATGTGCTCAGACTCTGGTATCCCCACTGGAAGAAGCTGGTGGTTGCATCGGAGCCGACTGGGGCATCCTCAAGCGTTCGCGGGCGCGGGGTCAATGAGTACCCATGTCGGCACCACCTGGGTCTTCGTGAACACTGGTCGGCATTGCACGTTGCATTGCTCTTGGTGTTCCGCCTCCGAGAGGCATTTCCTCGCTGCCGAGGAGAACGCTGTTGGGGAACGTAGTAATTTCAAAAAAATTCCTACGCACATGCAAGATCATGGTGATGCATAGCAACGAGAGAGGAGAGTGTAGTCCACATACCCTCGTAGACCGTAAGTGGAAGCATTATGACAACGCAGTTGATGTAGTCGCATGTCTTCATGATCCGACCGATCCTAGTACCGAAAGTACGGCACCTCCGCGATCTGCACACATTCAGCTCGGTGACGTCCCACGAACTCACGATCCAGCAGAGTGTCGAGGGAGAGCTTCGTTAGCACGAGGTGTGATGACGGTGATGATGAAGCTACAGGCGCAGGGCTTCGCCTAAGCACTATGACGATATGACCGAGGTGAATTATGGTGGAGGGGGGCACCGCACATGGTTAAGAGATCAATGATCAACTTGTGTGTCTATGGGGTGCCCCCTTGGCCACGTATATAAAGGATGGAGGGAGGAGGAGGCCGACCCTCATAGGGCATGCCCAAAGTGTGGAGTCCTACTAGGACTCCCTAGTCCTAGTAGGATTCTACCTCCCACATGGAATAGGAAAAAGGGAAGGGAGAAGGAGAAGGAAGGAAGGGGGCGCCCCCTTTCCCTAGTCCAATTTGGACCAGTCCATGGGGAAGGGGCGCGGCCACCCTTGAGGCCTTTCTCCCCTTTCCCGTATGGCCCATTAAGGCCCAATACGAATTCCCGTTACTCTCCGGTACTCCGAAAAATACCCGAATCACTCGGAACATTTCCGATGTCCGAATATAGCCTTCCAATATATCGATCTGTACGTATCGACCATTTCGAGACTCCTCGTCATGTCCCCGATCTCATCCGGGACTCCGAACAAACTTCGGTCATCAAATCACATAACTCATAATACAAATCGTCACAGAATGTTAAGCGTGCGGACCCTACGGGTTTGAGAACTATGTAGACATGACCGAGACTCATCTCCGGTCAATAACCAATAGCGGAACCTGGATGCTCATATTGGGTCCTACATATTCTACGAAGATCTTTATCGGTCAAACCGCATAACAACATACGTTGTTCCCATTGTCATCGGTATGTTACTTGCTCGAGATTCGATCGTTGGTATCTCAATACCTAGTTCAATCTCGTTACCAGAAAGTATCTTTACTCGTTACGTAATGCATCATCCCGCAACTAACTCATTAGTCACAATGCTTGCAAAGCTTATAGTGATGTGCATTACCTAGAGGGCCTAGAGATACCTCTCCGATACACAGAGTGACATATCCTAATCTCGATCTATGCCAACTCAACAAATACCATCGGAGACACCTGTAGAGCATCTTTATAATCACCCAGTTACGTTGTGATGTTTGATAGCACACAAGGTGTTCCTCCGGTATTCGAGAGTTGCATAATCTCATAGTTAGAGGAACATGTATAAGTCATGAAGAAAGCTGTAGCAATGAAACTGTAACGATCATAATGCTAAGCTAATGAATGGGTCTTGTCCATCACATCATTCTCCTAATGATGTGATCCCGTTCAACAAATAACAACACATGTCTATGGTTAGGAAACATAACCATCTTTGATAAACGAGCTAGTCAAGTAGAGGCATAATAGGGACACTTCATTTTGTCTATGTATTCACACATGTACTAAGTTTCCGGTTAATACAATTCTAGCATGAATAATAAACATTTATCATGAAATAAGGAAATAAATAATAACTTTATTATTGCCTCTAGGGCATATTTCCTTCACTCTCCCACTTGCACTAGAGTCAATAATCTAGTTCACATCGCCATGTGATTTAACACCAATAGTTCACATCACCATGTGATTAACACCCATAGTTCACATAGCCATGTGACCAACACTCAAAAGGGTTTACTAGAGTCAGTAATCTTTGTTCACGTCACCATGTGATTAACACCCAAAGAGTACTAAGGTGTGATTATGTTTTGCTTGTGAGATAAGTTTAGTCAACGGGTCTGCCATATTCAGATCCGTATGTATTTTGCAAATTTCTATGTCAACAATGCTCTGCATGGAGCTACTCTAGCTAATTGCTCCCACTTTCAATATGTATCCAGATTGAGACTTAGAGTCATTTGGATCAGTGTCAAAACTTGCATCGACGTAACCCTTTACAATGAACCTTTTGTCACCTCCATAATCGAGAAACATATCCTTATTCCACTAAGGATAATTTTGACCGCTGTCTAGTGATCTGCTCCTAGATCACTATTGTACTCCCTTTCCAAACTCAGTGTAGGGTATACAATAGATCTGGTACACAGCATGGTATACTTTATAGAACCTATGGCTGAGGCATAGGGAATGACTTTCATTCTCTTTCTATCTTCTGTCGTGGTCGGGCTTTGAGTCTTACTCAATTTCACACCTTGTAATACAGGCAAAAACTCCTTCTTTGACTGTTCCATTTTTAACTACTTCAAAAATTTGTCAAGGTATGTACTCATTGAAAAAACTTATCAAGTGTCTTGATCTATCTCTATAGATCTTGATGCTCAATATGTAAGCAGTTTCATCGAGGTCTTTCTTTGAAAAACTCCTTTCACACACTCCTTTTATGCTTTCCAAAAAATTCTACATCATTTCCGATCAACAATATGTCATTCACATATACTTATCAGAAAGGTTGTAGTGCTCCCAATCACTTTCTTGTAAATACAGGCTTCATCACAAATCTATATAAAACTATATGCTTTGATTAACTCATCAAAGCGTATATTCCAACTCTGAGATGCTTTGCACTAGTCCATGGATGGATCGCTGAAGCTTGCACATTTTGTTAGCACCTTTAGGATCGACAAAACCTTCTGGTTGCATCATATATAACTCATCTTTAATAAATCCATTAAGGAATGTAGTTTTGACATCCATTTGCCAGATTTCATAAAATGTGGCAATTTGCTAACATGATTCGGACAGACTTAAGCATCAGTACGAGTGAGAAAATCTCATCGTAGTCAACACCTTGAACTTTGTTAAAAACCTTTTTTGACAAGTCTAGCTTTGTAGATAGTAACACTACTATCAGCGTCCGTCTTCCTCTTGAAGATCCATTTATTTTCTATGGCTTGCCGATCATCGGGCAAGTCAATCAAAGTCCACACTTTGTTCTCATACATGGATTCCATCTCAGATTTCATGGCCTCAAGCCATTTCGCGGAATCTGGGCTCATCATCGCTTCCTCATAGTTTGTAGGTTCGTCATGGTCAAGTAACATGAACTCCAGAATAGGATTACCGTACCACTTTGGTGCGGAACGTACTCTGGTTGACCTACGAGGTTTGGTAGTAACTTGATCCGAAGCTTCATGATCATCATCATTAACTTCCTCACTAATTGGTGTAAGCATCACTTAAACTGATTTTAGTGAGAAATACTTTCCAATTTGGGAGAAGGTACAATTACCTCATCAAGTTCTACCTTCCTCCCACTCACTTCTTTCGAGAGAAACTCCTTTTCTAGAAAGTATCCATTTTTAGCAACGAATATCTTGCCTTCGGATCTGTGATAGAAGGTGTACGCAACATTTACCTTTGGGTATCCTATGAAGATGCATTTCTCCGATTTGGGTTCGAGCGTATCAGGTTGAAACTATTTCACATAAGCATCGCAACCCCAAACTTTAAGAAACGACAGCTTAGGTTTCTTGCCAAACCACAGTTCATATGGTGTCGTCTCAACGGATTTAGATGATGCCCTATTTAACGTGAATGCAGTTGTCTCTAATGCATAATCCTAAAACGATAGTGGTAAATCGGTAAGAGACATCATAGATCGCACCTTATCTAATAAAGTATGCTTACGATGTTCAGACACACCATTAAGCTGTGGTGTTCCAGGTGACATGACTTTGCGAAACTATTCCACATTGTTTCAAATGAAGACCAAACTTGTAACTCGAATATTCATCTCCGCGATCAGATCGTAGAAACTTTATTTTCTTGTTACGATGATTTCAGACTTATGTTTCATCAAGTAGATATACCCATATCTGCTCAAATCATTTGTGAAGGTCAGAAAATAACAATACCCACCGCAAGCCTCAACACTCATCAGATCGCATACATTAGTATGTATTATTTCCAACAAGTCTGTTGCTCGCTCCATTGTTCCAGAGAACAGTCTTAGTCATCTTGCCCATGAGGCATAGTTCGCAAGCATCAAGTGATTCATAATCAAGTGATTCCAAAAGCCCATCAGCATGGAGTTTCTTCATGCACTTTACACCAATATGACCTAGGTAGTGCCACAAATATGTTGCACTATCATTATTAACTTTCCATCTTTAGGCATCACTATTATGAATATGTGTATTATTACGATCGAGATTTAGTAAAGAATTTACATTGGATGTATGACCATAGAAGGTGTTATTCATGTAAACAGAACAACAATTATTCTCTGACTTAAATGAATAATCGTATCGCAATAAACAAGATCAAATCATATTCATGCACAACGCAAACACCAAATAACATTTATTTAGGTCCAACACCAATCCCGAAGGTATAGGGAGTGTGCGATGATGATCTTATCAACCTTGGAATCACTTCCAACACACATCGTCACTTCGCCCTCAACTAGTTTCTGTTCATTTTGCAACTCCTGTTTCGAGTTACTACTCTTTAGTAACTGAACCAGTATCAAATACCGAGGGGTTGCTATAAACACTAGTACAGTACACATCAATAACATGTATATCAAATATACCTTTGTTTACTTTGCCATCCTTCTTATCTGCCAAGTATCTAGGGTAGTTCCACTTCCAGTGACCATTTTCTTTGCAGTAGAAGCACTCAGTTTCAGGCTTGAGTCTAGCTTTGGGTTTCTTCATGGGAGTGACAACTTGCTTGTCATTCTTATTAAAGTTCCCTTTCTATCCCATTGCCCTTTTCTTGAAACTAGTGATCCTGCTAACCATCAACACTTGATGCTCTTTCTTGATTTCTACCTTCACCGATTTCAGCATCACAAAGAGCTCGGGAATTACTTTCGTCATCCCTTGCATATTATAGTTCATCATGAAGTTCCAGTAACTTGGTGATAGTGACTAGAGAACTCTATCAATCACTATTTTATCTGGAAGATTAACTCCCACTTGATTCAAGCGATTGTAGTTCTCAGACAATCTGAGCACATGCTCACTAGTTGAGCTATTCTCCTCCATCTTGTAGGCAAAGTACTTGTCAGAGGTCTCATACCTCTCGACTCGGGCATGAGTCTGAAATACCAATTTCAGCTGTTGGAACATCTTATATGCTCTGTGGCGTTCAAAACGTTTTTTGAAGTCCCGGTTGAAAGGATCGATATAGTCTTGGAAATATGCCCTAGAGGCAATAATAAATTGGTTATTATTATATTTCCTTGTTCATGATAATCGTTTATTATCCATGCTATAATTGTATTGATAGGAAACTCAGATACATGTGTCGATACATAGACAACACCATGTCCCTAGTAAGCCTCTAGTTGACTAGCTCGTTGATCAATAGATGGTTATGGTTTCCTGACCATTGACATTGGATGTCGTTGATAACGGGATCACATCATTAGGAGAATCATGTGATGGATAAGACCCAATCCTAAGCCTAGCACAAAGATCGTATAGTTCATATGCTAAAGCTTTTCTAATGTCAAGTATCATTTCCTTAGACCATGAGATTGTGCAACTCCCGGATACCGTAGGAATGCTTTGGGTGTGCCAAACGTCACAACGTAACTGAGTGGCTATAAAGGTACATTACGGGTATCTCCAAAAGTGTCTGTTGGGTTGGCACGAATCGAGATTGGGATTTGTCACTCCGTGTGACGGAGAGGTATCTCTGGGCCCACTCGGTAGGACATCATCATATGCGCAATGTGACCAAGGAGTTGATCACGGGATGATGTGTTATGCAACGAGTAAAGAGACTTGCCGGTAATGAGATTGAACAAGGTATCGGATACCGACGATCGAATCTCGGGCAAGTGCAATACCACTAGACGAAGGGAATTGAATATGGGATTGATTAAATCCTCGACATCGTGGTTCATCCGATGATATCATCGTGGAACATGTGGGAGCCAACATGGGTATCCAGATCCCGCTGTTGGTTATTGGCCGGAGAGGTGTCTCGGTCATGTATACATGGTTCCCGAACCCGTAGGGTCTACACACTTAAGGTTCAGTGACGCTAGGGTTATAGGGAAAGTATGTACGCGGTTACCGAATGTTGTTCGGAGTCCCGGATGAGATCCCGGACGTCACGAGGAGTTCCGGACTGATCCGGAGGTAAATATTATATATAGGAAGTATGGTTTTGGCCACTGGAAGTGTTCCGGGCATCACCGGTAGTGTACCGGGACCACCGGAGGGGTCCGGGGGTCCACCGGGAGGGGCCACCAGCCCCGGAGGCCCACATGGGCCAATAGTGGGAAGGGACCAGCCCCTAGGTGCACTGGGGCGCCTCCCACCAAGGCCCAAGGCGCCTCCAAGAAGGGAAGGGGGCAAACCCTAGGACAGATGGGCCCTAAGGCCCACCCGAGGTGCGCCTCCCCCTCTCCCCCTTGTGGCCGCCACCCCAGATGGGATTGGGGCTGCCGCCACCCCTAGGTTGGGAACCCTAGGTGGGGGCGCAGCCCTCCCTCTCCCCCTATATATAGTGGAGGCAAAGGGGCAGCCCAACACACGAAGTTCTTCTCCTGTTGGCGCAGCCCTACCCCTCTCCCTCCTCGTCTCTCATAGTGCTTGGCGAAGCCCTGCTAGAGTTCCACGCTCCTCCACCACCACCACACCGTCGTGCTGCTGCTGGACGGAGTCTTCCCCAACCTCTCCTCCTCCCCTTGCTGGATCAAGGCGTGGGAGACGTCACCGGGCTGCATGTGTGTTGAACGCGGAGGTGCCGTCCGTTCGGCACTAGGATCATCGGTGATTTGGATCATGACGAGTACGACTCCATCAACCCCGTTCACTTGAACGCTTCCGCTTAGCGATCTACAAGGGTATGTAGATGCACTCTCCTTCCCTCGTTGCTAGATTACTCCATAGATTGATCTTGGTGATGCGTAGAAAATTTTGAATTTCTGCTACGTTCCCCAACAGTGGCATCATGAGCTAGGTCTATGCGTAGTTTCTATGCACGAGTAGAACACAAAGTAGTTGTGGGCGTCGATTTTGTCAATTTACTTGCCGTTACTAGTCTTATCTTGATTCGGCGGCATTGTGGGATGAAGCGGCCCGGACCGACCTTACACGTACGCTTACGTGAGACTGGTTCCATTGACTGACATGCACTAGTTGCATAAGGTGGCTGGTGGGTGTCTGTCTCTCCCACTTTAGTCGGATCGGATTCGATGAACAGGGTCCTCATGAAGGGTAAATAGAAATTGGCAATTCATGTTGTGGTTTTGGCGTAGGTAGGAAACGTTCTTGCTAGCAACCTATAGCAGTCACGTAAAAGCTTGCAACAACAATTAGAGGACGTCTAGATTGTTTTTGCAGCAAGTGTTTTGTGATGTGATATGGCCAAAGGATGTGATGAATGATATATGTGATGTATGAGATGATCATGTTCTTGTAATAGGAATCACGACTTGCATGTCGATGAGTATGACAACCGGCAGGAGCCATAGGAGTTGTCTTAATTTATTTATGACCTGCGTGTCAACATAAACGTCATGTAATTACTTTACTTTATTGCTAACCGTTAGCTGTAGTAGTAGAAGTAATAGTTGGTGAGACAACTTCATGAAGACACGATGATGGAGATCATGATGATGGAGATCATGGTGTCATGCCGGTGACGATGATGATCATGGAGCCCCGAAGATGGAGATCAAAAGGAGCAAAGTGATGATGGCCATAGCATGTCACTATTTGATTGCATGTGATGTTTATCATATTTTTACATCTTATTTGCTTAGAACGACGGTAGCTTAAATAAGATGATCCCTCACTAAAATTTCAAGAAAAGTGTTCTCCCTAACTGTGCACCGTTGCAAAGGTTCGTCGTTTCGAAGCACCACGTGTTGATCGGGTGTGATAGATTCTTACGTTCGAATACAATGGGTGTTGACGAGCCTAGCATGTACAGACATGGCCTCAGAACACATGCAAAACACTTAGGTTGACTTGACGAGCCTAGCATGTACAGACATGGCCTCGGAACACGGAGAACCGAAAGGTCGAACATGAGTCGTATAGAAGATACGATCAACATGAGATGTTCACCGATGATGACTAGTCCATCTCACGTGATGATCGGACACGGCCTAGTTGATTCGGATCATGTATCACTTAGATGACTGGAGGGATGTCTATCTGAGTGGGAGTTCATGAAATAATCAGATGAACTCAATTATCATGAACATAGTCAAAAGGACTTTGCAAATTATGTCATAGCTTACGCTTTAGTTCTACTGCTATTTGCAAAGTTGATAATTGAGTTCATGATAATTATTTGAAAGTTGAAAGTTGATAGTAGCAATTATGCGGACTGGATCCGTAAACTAAGGATTGTCCTCATTGCTACGCAGAAGGATTATGTCCTTAATGCACCGCTCAGTAAGCTGAACCTCAAGCGTCGGTTGTGGATGTTGCTAACATATGACATACACGTTTTGATGACTACATGATAGTTCAGTGCATAATGCTAAATGGTTTATAATTGAGGCACCAAAGACATTTTTGAAACATCGCAGAACATATGAGATGTTCCAAGGACTGAAATTGGGATTTCAGGATAGTGCCCGCATCAAGAGGTATGAGACCTCTAACAAGTTTCCTAAGCCTGCAAACTAAGGAGAAAAGCTCAATCGTTGAGCATGTGCTCAGATTATATGAGTGCTACTATTGCTTGAATCGAGTGGGAGTTAATCTTCCAGATGAGATAGTGATGGTTCTCCAAAGTCACTGTCACCAAGCTACTGGAGCTTTGTGATGAACTATAACATATCAGGGATAGATATGATCCTTGAGCTATTCGCGACACCGCGAAAGTAGAAATCAAAAGGGAGCATCAATTGTTGATGGTTAGTAAAACCACTAGTTTCAAGAAGGGCAAGGGCAAGAAAGGGATACTTCATGAAACGACAAATCAGTTGCCGTTCTAGTAAAGAAATCCAAAGTTGAACCCAAGCCCGAGACTAAGTGCTTCTGTAATAAGGGGAACGGTCACTTAAGCGGAACCACCCTAGATACTTGGTAGATGAGAAGGCTGGCAAGGTTGACAGAAGTATGTATTGTACATACATTATATTAAATGTGTACTTTACTAGTACTCCTAGTAGCAGCAGGGTATTAGATACTGGTTCGGTTGTTAAGTGTTAGTAACTCAAAATAAAAGGCTACAGAATAAACGGAGTCTAGCCAAAGGTGAGACGACGATGTGTGTTGGAAGAGTTTCCAAGGTTGATGTGATCAAACATCACACGCTCCGTCTACCATCGGGATTGGTGTTAAACCTAAATAATTGTTGTTTGGTGTTTGTGTTGAGTGTAGACATGATTCGATTATGTTTATCGCAATACGGCTATTCATTTAAGGAGAACAATGGTTACTCTGTTTATTTGAATAATACCTTCAATGGTTTGCACCTAAAATGAATGGTTTATTGAATCCCGATCGTAGTGATACACATGTTCATGCCAAAAGATATAAGCACCACATACTTGTGGCACTGCAATTTGAGTCATATTGGTATAACACGCATGAAGAAGCTCCATGTTGATGGATCTTTGGACTCACTTGATTTTGAATCACTTGAGACATGCAAATCATACAGCACGGGCAAGATGACTCAAAGGCCTCATTTTTCAGTAAGACGGAACAAGAAAGCAACTCGTTGGAAGTAATACATCTTGATGTGTACAGTCCAATGAGTGTTGAGGCATGTAGTGGATATCGTTATGTTCTTACTTCACAGATGATTTGAGTAGATGTTGTATATTTACTTGATGAATCACGAGTTTGAATTATTGAAAGGTTCAAGTAATTTCAGGGTGAAGTTGAAAGATCGTCGTGACAAGAGGATAAAATATCTATGATATGATCATAGAGATGAATATCTGAATTACGAGTTTGGCAAAGAATTAAGACATTGTGGAAATGGTTTCACAACGGATACAGCCTGGAACACCATAGTGTGATGGTGTGTCCGAACATCATAACTGCACCCTATTGGACATATGGTGCATACCATGATGTCTCTTATCGAATTACCACTATAGTTTATGGGTTTAGGCATTAGAGACAACCACATTCACTTTAAATAGGGCACCACGCAATTCCGTTTGAGTCGACACCGTATGAACTCTGGTTTAGAGAAACCTAAGATGTCGTTTCTTAAAAGTTTGGGGCTGCGACGCTTATGTGAAAAAGTTTCAGGCTGATAAGCTCGAACCCAAAACGGATAAATGCATCTTCATAGGACACCCAAAACAGTTGGGTATACCTCCTGTCTCAGATCCGGAAGCAATAGGGATTGTTTCTCGAATCGGGTCCTTTCTCGAGAAAAGTTTATCTCGAAAGAATTGAGTGGGAGGATGGTGGAGACTTGACGAGGTTATTGAACCGTCACTTCAACTAGTGTATAGCAGGGCACTAGGAGTTGTTCCTGTGGCACCTACACCAATTGAAGTGGGAGCTTATGATAGTGATCATGAAACTTCGGATCAAGTCACTACCAAAACCTCGTAGGACGACAAGGATGCGTACTACTTCAGAGTGGTACGTAATCCTGTCTTGGAAGTCATGTTGATAGACAACAATGAACCTACGAGCCATGGAGAAGCGATGGTGGGAGACTAGATTATTGACTCTAGTGCAAGTGGGAGACTGTTGGAAATATGCCCTAGAGGCAATAATAAATTGGTTATTATTATATTTCCTTGTTCATGATAATCGTTTATTATCCATGCTATAATTGTATTGATAGGAAACTCAGATACATGTGTGGATACATAGACAACACCATGTCCCTAGTAAGCCTCTAGTTGACTAGCTCATTGATCAATAGATGGTTACGGTTTCCTGACCATGGACATTGGATGTCGTTGATAACGGGATCACATCATTAGGAGAATCATGTGATGGACAAGACCCAATCCTAAGCCTAGCACAAAGATCGTATAGTTCATATGCTAAAGCTTTTCTAATGTCAAGTATCATTTCCTTAGACCATGAGATTGTGCAACTCCCGGATACCATAGGAATGCTTTGGGTGTGCCAAACGTCACAACGTAACTGAGTGGCTATAAAGGTACATTACAGGTATCTCCGAAAGTGTCTATTGGGTTGGCACGAATCGAGACTGGGATTTGTCACTCCGTGTGACCGAGAGATATCTTTGGGCCCACTCGGTAAGACATCATCATATGCGCAATGTGACCAAGGAATTGATCACGGGATGATGTGTTATGGAACAATTAAAGAGACTTGCCGGTAACGAGATTGAACAAGGTATCGGATACCGACAATAAAATCTCAGGCAAGTGCAATACCGCTAGACGAAGGGAATTGAATACGGGATTGATTAAATCCTCGACATCGTGGTTCATCCGATGAGATCATTGTGGAACATGTGGGATCCAACATGGGTATCCAGATCCCGCTGTTGGTTATTGGCCGGAGAGGTGTCTCGGTCATGTCTACATGGTTCCCGAACCCGTAGGGTCTACACACTTAAGGTTCGGTGACGCTAGGGTTATAGGGAAAGTATGTACGCGGTTACCGAATGTTGTTCGGAGTCCCGGATGAGATCCCGGACGTCACGAGGAGTTTCAGAATGATCCGAGGTAAAGATTTATATATAGAAAGTATGGTTTTGGCCACCGGAAGTGTTTCGGGCATCACCGGTAGTGTACCGGGACCACCGGAGGGGTCCGGGGGTCCACCGGGAGGGGCCACCAGCCCCGGAGGCCCACATGGGCCAATAGTAGGAAGGGACCAGCCCCTAGGTGGGCTGGGGCGCCTCCTACCAAGTCCCAAGGCGCCTCCAAGAAGGGAAGGGGGCAAACCCTAGGGCAGAATGGCCCTAAGGCCCACCCCAGGTGCGCCTCCCCCTCTCCCCCTTGTGGCCGCCACCCCAGATGGGATTGGGGCTGCCGCCACCCCTAGGTTGGGAACCCTAGGTGGGGGCGCAGACCTCCCTCTCCCCCTATATATAGTGGAGGCAAAGGGGCAGCCCAACACACGAAGTTCTTCTCCTGTAGGCGCATCCCTACCCCTCTCCCTCCTCGTCTCTCGTAGTGCTTGGCGAAGCCCTGCTAGAGTTCCGCGCTCCTCCACCACCACCACGCCGTCGTGCTGCTGCTGGACAGAGTCTTCCCCAACCTCTCCTTCTCCCCTTGCTGTATCAAGGCGTGGGAGACGTCACCGGGCTGCATGTGTGTTGAATGCGGAGGTGCCGTCTGTTCGTCACTAGGATCATCGGTGATTTGGATCACGACGAGTACGACTCCATCAACCCCGTTCACTTCAACGCTTCCGCTTAGCGATCTACAAGGGTATGTAGATGCACTCTCCTTCCCTCGTTGCTAGATTACTCCACAGATTGATCTTGGTGACGCGTAGAAAATTTTGAATTTCTGTTATGTTCCCCAACATATAGTTGTCTAGAGGGGGGGTGAATAGGCAACTAACAATTTTTAGCTTTTCTTTACCAATTTAAACTTTGCATCAAAGTAGGTTGTCTAGATATGCAACTTGGTGTGCAACCTATATGATGCAACAACAACAAGCACACAAGCAAGCAAGGGATATAAGACAAATAAGCTTGCACAAGTAAAGGCACGAGATAACCAAGAGTGGAGCCGGTGAAGACGAGGATGTGTGAGGGAGTCCTGGATTGGGGGGTATCCGGATAGCCGGACTATACCCTTTGGCCGGACTGTTGGACTATGAAGTTACAAGATTGAAGACTTCGTCCCATGTCCGGATGGGACTCTCCTTGGCGTGGAAGGCAAGCTTGGAAATACGGATATGTAGATCTCCTTCCTTGTAACCAACTCTGTGTAAACCTAGCCCTCTCCGGTGTCTATATAGACTGGAGGGTTTAGTCTGTAGGACATAAGAATAACAATCATACCATAGGCTAGCTTCTAGGGTTTAGCCTCTCTGATCTCGTGGTAGATCAACTCTTGTACTACCCATATCATCAATATCAATCAAGCAGGAGTAGGGTTTTACCTCCATCGAGAGGGCTCGAACCTGGGTAAAAACATCGTGTCCCTTGCCTCCTGTTACCATCCGCCTAGACGCACAGTTCGGGACCCCCTACCCGAGATCCGCCGGTTTTGACACCGACATTGGTGCTTTCATTGAGAGTTCCTCTGTGTCGTCATCGTTAGGCTTGATGGCTCTTTCGATCATCGATAGCGATGCAGTCCAGGGTCAGACTTTTCTCCCCAGACAGATCTTTGTATTCGGCGGCTTCGTACTACGGGCCAACTCGCTTGGCCATCTGGAGCAGATCGAGAGTTACGCCCCTGGCCATCAGGTTAGGTTTGGAAGATTAAACTACACGGCCGACATCCGCCGAGACTTGATCTTCGACGGATTCGAGCCCCTACCGAGTGCGTCGCACTGTCATGATGGGCATGATTTAGCTCTACCGCTGAATAGTGTTCAGGAGACCGCACCTGCAACCGCTCCGGCCTTCAATTCAGAGCCAGCCGCGCCATCCGTGGACGGGTGGCTAGACCACGCGCCGGAGGCCGCAGTCTCAGCGGCGATCGAGCCGAATACCAACCTTACCCTTCACGAAAGCCGTGACTCCAAGTTGTCGGATTCTTCTCCGGCCATGGACTCCGAACTGCCTGCGCCCTTACCAATCGAATCTGACTGGGCACCGATCATGGAGTTCACCTCCGCAGATATCTTTCAACACTCGCCCTTCGATGACATACTGAACTCTCTAAGATCTCTCTCCTTGTCAGAAGAGTCCTGGCCGGAATATGACCGGCAGGTTTGGGACGCGGATGACGAAGAAATTCGCCGCCCACCCACCACCCACTTAGTAGCCACTGTCGATGATTTAACCGACATGCTAGACTTCGACTCTGAAGACATCAACAGTATGGGCGACGACGCAGGAGACAAACAGGAACCACTGCCCACAGGGCACTGGACAGCCACCTCATCCCATGATGTATACATGGTGGACACACCTAAAGAAAACGATGAGGAGGAGCGGAAGGACGAAGCAAAGGATCGTTCCCTCGAGAAGTAGTCAAAGCGACGGCGTAAGCACCGCTCCAAATCCCGCCTCGGAAGAAACAGCGGTCATTCAGACCCAGCGATAGAGCAGGGTGAGCCGGCGGACGACGAACATGGCAATGAACAACCGTCCGACCATGGCAACACAGATAATCAAACCGAACAACCCATCTCCGGCGAAGATAACAGTCCGGATGACTTCACGCCGGATAAGCTCCTGGAGCAGAAGAACCTCCATAAAAGGCTCGTCGCCACTGCGCGTAGCCTGAAAAAGCAGAAGCGGAAGCTCAAGATTGCAGAAGATGCACTCAGAATCAGATGGAGTAAAGTACTCAGCACCGCAGACAAGTACGGCGGCAGTCGCCACACAAAGAGCTACCCGAAGCGAAAGCTACTGCCTGAATTTGATGAGGAGGCCTTAGAGCCCCCGCAATCAAAAAACAAAGCAGCCATCCGGTCGGATAGGCGACCTCATGGCCAACATAGAGCGGCAAACGACGCCGCACACAAGCCAGCATGCGATCCACATGAGGACTCGCATCAAAAAGACGGCCCAACCAGATCTATCTACGGGCCAAGAAAGCACGCTCCAGCAAGCAATGCAACACAACAAAAATCCAAACACCACGGCACACCCAAATACAGGGGTGCCGCACACCCCCTATGTTTCACCGACGAGGTGCTGGACCATGATTTTCCAGAGGGATTCAAACCCGTAAATATAGAGGCATACGACGGAACGACAGACCCTGGGGTCTGGATTGAGGACTACATCCTCCATATCCACATGGCTCAAGGAGATGATCTCCATGCCATCAAGTACTTACCCCTCAAGCTCAAAGGGCCAGCCAGGCACTAGCTCAAAAGCCTCCCCGAAAACACCATAGGAAGTTGGGAGGAGCTCGAGGACGCTTTTCGGGCAAATTTTCAAGGGACCTATGTCCGACCACCGAATGCAGACGATTTAAGTCATATAACGCAACAGCCCGGAGAGTCAGCCCGAAAGCTTTGGAACAGATTTCTTACTAAAAAGAACCAAATAGTCGACTGTCCGGACGCCGAAGCCTTAGCAGATTTCTAACACAGCGTTCGGGACGAATGGCACGCAGACACCTCGGCCAAGAAAAGCCAAGAACAATGGCTGCATTAACAAGCCTCATGACCCGCTTTTGCGCGGGCGAGGACAACTGGTTAGCCCGATGCAGCACCAGCGACCCAAGTACATCCGAAGTCAGGGACAGGAATGGGAAGCCACGACGCAGCAAAAACCAGCGCCGGAATAAAGAAACAGTCCAAAGAGCGATGCGGTAAACGCCGGATTCAAAAGCTCTCGGTCAGGTCAGCAAAAGCTGCCCTCCAAAGGCAACACAGACTAACTGTCAAGCCTAAACAAAATTCTGGACAAACTATGTTAGATCCATAGCACCCCTGATAAACCTGCAAACCATACCCATAGAGAATGTTGGGTCTTCAAGCAGTCCGGCAAGCTCAACGCCGAACACAAGGGGCTGGATACACCAAGCGAAGATGAAGACAAATCTTGCAAGCAAAGCAATGGGAAACAGAAGAAATTCCCACCAAAAGTCAAAACAGTAAACGTGTTACACGTGATAAATAAAAACAGCGCAGCACCCACAGAGATATGTGCCCAAGGGCCTATCACCATGGAGTTCCGCCACTGGTCGTCCGACCCGATCACCTTCGACCATCAGGATTACTCTGCAAGTATTCGGCACGCAGGATGGGCTGCCTTGGTGTTAGACCCGATAATAGACGGATACCACTTTACACGAGTCCTCATGGACGGCGGCAGTAGTTTAAACCTGATATATCAGGACACAGTCCGCAAAATGGGGATTGACCCAACAAAAATTAGCCATAGCAATACTTCCTTTAAAGGAGTAGTGCCAGGCCCAGAAGCCCATTGTACGGGCTCTCTCCCACTAGAGGTTATGTTCGGCTTCCCCGATAACTTCCGTAGCGAAAAGCTAACCTTCCACATCGCTCCGTTTCAAAGTGGTTATCAGGCACTACTGGGACGCGAAGCTTTCGCTCGCTTTAACGCAATACCGCATTACGCGTCTCTCATGCTTAAGATGCCCGGTCCATGTGGCATCATTATAGTAAAAGGAAATATCGAGCACTCCTTGCACGCGGAAGACCGTGCGGCTGCCCTGGCAGCCGCACACTAGACGGCCTCACCAACTAGAGCATCTTGCAGGTCGTTAAGACCACGGACACGGCTAGATGAGTCCGGCATAGCAACATAATTGATGAATGTTTGATGGCTATACCCCTATAAATACAAGGGGCTTCACGCGTGTAAACAAGTGACAATAAGGCTCAATTTTATCCATCCTTAACTATACTTGGTTTATTTAGTATAACATACATTTTGGACGACAACTTTGCAACTAAGTTCCTCTCTTTTACAGATGACCATCATGCTACACCCGTCCAGGATACGGCACAACGGAGAAACAGGCGCAGGCGTGCAGCAGGGACCCATTCTAAGGATTCTCTTCGGATTAAGACCCTGTGTAAACCTTTTTTACTGTCTCTTGTTGATACACATCCCCTGGATTCTCAGTAAAACTGAGATGGATGTTGACGTATTGCATGTGTCCACGTCATATTATTGCACGTACCTGGACACCAGGGGCTTATTACAAAGGGCGACGTTTCGCCCAGTTTATATCATAAAGACCGAATACCTTAGGGAGTGTTCGCCGTCGCGAGTTTGGCCTTATATGCATCAGCTCCGAATCATGTCTTTGGTCAAATGTTGGGTTTGCCCGGCTCCTGTGTTTTGCTGCCTTACGTTCCGCTCTATCGGCTAAGGCAGCACCAGGAGAACTACTGCGATTGTGCCTTGGTTCAGCCAAGCGAGCACCTCAGTAGAGAAAGCCGAAAACTGACTGTCATGATATAGCGCGAGACTGGTCAACCACTCGATGACCCAGCGGAATCTTCGGGATTCCTCCGCCTTAACGAAGGGCCGCTTCCCGGCCAGGCACACACACGCCCCAAATTCGGATGAGCGCGGAGCCACCAGGGGCTATATAGTAGCCCCACTGTCAAACTCCTATGGCTAAGTGAAAGTGATAAAGCATTATAGTCCGATTGCCTAGTTCGCTGCGCTATCACCTCCTTAATGGACCAAGACGTTGGATCAAGTGTGAAAATGTGTCTTCTGCGAACACCCCCGCATTATATGCGTGGGGGATGATGTCAGGACCCCGACTCGATGCCACATCGATCTAGCATGTAACACCTCATATCGCTTTGCGGCCTCACGCACGGTATCCCCACGGGTGTCGCCTTACCTTTGCCCGGGACCGTTTGCGCATTTTGGCACACGTATATGATGGTGTCGCTAGCATCCATATGATAAAGAGTCCGGGCTGACATGGCTAGTCGTAAACCCAAAGTGGCACCAACTTACAGGGACAGGCATTCATGACCCAGCATCGAACGTGTCGGTCATCAGCGAGTGAATCCAGGCTGTAGCGGGCTAGCAGGACTCCGGTATTCATCGCGTGACATTTCCCCGAAGGGACAGACACAGGATCGAAGAAGGACACATGCCGGCCTGCCTAAGTGTTCCGGAGCAGTAGCAAGCTACCAGGGCTCAGTGGAAGCACTAGGAGACATTTCCCGGTAAGAGAGGCTACTAAGAATAAACAACTAGATAGTCAGATCCCACACATAGCAATACACATTACACGTACGCATAACATGCAAGTATGTGCTGTACAACATGGCATCACAGCATAACTCAACAAATCATATAGTTAAAGGCTCAGAAGAGCCGTCATAGCAATTATTGCAAACAGGGGTCACAAGACCCATCATACAGAGCATACAAGCAACAAGCGGAAGCATTACATGTCTGGGTACAGACATCTACAAATGAAAAAGGCTGAAGAGCCTGACTATCTACAACATCCGATCAAGATCGTAGCTGAGGTACTAGCTACTAGTCGAAGTCCATGAGAACCCTAGTAAGACCGAAGTCTCCGCTGCAAAAACATAAATAAAGCAACATGAGTACTAAGGTACTCAGCAAGACTTACATCAGATCCTATCATACATGCATCTGTATCAAGAGGTAATGTGGGGTTTAGTTGCAGCAAGCCAGCTTTGACTCTGTGGCTATCCTGTTCTACGACTACCAGAAACTCTTGAGGTGAAACAACGAACACGAGTCCACTAATCACCATACAATACACTACTATGGATTCATCCCCGTCTCCCTACGAGAAGGCCATCCATAGCACTCACACTTGTCTTGAGCATTTTATAGTATCCACTTCAAGTTGTCTATGTACCATGTAAGCATCCAAGAAGTCCATAACCGCGGACCCGGCTATTCGAATAGATCATGTTAACCCTGCAGGGGTGTACTTCTTCACACACGCTCTCGCCACTTACCGCCATGTACGCGTCATGTATCTCGGCAACCTTCAAGCGGAAGCCTGGCGAGGGTGTCGGCCACGACCTGACTAACCACACAAGACTCTAGTCCAGGTTTATCGCCTATTCGGGTTCCATCCGCAAGGAGATCCGGCCGGGGTGTCGCTTACGGCCCCAAACGATGTGTACAGGGTTCCCGAGCCCACCATCCGGGTGCCACTCGGTACACCAGGCCACGTGTGCCTAGTCTGTCCCAAGCCCACCCTGCCGGGTGCCACTTGGTAGAAAAATAGCACTACCTACAAACACCAGAAACTAGTTGCGACTCCTGGACAGAGATCAAGTTGGTTAATAAGTCGAGAGGGCTTGGAGCGCCCGGAGCCCAATGTGTGGTAGTATCGAGTCATTGGACAACATACACAGAACTCAGGGCTTAAGGACGGTTCTAGTGAGACAACCCACCATGTACTCCTACATGGCCTCTCACCGCTACCTTTACCAAATCGTGTTCACACACTTCACTCTCAGCATCAGAACATATCGTAACACTCCAATTCATTCCCAATGAATCAGACCTGACACAACTCTAAGCAATAGCAGGCATAGCATGGTAGGAACACATCAGTGGCTTCAATCAACTCCTACACATGCTAGTGGGTTTCAACTATTTACTGTGGCAATGACAGGTCATGCAGAGGAATGGGTTCAACTACCGCAGCACAAAGTAGCATATGAACTGTTGTTGTCCTAATGCAATAACTGAGAGCAGGAGCGAGAGGGTAGGGTTTTATCGAAATGAACAAGGGGGTTTGCTTGCCTGGTAAAACAACAAGGGAGGCACTGCTTCACAGACAGGTACTCTGGAACGTCTCCGGAGTAGGACCTATCGAGAAGGAACGGTGCCGGCAATCAATACACAATCATATGCAACAATATGATGCATGAACATGGCATGTAGATGTGATGCTGTTTGAGCTAATGCAACTAGTAAACATTTGGTTTGAAGTCCATTTGAGCCAAAGGTTCAAATGCATTTCTAAATTAAGTCTCTTAATATGCCATAATGTGTTTTCTCATATTCAGCATGTATAAGTTGGTTTTTCATGCGTGAAACTAGTACAGATGGAAAGATTGCATTTTTCTGATAATTTTTCATATATAAATTATTTCAATCTGAGCTACGGTTGAATTTCTATGAATTTTTGAAGTTTAAAACATTTTCTGGATTTTCTGAATTATTTTAATTCCAGAAAATATATAATTGCGTCAGCATGACGTCATCACTACATCAGCGGTCAACGCGGCTGTCCAGGTCAAATCTGACGTGTGGGACCCACACGTCAGTGACAGGGGGGTTAACAGGGTTAATTTAATTTAATTAAAAGGTTAGGGGGGGTCGGGCCCACTGGTCAGCGACCCTGGGGGGTCAAACCCGGTCAACTCGCCGGCGTTTAGCCGCCGGTGAGGCCCGAGACGGCGGAACGCCGCGGGAATCACCCACAGGGCTCCGTTCGGGGCGTGATTAGGCTCTTCGAAGAGCTGGCGATGCGGCGCGTCGAGTAGTGCCCTCGGCCGGAGCTGGGGTGGCCGAGAACGATGTCGGCGACCATGTTTGCGGCCGCCGGAGTTCGGCTGTGTTCCGGGGCGCGGCTGCAGCGTGCAAATGCGCGAACTAAAGCGCTAGCAGGGCACTACGAGGTGCGGCGAGAGTGCTAGGTGCACTGGCGTGGCCAAAAGGTCGCCGGAGCAACGCCGGCGACAAGCTCGAGCGGAGGCGAGCTTCGGCCATGGCGGAGCTAAGGCCTAGACGGCGTAATCGCGAGGGGGAGGAGAGGGGTTCGAAGCAGAAGCTCACGGGGAGGTCGATGGGCTGGTCAGCTTGCTCGGGGACGAGTCGGAGACGACGGACGGGCGCCGACGATCTCGGGCGGCCGACGACGAAGATGACGGCGATGGCGGCTCCTTGGGGCACCCCGGCTTGTGTGGCTCGGCGAGGAGGTAGCTGGCGACGAGGCGGAGCTCCTGGGCACGACGGGGAGGCGAGGGGGAGGCGGTGGCTATGGCCACGGCGTGGGATGGCGGCGGCAGCGCTCGGGTGCGCTCGGGGAAGAGAGAACCAGGGGAGGGGGAAGGAATGAGAGAGTGAGAGGGCGGTCGGGGCTGCGTGGCGTCGTCCGGGGCATTCCAGGCGACGAGGAGGAAGCAGGAGGTGGCCAGGGAAGCATGAGGTGGAGGCGCGGCGGTGCGCGCGCGTCGGCACGCGCCGTTCCCCTGTCGGGGAGGAAGACGACAGAGGAGGGGGGGCCAGGCGGGCTGGGCCGCCTCCTGGCTGGGCCGGCCTGCTGCTGCTGGGCTGCGCAGGGGAGGGCCCCAGGTAAGCCCCTCCTTCCTTTTATTTCTGTTTTCTATTTTTTTCTGACATTTGTTTTGATTTAATAAATATATTAAATCATTTAATTTCCTTATGCCAATTTTTGCAGGAGCTAGATATATTATTCCAGAGCTCTTTTATAAATGGCATAATTTTTGGACCTATAAAATATATATAACATTTATATATCCAAGCAAATAATTATTGTATTAATTCCAAATGTCCAAAATAAAATACTTATGAGGTCCTGAAAATATTGGTTTGATTTTTATCTCTGTCCAATATTTTCAGAGGGGAACATGAGCATTTTCTTGGACCCTTTTGGAGAAATTTTTATTTGGGTCATTTTCAAAAATGATTCTGAGGGTTCCACCAATCCTCATTTCAAATTTAAATGAAATTTAAATATGATGCACAAATGGCTAGCTAGTCTAAGTCATACCAGACTAGGGATGTGACAGCTGAAGCCGACGACTGCCATCTTTCAGGTTATATACATATATACATAAACGGCCGCACATGAGGTATTATGATTCTTGCAGGCGCAAGTATAAAATAGCCTTTACATTTCAGCAAAACATTGTTTTCAATAGGAATACATGTCATTAGAACATAATATTCTTCGAGCACTGCGCCTCTATTGAACGAGCGCCCTCAAGAACTTCTCGGAAGTAGTGCTCGGTAGGTACTCGGCTTTGGTCCGAATCTTGGGCTGCAATGGCGGTGGCCTCCATCTCTGCCCAGTATGTCTTGACACGGGCAAGGGCCATCCGTGCACCCTCCACGCACGCCGACCTCTTCATCGCGATGATATGCGGCACAGCACCAATGAACTGTTGCACCGAACTAAAATAACTATTCGGCTTTGGCCTTTCGGCCACAGATGATCCACTATAGACTTCATGGCAAGTCCGGACAGCCTATTCAGCTCGGCCCACTCGGCCAACCGATCAGTCAATGGAAGCGGACGCTCTGGAACGTTAAACTGTGACCAAAATAGCTTCTCCACTTCACAATATTTTTTATCTCGGAAGTGCTCGGCCGCATCGGCAGCACTTGCTGCCAAGTCAAGGTATGCATCCGCCGAACTCCATAGCCGGTCTAAAGGGGCGTACTTAGGATCGCCGAACTTCATCCACAGCATAAAGGGCTTCCCACCCGTGATGTCTCCGGCTTGACGCAGCTCCTCCTTCATTGCTCTCATGGCAGAGCGGGTGTCTTTGGCCTTCACTGTCGGTGTCAAAACCGGTGGATCTCAGGTAGGGGGTCCCGAACTGTGTGTCTAGGCCGGATGGTAACAGGAGACAGGGGACACTTTGTTTTACCCAGGTTCGGGCCCTCTCGATGGAGGTAATACCCTACTCCTGCTTGATTAATATTGATGATATGGGTAGTACAAGAGTAGATCTACCACGAGATCAAGGAGGCTAAACCCTAGAAGCTAGCCTATGGTATGATTGTTGTGTATGGAGTAGATTCTGTCCTACGGACTACAACCCTCCGGTTTATATAGGCACCGGATAGGGTTAGGGTTACACAGAGGCGGTTACAATGGTAGGAGATCTTGAATATCCACATCGTTAAGCTTGCCTTCCACGCCAAGGAAAGTCCCATCCGGACACGGGACGAAGTCTTCAATCTTGTATCTTCATAGTCCAGGAGTCCGGCTACCCGAACACCCCCTAATCCAGGACTCCCTCAGTAGCCCCTGAACCAGGCTTCAATGACAATGAGTCCGGCGCGCAAATTGTCTTCGGCATTGCAAGGCGGGTTCCTCCTCCAAGTCCTTCATAGAAGATTGTAATCACCAAGAGTAGTGTCCGGCTCTGTAAAACAAGTCTCCACATATTGCCATAGAGAGAATAATATTGACACAAATCATATCTGCCGACGTATTCCGCAGTGCGTCATCACACTACGGCCAAGTCCTTTACTCGAATCATTTTCACTTTTCCACCTCAGCTTGTTTTGCGAGGCGGTTTCCTTGGCACGTCTTGTCAAAGCAGAGATCGTGTGCCCCCCTTTTACGGGATTCTCATCAATACGGATGTGGGTAACCCAATCATGCCCGTTAACATGTTTTCTCGATTAAAGGCGAGTCCCAAACGGTTACGGGGAGGGCTCCTGGTATTCAACCTCTTATAAAGAGACCAAGGCCTTACTCCTTTTTCCAATCTCAAATGATTTCGCCCGCCGCCTCGAGTTCCAACACCCTAGGCTTTAGATTCCAGGCGCTTCGGACCTTCGACAATGTCCGGTTCCGACCTTCAAGGCCGATGGGTGCCCTCCTCCGTCACGGAGGAGGACGTGCTAAAGTTGAGAGAGGCTAAGTTCTTGACCGCCGAAATTCCGCATAGGTTGCCTGCTCAAGGGCAGGCTATTCCCAGCCCCCAGCCCGGTGAGAGCGTAGTGTTCATGTCTCACTTCCTTCGGGGGTTAGGCTTCCCGATGGATCCCTTTGTGAGGGGGCTGCTGTTTTATTACGGGCTGGAACTTCATGACTTAGCCCCGGAGTCCATCCTCCACATTTCCTCATTCATCGTTGTGTGTGAAGCGTTCCTCCGTGTTACTCCTCACTTCAGATTATGGCTCAAGACTTTTGGAGTGGAGCCGAAGATGATCGAGGGACGGCACGCAGAGTGCGGAGGTGCTGTCATAAGTAAGAATGCCGATGCTCCATGGCCTGAGGGCTCCTTTCAAGAGGAGCTCGGCTTGTGGCAACGAGAGTGGTTCTACATCACCGCTCCCAGGAGCGCCAAGTGGGTGGCGCCTCCTGCCTTTCGCTCGGGTCCCCCACCACGGCTAGTGTCATGGGTCAACAAAGGATTAGATTGGGGGTTATCCAAAGATGTGCCCCTGTTGTAGGGCTGCATTAGGGATCTCTTAGAAGGAGACCTCAACCTGGTCAAGGTGACGCAGGTCATGCTGATTCACCGAATATTGCCCGGCAAATGTCGCCCCCTTCGCCTGTGGGAGTTTAATCCAGAGGGACCACGAGCTCTCCAGAACTTCATGGGCGCAACGCCCGCAGAGATGTATAGACTGTTCTTCGGATCACAAGAGATGTGTCCGGATTTAACCGAGGACGCAGGTCTAAGCTGCAATCGCCCGGATACCCAAGTAAGCAACCTTGTGCCCGGACCTTCTATCCGAATAATTGTCATAAACTTGCTCCTAAAGGAGCCGTCCTTTTAAACATGAGTGGATAGTGAAGGCAAAGATGATCAGGTGTCCGGCTCCCCTTCCTGAAACCAGGCCGGATCCCGTGCTGGTCAGGATGCTGGAGATAATGCCTTTGGAGGGGGAGGACAAGGAAGCTATGGCCTCCTCGAAGGAGGCTGCTCCGAAGGGAGGAACCGACAATTCCTCTCCTGAGGGGAAGAAGAGAGCCGCCTCTGACGACCCGGAAACCATGGTCTTGAAACGGGGGAGAAAATCCTCGTCAGAAGGTCCGGCGCCGGGGAGTTCCTCGGCCGGACTATGCCCTCAAGGGAATCAGCCCTCCATCGAGCCATAAGTGGAGAAAAGATTTTCCTTTTGAGGGATGAGGGAAGTCTTTGATTTATATCTGAGAAGATTAACCAAACCTTTATCTTGCAGCTCGGACCTCAGCCCCTCTCAGCAGAGCTCGTCTTCAGGGGATCACCTTCCGGAGATGATGGAGAGCGGGACGCCTCCCCCTGTCGTGCCGCCTAGCGAGGCGGGCGACCCTGAGGTGTTGTCGCGGAGGGTTTCTCCAAATCCGGCAGGGGCGGAAGGTGGCAGTGCGGCCCCCTGAAGTTCTCCGCGTCTGGCCTTCGAAAGAGGCCATAGGACAAGTCCGGCACCGTCTGGTGCTCGGCCGGAGGAGCTAAATATTCTGCTGGGGCGAGCTTCTATCTCAAAGGAGCACCGTGCATTGATGGGCACAGTGATTGAAAGGATTTCATCCGCAGAAAGCGGATTGCATGAGGCCGTCAAAAGTTTACTGACGGGTTTTGAGGTACGTTAGATAATGTACACTTTTGTCAGTTGCGCATAAGTAAGGTGCGCCCTGTGTAGATAGTAGCCCCTAAGACTCTGCGTGTTGTCAAGAAATGACGGCACGCAGAGGATCATAATCCCAGGTCTAAAATGTCGCCTTTGAATGTAGGTGGCGAGGTGTTCGGAATCAAGCCGAACTGATGATGTGGCCGAACTAAAGCGGCAACTAGACGTGGTAGATGTTG
Organism: Triticum dicoccoides; assembly: GCF_002162155.2. Lineage (NCBI taxonomy): Eukaryota > Viridiplantae > Streptophyta > Magnoliopsida > Poales > Poaceae > Triticum > Triticum dicoccoides. The sequence goes on along the minus strand of NC_041390.1, from coordinate 452,872,180 downwards.
ACATCACGCTTGTTAATAAGCGGCTTGATGAGGCTCAAGGTATGTAATTCCTCAGGCGGCATTAGGTAAGAACAGTTTTATGCCTGTGTCTTACGATGTATGTGCTTGACGCAGATGGAGCGGCCGCCGTGGAGAGTCTTAGGGCAGAACTTGCCCGAGCTAAAGAACAAGCCCGCGAGAGTGATGCGGCCACCAGGAAAGCCCTTGAAGAGCTGAGAGCCGAACAGGCTGCTCATTGCCGAAGCAAGGAAGAGATGGCCGAGATGGCCGAAAAGTTAAAAAGCGCTACAGACCGTTGCAGACTTCTTGAAAAATAAGACCAGGCGAAAAAGACGGACTTTGAGAAGGCCGTTGCCAATGCCAAGGACGCGCGCTCTGCGATGAGAGCTGCGAAGGAGGAGCTGCGTCAGGCCGAACAGATTGCGGCTGGAAAGCCCTTTATGCTGCGAAGGAAATTTTGCGACCCGAAGTTTGCTCCGTTGGACCGGACGTGGAGTGTGAAGGATACCTATCTGGATTTGGCTGCGAGTGCTGCTGATGCGACCGAACACTTTCGAGATCAGAAAGATCACGAAGTGGAAAGGCTTTTCTGGTCTCAGTTTCTCAATCCAGAGCGTCCACTGGCAGTGGATGATCGTTTGGCTCAATGGGCCGAACTGAATAGGTTGTCTGGACTCGCCATGAAGTATGTCGTGGGTTACCTGTGGCCGGGGAGATCGGAGCCGAAGAGTTATTTCAGCTTAGTGCAGCAATTCCTTGATGCGGTGCCGCGTATAAATGCAACGAAGAGGTCAGCATGCGTAGAGGGCGCTAGGATGGCTCTTGCCCGTGTTAAGACATACTGGGCAGAGATGGAGACCACCGTTGTTGCGTCCCGAGATTCGGACAGAAGCCGAGTACCCTCCGAGCACTATTTTTAGGAAGTTCTTGAAGGCGCTCATGTAATAGAGACGCAGTGCTCGAAAGATGCTATTTTATGATAGCATATGTAATTGTAAAGTAATATTTGGATAAATTGTAGTGGCCTTTTTTTATACTTGTGCCTCCAAGTATTGTTAACACCTTCTATGTGGCCGTTTTAAGATATATCTATATATGTATATAGAATCTGAAAGATGGCAGTCGTTGGCTTCAGCCCCCACGCACATAGTGCGGGGGTGCTCGCAGAAGACGCATTTTCACACTTAACCCAACGTCTTGGTCCTACAAAGGAGGTGATAGCGCAGCGGGCCAGGCAACCGGACTATAATGCTTTAACACTTTCACTTAGCCATAGGAGTTTGAAAATGAGACTCTTTAGGTAGCTCCTTGGTGGCAACTACGCTCGTCCGAATTTGGGGCGCGTATGTGCCTAACCGGGAAGCGGCCCATCACTAAAGCGGAGGAATCCGATAGATTCCGATCGGTCATCGAATGGCTGACCAGTCTCACGCTACATCATGACAGTCAGTTTTCAGCTTTCTCTACTGAGGTACTCGCCCTGGCCGAACAAGGGGCACAATCGCAGTAGTTCTCCTGGTGCTACCTTAGCCGATAGAGCGGAACGTAAGGTAGCCGAACTCAGGAGCCGGGCAACCCAACATTTGACCAAAGACATGATTCGGAGCTGATGCATATAATGCCAAAACTCGCGACGCCGAACACTCCCTAAGGTGTTTGGTCTTTATGAGTGCATGCCAAACAACACTCTTTATTAAAAAAGCCCCTAGTGTCCAGGTACGTGCAAAAATTCTAACGTAGCCACATGCCAAGACGCCAGCCTCCTCGTTGGTTATATTAGAAAGAAAAACCAGGGGATGTGTAGCAACAAGAGATAGTAAAAAAGGTTTACGCAGGGTCTTAATCTAAAAAGAATCCTTTAGGACGGGTCCCTACTGCACGTCTGTGCCTGTGTCTCCGTTGTGCCATATCCTGGACGGGCGTCGCACGATGTTCGTATGTAAAAGAGAGGAACTGAGTTTAAAACGGGTCGTGCCGAAAAAGTTTAAAATAGGCAAAGTATAAAGTAAGATATATGAGATTGAGCTTTATTGTCTCTTATTGTACATGCGTGGAGCCCCTAGTGCGGGGGTATATGGCTTCTAGGCCTGCATCAATGATGATTTTGCACCGAACTCATCTATCCGCGTTCATGGTCTTTAAATGACCTATTTTGAAGTTTATTGGCCGGTGAGGACATTTTGCTGTGGGGCTGTCAAAGCGGCCGCACAGTCCTCCGCTTGGGGAGGCGCACTTTAGTGCTTCCCCTTCAAAGAGATGATGCCTCGTGGACCGGGCATCTTAAGCATAAGAGATGCATAATGCGGTATTGCGTTAAAGCGAGCGAAAGCTTCGCGTCCCAGTAGTGCTTGATAGCGACTTGAGAACGGGACGATATGGAAGGTCAGTTTTTCACGGTGGAGGTTATCGGCAGAGCCGAATGTGACTGTGAGCCGGAGAAAACCCGTACAATGGGTGTCCGGACCAGGTATTACCCCTTGAAAGGAGGTTTTGCTGCGGTGGATTCTTGTTGGGTTTACCCCCGTGTGCTGGATTGTATCCTGATATATCAGGTTGAGTCCACTGTCGCCGTCCATAAGGACATTTGAAAACTGGAGTCCGCCAATTATTGGATCGAGTATCAAGGCAGTCCAGCCTACATTATTGATATTCCTAGAATAATCTAGCTGATCGAAGGTGATCGGTTTTGACAACCAATGGCAGGATCCTTTGGGGATGGGACGTGTGGTGCGTACCTTTACGGGCACCGCACGTTTTGTTATGTGAAGTGAGTTCACTGTTTTTACTTCTTGTGGGAAGTTCTTTTGTTTCCTGGTGCTCTGTTTTTGGGGTTCGTCCTCGTCTTTGCTTGGTGTGTCGAGCCCCTTGTGTTCGGCATTGAGTCTGCCGGATTATTTGAAGACCCAACAGTCTCTGTGGGTATGGTTAGCAGGCTTCCCGGGAGTACTGTGTATCTGACATATCTTGTCCAGGATTTTATTTAGGTTGGATGGATCGTCCCTGTTATCCTGGGGGGTGATTTTTCCTGATTTTGTCGTGAGCCTTTGAATCTGGCATTGACTGCCGTGCTCTTCGGACTTTTGTCCTTAGTCCAGTGATGGTCCTTGTTGCGTCGCGTTTTTCCGTTTCCATCCCTAGTTTCGGATGTACTTGGGTCGCTGGTGCTGCGCCTTGCCAACTAGTTGTCCTCCCCTGCACAAAAGCAGGTCATGAGGCTTGTTAGTGCGGCCATTGTTCTTGGCTTTTCTTGGCCGAGGTGTCTGGCGAGCCATTCGTCTCGGACGTTATGCCTGAAAGCTGCTAAGGCTTCGGCGTCCGGACAGTCGACTATCTGATTCTTTTTAGTGAGGAATCTATTCCAGAACTGCCGAGCTGATTCTCCGGGTTGTTGAGTTATGTGACTGAGATCGTCTGCATCCGGAGGACGGACATAGATCCCTTGAAAGTTTGCTCGGAAAGCATCCTCAAGCTCTTCCCAGCTTCCAATTGTATTTTCTAGAAGGCTTTTAAGCCAATGCCGGGCTGGCCCTTTAAGCTTAAGGGGTAGATATTTTATGGCGTGGAGATCATCTCCTCTAGCCATGTGTATGTGGAGGATATAATCCTTGATCCAGACTCCAGGGTCTGTTGTTCCATCATATGCCTCTATGTTTACGGGTTTGAATCCCTCTGGGAATTCATAGTCCAGGACCTCATCGGTGAAACATAGGGGGTGTGCGGCGCGCCTGTATTTGGGTGTGCCGGATTCTGATGATGGCTTATAGCGTTGCTTGCAAGAGCTTGCTTTCTTGGCCCGTAAGTGGACCTGACTAGGCCATGATGCGAATCCTTAAGGGGGTCGCATGCCGATTTAGGTGCGGCGCCGCTTGCCGCTTTATGGGGTCGCCTATCCGACCGTGTGGCTTTTTCATTTTTTGAATGCGAGGGCTCTAAGGCCTCTTCGTCGAATTCAGGCAGTAGCTTTCTTTTCGGATAGCTTTTAGTGCGGCGACTGTCGCCGTACTTATCTGTGGCATTGATTACCTTGCTCCATCTGATCTGGAGTGCATCTTCCGCTGTTTTTAGCTTCCGCTTCTGCTTTTTTAGGCTGCGTGCAGTTGCAACGAGCCTCTCATGGAGATTCTTCTGCTCCATAGGTTTATTTGGCGTGAGGTCATCCGGAATGCCGTTTTCGCCGAGGGAGGGATGTTCGGTTTCTCTATCTGTGTTGCCCTGTTCGGACGGTTGCTCTAAGGCCTACTCGTCGTCCGCCGGCTCGTCCTGCTCTATGGCTGGGTTTTTGTCGAGGCGGGGCTTGGGTTGGCGTTTACGCCGACGCTTTGATTGCTTTTCGGGGGGTCCATCTCCCGTCCCATCCACTTTTTCCTCGTTGTCGCTTCCTTTAGGGGTATCCACCATGTACACATTGTGAGATGAGGTGGCTGTCCAATGCCCTGTGGGCGTTGGTTCGTTGGTATCTCCTGCATCGTCATCCATACTGTCGATGTCTCCGGAGTCGAAGTTGAGCACGTCGCTTAAATTGTCGACCGTGGCTACCAAGTGGGTGGTGGGTGGGCTTTGAATTTCCTCGTCGTCCGCATCCCACCCTCGCTGACCGTAGTCCGGCCAGGGCTCTCCTGATAAAGAGAGAGACTTAAGAGAATTCAGGATGTCGCCAAAAGGCGAATGTTGAAAGATGTCTGCGGCGGTGAACTCCATTATCGGCTCCCAGTCGGATTTGATTGGCAGGGGCGCGGGGGGTTCGGAGTCTGGGGTGGAGTCCGGACCCTTGGAGTCACGGGCTGCGCAGAGTGCGGGGCTAGCGTTCGGCTCGATCGCTTTTGGGATCGCAGCCCCTGAGGTGACGTCCGACTGCTCATCCTCAATTGGCGCAGTAGGCTCCGAGTCAATGGTCGGAACCGGTGCGCGTGCGGCCTCCAAAGCGCTGTTTGGCGGCAGAGCTATATCATGCCCATCGAGACAGTGCGGCGCGCTTGGCTGTGGCTCGAATCCGTCGAAGATCAAGTCCTCGCGGATGTCAGCCGTGTAGTTTAGGCTTCCAAACCTGACCTGATGGCCAGGGGCGTAGCTTTTGATATGCTCAAGGTGGCCAAGCGAATTGGCCCACAGTGCGAAGCCGCCGAAGACGAAGATCTGTCCATGGATAAAAGTCTCACCCTGGACTGCATCGTTGTTGATGATCGAAGGAGCCATCGGGCCTAAAAGCGACGACACACAGGAACTCTCAATGAAAGCACCAATGTCGGTGTCAAAACCGGCGAATCTCGGGTAGGGGGTCCCGAACTGTGCGTCTAGGCCGGATGGTAACAGGAGACACGGGACACTTTGTTTTACCCAGGTTCGGGCCCTCTCGATGGAGGTAATACCCTACTCCTGCTTGATTAATATTGATGATATGGGTAGTACAAGAGTAGATCTACCACGAGATCAAGGAGGCTAAACCCTAGAAGCTAGCCTGTGGTATGATTGTTGTGTATGGAGTAGATTCTGTCCTACGGACTACAACCCTCCGGTTTATATAGGCACCGGATAGGGTTAGGGTTACACAGAGGCGGTTACAATGGTAGGAGATCTTGAATATCCGCATCGTCAAGCTTGCCTTCCACGCCAAGGAAAGTCCCATCCGGACACGGGACGAAGTCTTCAATCTTGTATCTTCATAGTCCAGGAGTCCGGCTGAAGGTATAGTCCGGCTACCCGAACACCCCCTAATCCAGGACTCCCTCAGTCACCACAGCCTTCTCTAGGTCCGACCTCTTCGCTTGATCTTCCTTTTCAAGAAGCTTGTAACGGTCAGTAGCATTCTTCAACTCCACAGCCATCTTGGCTATTTTCTCCTTGCTTTGGCAGTCAGCAGCCTCTTCGGCTTTCAGCTCCTCGATTGCCTTTAGGGCAGCCACATCACTTCTCTTGGCTTGTTCTTTGGCTCGGGCAAGTTCTGCCCGAAGGTTATCCATGGCCGCAGCTCCATCTGCATTTAAAACATAGCTTATACATACTAGCATCATGCTCCTCTTATCATGTGTCACTGGAGAAATTACATACCTTGCGCCTCGTCAAGCCGCTTGTTGACAAGTACGATGTCGGCATCTGCCTCGTCAAGCTGCCGCTTTAACTCGGCAAATTCATCAGTTCGGCTGGCCACCGGACACTTCGCCACCTGCATATTAAGGCGGCAAAATTAAACCTTGGACTATGATCCTCTGTGCGCCGTCGTTTTCGACAGCACCCGGAGTCTCAGGGGCTACTATCTACATAGGGCGCATCTTAAAGTATGCGGTACTGTCAAAAAGGTACATCATTTCACGTACCTCAAAACCTGTCAGTAGACTCATGACACCTTCATGCAACCCGCTCTCCGCAAACAAAATTCTTTCAATTACCATACCCATCAACGTACGGTGCTCTTCTGAGATAGACGCTCTCCCTAGCAGATCCCTCAGTACCTTCGACCGCGCACCAGACGGTGTCGGACTCATTCGATTGCTTTTTTCAAAAGCCGGATACTGAGGGCTTCGGGTGGCCATATGACCATCTTCTGGCCTTTCCGGATCAGGAGAAACCCTCCGTGACGACACCTCGGGGTCGCCCGCCTCATAAAGCGGTATGGCAGGGGGAGGCATTCCGCTCTCCATCATCTCGGGAAGAAGATCCCCCGAAGACGAGCTCTGCTGAGAAGGGCTAAGATCCGAACTGCAAGATAAATGCTTCGGTTATTTTCCTCAGGAGTACAGCAAGGTTTTTCCTCATTATTACATACCCTTTTACTTACATCTCGGTGGAGGGCTGATCCCCTTGAGGGCATAGTACGGCCGGGGTATCCCCCGGTACAGGACTCTCTGGTGAAGATTTCTTCCCCCGCTTCGAGACCATTATCTCCGGGTCTTCAGAGGCGGTCCTCTTCTTCCCCTGAGGAGAGGAATTTTCGATTCCTCCCTTCCGGCCAACCTCCTCCGCGGAGGCAGTAGCTTCCTTGTTCCCCCCTTCATCTTCTCCCGAAGGCGTGATCTCCAGCATCCTGGTTAACACAGGATCTGGCGAGGTCTCAGGAAGGGGGGTCAGACACCTGATCAACTTTGCCTTCGCTATCCACTCCTGGTTCAAGAACAGCTCTTTTTTAAGGGCAATGTTGCGATAAATAAACGGATGGCGTGTTCGGACACAGGGCTACTTACTTGGGTATCCGGGCGATTGCAGCTCAGACCTGCATCCTCAGTAGAGTCCGGACACATTATTTGTGGTCCGAAGAACAATTTGTACATCTCCGCAGGCGTCATGCCAAGGAAATGTTGAAGAGCTCGCGGTCCCTCCGGATTGAACTCCCACAGGCAGAGGGGACGACGTTTGCAGGGCAGGACTCGGCGAATTAACATGACTTGCGTCACCACGACCAGACTGACATCTCTCTCCAGGAGATCTTGGATGCGGATCTGCAATATGGGCACATCCTTTACTGCCCCCCAGTCTAGCCCCTTGTTGACCCATGACGTTAGTCGTGGCGGGGGACCCAAGCAAAAAACAGGTGGAGCCACCCACTTGGTACCCCTAGGAGCTGTGATATAAAACCACTCTTGTTGCCATAAGCTGGACTCCTCTTGGAAAGAGCCCTCGGGCCATGGGGCGTCAGCATTTTTGCTTATTACGGTGCCTCTGCACTCTGCGTGCCGTCCCTCGATCATCTTCCGCTCCACTTTGAAGGTCTTGAGACACAATCCGAAATGAGGAGTAATACGCAGGAAAGCTTCGCACACAACGATGAACGATGAAATATGGAGGATAGACTCCGGAGCTAAATCATGGAAGTCCAGCCCATAATAGAACATGAGCCCCCTCACGAAGGGATCCTGCGCGAAGCCTAGCCCTCGGAGGAAGTGAGGTACAAACACGACGCTCTCACCGGGCTTGGGAGTGGGAATAACTTGCCCTTGAGCAGGCAGCCTATGCGGGATTTCGCCGTCAGGTACCTGGGCTCCCTTAACTTTATTACGTCTTCCTTCGTGACGGAGGAAGGCATCCACCGACCTTGAAGGTTGGATCCGGACATGATCGGAGGTCCGAAGCGCCTAATTTACCTAAGCTTTGGGTGTTGGAACTCGAGGCAGGAGGCGGGTTCGACTGAGGTCGAAAGAAAAGAACAGGCCTTTGTTCTTTATAAAGAGATTGAATAACTAGAGCCCTCCTCGTGACCATTTAGGACTTACCTCCGATCGAGGGGTCATACCAACGGGCGCGATTGGGTTACCCACGTCCGTGTTGATGAGAATCTCGTAAATAAAGGGGACACGATCTCTACTTCGACAAGACGTGCCAAGGAAACCACCTCGCGAAAGGCGCTGAGGTTGGTAAAAAAACGATTCGAATAAAGACTCGGCTGTGGTGTGATGTCACATTACGGGATAATTCAGCAGATTAGATTTGTGGAAATACTATTCTCTCTACGGAGGTATGTGGAAACTTGTTTTGCAGAGCCGGACACGATCCTCGTGTTCAAAACCTTTTATGAAGTGTTCGGAGGAGGAACCCGCCTTGCAATGCCCAAGACAATCTGCGCGCCGGACTCAACGTCATTGAAGCCTGGTTCAGGGGCTACTGAGGGAGTCCTGGATTAGGGGGTATCCGGACAGCCGGGCTATAACCTTTGGCTGTACTATTGGACTATGAAGATACAAGATTGAAGACTTCGTCCCGTGTCTGGATGGGACTCTCCTTGGCGTGGAAGGCAAGCTTGGCAATACGGATATGTAGATCTCCTTCCTTGTAACCGACTCTGTGTAAGCTGTCACATCCTAGCTAGTCCATGCATTAGAGTGTTGCATCATGTCTATCTTTCATCAGAAACTTGAATTGGGGAAGACAGAACCCCCAGCACCCCCTCTGAAATCAATTAAGGTTTACTAAAAATATTTTGAATGAACCTGAAATGCCCTTCTAAAAAGTTCACCCTCTTTGTCTTGGGTTAGAACCTCTGGCAAAATTGGTGCACAATTTTCTAGGTCAACAGAAGGTCATTGAACTAAATCATATGTAAATTGCATTTGGGCATTTAAATGCTAGTAAACATTTTGAATGCTCAAATAATTCTGAAAATAAGTGTGGGCTGTTGGAGATTTTCTAAACAGAGCCTCTGATTATTTTCAGGATTTTTAGAAGTGCCTAACTATTTTTATTAAAGCCACAAACTTACAGAAAAATAGAAAAAGAAAAACAAAGTAAGGCAGAGGCTTACCTGGCGCCCACCTGGCAAGCCTACCTGTCGGCCCAGCCCAGCCACCGCTCCAGCGAGCTGCTTGGCTCGGCCAGGCAGGCAGCCAGGTGCTCGACGCACGCACCAGCGCACGCCACGCAGCTGCCCGCCGCCCTGCTTCCTCCCCTCGCCATTCTGCCGCCCTGGGTCAGTCACCCGCTCCTCCCCCGAGCTCGCAGACACGCCCTTTCCTCGCCAGCTCCTCTCCCTCGCTCTCCCGCACCATGGCCGACGCCACCGCAGCCGCACCGCCGCCGTAGTCGCACTCTCCGTCGTCCCCGCACCATGCCATCGTGTCCAGAAGCTCCACCGCCCTCCTCTCCTTCGAGCAAGCCGAGCCCCGAGCGCTCGCTTGCCCCGAAGCCGCTGCACCGACCTCGCCCGACTCCGCCACCGCCGGAGATCCCCTTTGCCGTCACCGCCGCACCAGTTCGTCCCCGACCACATCGTTTGCACCGTCGTGACCGCCGTGAGCTCAACTATCTCCTTCCCCTTCTCGTTCTCGCTCTCGAGCACCGTAGTGACCCCATGGAGCTTCACCGCACGCGCCACCGCCGAGCTCATCGCCGACGTGTCTCCAGCCAACCACTGGCCACACCACCGTGTCCAACACACTCACCGCATCGCGAGGAGTCCAATGCACTTCACCACGTGCCTCGCCGTGCCTCACAGCCTCGGGTTCATCTTCACCCGACTCCGGCGACCGCCAATCTTGTCGCCAGCGATGTTTCCGGCCACCCTGAGCGCAACCACCACCACCAAACGCCGCGGCTTGCTCCCAGCTACGCGTAGATGCCCTCCGCCGCTCATTTGGTCGCCGGAACGCACTAATGCACTCTCACCGCCGCGCCTGGCCTCGCCGGCGGTTAAACGCCGGCGTGTTTGACCTTTGACTTTGACTGGGTGGGCCCAGGTTGACTCCCCTGAGTCTATGACAAGTGGGGCCCCCTCTGCTAATTAACCTAGATTAGTTTTAACTAAATTTAGTTAGTTTAAATAACTGCTGACACGCGGGACCCACTGGTCAGGTTAACCTGGACGTCCCCTTTGACCATTGACGTCACCCTGACGCAATAACTAATTTCTGGATTTATTTTTATATAGAAAATTCTAGAAATTGTTGCAAACTTCAAAAATTCATAGATATTAATCTGTAACTCCAAATGCAAAGATTTATATATGAATTTTGATCAGAAAAATCCAATCTATCCATTGGTAATGGTTTCATGCATGACAGAACAAGTTAACCTTGCTGTTTAAGCAAAATAATATAATGCACTAATATGGCTATGTTAAATGAACTAACATTTGGATCTTTGATTCAAATGAGTTCATTCATTTAGGTTTAGCTTGCATTAGGCCAAGACACATTCATATTGCCATGTCATAGCATGCATCATATTGTTGCATATCGTCATGTGTTGATTATGTTCGGTGTGCCTTTCATGGTAGGTTCTGCCTCCGAGGATAACTCTGAATATCCGTCTAAAGGGCAGTACCCTACTACCACTACATCAGGCAAGCATCCCATTGATCATTCCGATACAAACCCATGTTCTCGCTTCTGCTCTTGTTTACTGTATTAAGACAACACGATTCAAACTGTTGTGTGTTGCGGTAATTGAACCCACTTCCTTTGCATGACCTGTCGTTGCCACAGTAACTAGATGAAACCCACTAGCATGTGTAGGAGTTGATTGAGCCATATCTGTGTTTCCTACCATGCTATGCTTGCTATGCTTAGAGTGGTGTCAGGTCTGGATCATCGGGATGATGAACTAGAGTAAAAGGTTGTGTCGGTAATGAGAGTGAAAGTGTTGAATATGATTTGTTAAAGGAATCGATGAGAGGCCATGTAGGAGTACATGGTGGGTTGTTTCATTGAGGCCATCCTTAAGAACTGAGATCTGTGTGTGTGATTATAAGATTCAGCTACTTCGACACATTGGGATCCTTAATTGACCCTCTCGACTTATTAACCACTCTTGTCCTCTGTCCGGGAGTTGAAAAGTAGTTTCTGGTGTTTGTAGCATGCTGGGGGCCGCACACAGCGCTGACCTTAGGGGTGGGCTGTGTTGCGGTAGGCACGTGGCCCGGTGTACCGATTCGCCTGTCTGGTGTCTCGGGAACCCTGCACACATCATTCGGGGCCGTTAGTGGAAACCTCGGCCGGACTCCCTGCGGATGGAACCCGAATAGGCGATAAACCTGGACTAGAGACTCGTGTGTTTAGTCAGGTCGTGGCCGACACCCTCGCTGGGCTTCTGCTTGAAGGTTGCCGAGTACACGCCGTGTAGCGGCGATAAGTGGTGAGAGCGTGTGTGAAGAAGTACACCCCTGCAGGGTATAAAACTATTCAAATAGCCGCGTCCGTGGTAAAGGACTACTTGGTCACCTATGCAGTTCATAGACAAGTAAATGGATACTACTAAAAGCCTCAAGATAAGTGTGAGTACCGCGGATGGCCCTCTCGTAGGTTGACAAGAGAGGATCCACGGTGGAGTATTGTGTTGATGATTAGTGGACTCGTGTGCGACAAATGCTTTCCAAGTGGTGTCTCGTAGGATAGCTTAGACAAGAGTCAAAGCTCGCTTGCTGCAATAACTCCACTACCTTCTTGAGAATGTGCGCGTATAGTAGGATTCTATTGTAAGACTTGCTGAGTACCTCCGTAATCATGTTGCTTTAATTAATGTTTTCAGACGACAACACCGCCCCTCCGATGGGTTCTACGTAGACCTTGATGTCGACGAGTGACTAGCCACCCAGGTGGTGGTCCAAGCCTTGGAAGGGCCCTCTGTAGATAAATAGGCTTCCTCAAGCCTTTTTCCTTTCTAGTGTCTGTACTCAGACTAAGTTGCTTCCACATGTGCTTGAATGATTGTATGACTTGAGTGTCGGGTCGTGTGACCCCTACCTGTATGAATATTTATGTATGGCTCCTCGGAGCCTTTTAAATAAAGTACTTTGAGTTGTAGAGTTTTGTTGTGATGCCATGTTGTATGTACTCATATCGGGCATATTGTGTGTATGATTGAAATGCTTGGTATGAGTGGGATCCGACAATCTAGTTGTTTATCCGTGGCAGCCTCTCATATGGGGAAATGTAGTCTAGTGCTTCCTGAGTGATAGTAGTCCGCTACAGTCCAGTTCACCGGAGTCCTGCTAGCCCAGCACTACTGCTCTGGACACTTGACTGGCTGGCATGTGATTCACTTCGTTCCCGTGTCTGTCCCTTCGGGGAAATGTCACGCGGTGACATCCGGAGTCCTGCCTAGCCTGCTACAGCCCGGGTTACCGGAGTCCTGTTAGCCTAGTGCTACAGCGCGGATTCACACGCTGTTGACCGACATGCTCGAAGTTGATTCATGTATGCCTGTCCCCATAGGTTGGTGCCGCTTTGGGTTCATGACTAGCCATGTCGGCCCGGGTTCTCTATCATATGGATGCTAGTGACACTATCATATATGTGAGCCAAAAGGCGCAAACGGTCCCAGGCCATGGTAAGGAGACACCCGTGGGGTTACCGTGCGTGAGACCGCAAAGTGATATGAGGTGTTACCGGCTGGGTCAATGTGACTTGGAATCGGGGTCCTGACAGCGTTGGCATCAGAGCCGGACTGCCTGTAGGTTCGCTAAGACAAACTGGTCGATGTCGAGTCTAGAAATGCTGTAGTTATATGTAGGGGAATTGATTGTGGGAGGGAACGTAAGGCTCTTTTTACTCCTTTACCTTATGCCCTCTGATCTGTGTCATTCTCTTCTCATTCTACGTGGGTTAAGGACTAGGCTCTCTTCTCTCTATCAAGTTCACGTGTTACTAATCCGTAGTAACTTATAGGATTGTTGGTTACCAGCCTCAATTCAGTTTCTACTACTTTAGTATGTTATTAGTTGAACCAGAACCTTGATACGATGTTGATTGAGTGGTTTTGCAATCTGTTGTGAATGTCTCAAATCTGTTCCTGAGCATTTACAGCTGTTATACTGTCCGATTTTCCATAGAAATTCTAATGTCTTTGCATTGTGGTTGTGCTTTCAGACGGCCACTCGTGCTCAAAACCAAGTGGTTCGCCTGACTCGGTGCCTCGATGTGCCCGGTCATACGGCTATGTTAGTCCGGGTAATGATCAAGACGGGTTACCATTGGTATCCCGAATACACGGTCGAAGAGCAATTCCGAGACTTTAATCAACGCCAATATTTCTGCACTGTCAGGATATTTCCTTCTTATCCTGGATCTACCGAGCCCCTCCACTGTTCCTATGGACTCGGGGTCACTATTGAGATGGTTATGCAGGATGTTGCCTACTCTATGATGACCATCATGCGAGTCAGGACTGGCCTGCTTCGGAACACCGACTTCCGTTATATGCCAGCTTCACTCCCGGGAGCGCAAGGGTATCTCCAGGCTATCTATGCTGACTCCACACAGGAGGACTCACTAACTCGCACCACTGCCGAGATGCTCGAGGATAAGGACCGAGAGAATCGAGCCTTGAGACTGGAGCTTTTCAACACCCGTGCCGATCATTGGGCCACTTTTGACTTGGTTTGCACCGGCTGTGCAGGCTGGATGTATGGATACGAGGGATCTGTATCCTGTGAGATCAGCTCTGCCAGACATGGTGGATTGGCGTGATGTGGGGGGCATCACCCCACCCCGTGGTCCCTGCAGGCCACCGTTTGTTGGTCCAAGACCTCATCCTAGCCCCTATGGTCCACAAGCTCCTCAGGACCGTCTGTTCCCGGATGATCAAGTTGAACTTCCAGGCTATGGAGGTGACTTCTATGAGGACTACTACGGAGCTGTCTGAGTTCGTAGTAGTATCACTAGTATTGTAATAGTTGTATTTCCACCGTCCTGCGTGACCTGTGGAATATGACTTAGTGTGTATCAATTCCGGAGGTGTAGAAAAATAATGTATAGGAGCTTGGAATGCCTCCAATGAGATGTAACGTCTTTCATCGTAGTTGTACTTTAGCCTGGGCTAGTACTAAACTATGTATGGTGTGTATGACCGTTGGTATATATATATATATATATATATATATATATATATATATATATATATATATATATATATATATATATATATATATATATATATGGCAGTTCTATATTACCATGTCATACGGATGAACATCTCTGCATTCCGTGTTATCCATTACATTCTGCACTTCATTGCCCAGATTTTGCCATCCTTGTCTAAACCGTCGTCTTGCTTTCCTAGGATGGTCAACACCCGCAACAACCCTACTGCTCCAGAGTAGGGTGAAGCCAGCGTAGCTAGGAATGAAAATCTGCCTCAACCGCCTTCTCTGGCCAAAGTTATGCTGGAGGCAGAACGAAACAAGCGTGAGACCAGTCGCTTGCTGGAGCGGATTGAGCAGAATACTGCATGCCAGCCGAGGAACGACCTGGTGTCAATCAATGACTTTGTCAAGTTGTATCCACCGAAGTTTAATCATTCCGTCGAGCCTCTCAATGCAGATGACTGGCTTCGCAGCATCACCCACAAGCTACGTTCTTCCAACGTAGCCGAAGTTGATAAGGTTATCTTTGCTGCCTATCACCTCGAAGGCCCTGCTAGCCTTTGGTGGGAAAACTTTGAGGCTATGCGCCCGGTCGGCCAAATCACTACCTGGGCTGAATTCAGTGCGGCTTTCCGTGAGCATCACATCCCGGAAGGTCTCATGGATCGTAAGAGGGAAGAGTTCTGCAATTTCACCCAGGGTAGACTGACTGTGGATGCATACAGTCGTGAGTTTGGAAATCTAGCATGTTATGCTCCTGAAGAGGTATCCACTGATGGCAAGAAGCAGGCAAGGTTACGCAAGGGACTTACCCCCGAGCTTCACCGTGATCTTCGTCTGCACGAGTGCACCTCCTTTCAGAAGTTAATCAACAAGGCCATCAGTGTTGAGACAGGTCAGACTGACTTTGAAGCTTCACGCAAGCACTCCCGTGACTTTGGATCTTCATCCGGCTCTGGATCTCAGAAGCACCGGGTGTGGATTCCAAACACCGCTCTGCCACCCAGGTTCACTCCGAGGCCATCCTTTGAGGCACCTCGCCCCAACCAGCAGTATGCACCGCCCAAGACCTATGGTGGCCCCGCTGCTAATGCTGCTCCATGCCCCAATGTGATAACTTGTTTCAAGTGTGGGGAGACGGGTCACTATGTCCGCGAGTCTCCCCAGAACAACAACCCCAACCAGTTCGGAAAGTCTATTGGCCGTGGCAAGCCAGCAAGAAAGGTGCTTTACGCCAAGCCAACTACCACTGCTCGTGGCCATGTCAACTACGTTTCAGCTGAGGAGACTCATGAGGACCCCAACGTCGTTCTCGGTATGCTCCTTGTTAATTGCCATCCGGCAACTATTCTCTTTGATATTGGAGCATCTCATTCATTTATTTCTGAGAGCTATGCTCAATTGCACAACACCACATTTAGTGACATGCCCGCCTCCATGGAAATTCAGACTCCTGGTTCTAGATGGCAAACCTCTAGAATAAGTCATGGGAATGAAATCCTTGTCGACAGATTAGTCTTCCTCGCATCACTAATCGCTCTCAAGTCCTCGGACATAAACATCATCTTGGGTATGGACTGGATGTCAGCCCATTATGATAAGATTGATTGCTCCACTAGAACTATTCAACTCACCCATCCATCGGGCAAGACAGTCAATGTTTTGACCCGAGTGTCTGAGCGTCAGCTCTACTCCTTAAATGCCAACCCCCTTCCAGACCTTGAAGATATTCCGGTAGTCCATAACTTCTCGGATGTCTTTCCAAAGGAACTGCGAGGTGTTCCACCTGACAGAGATGTCGAGTTCGTGATAGACCTTGTTCCAAGAACCGTCCCAATCTCTAGAAGACCTTATAAGATGGCACCCCTAGAACTAGCCGAGCTTAAGAAACAACTCGATGAGTCCTTGCAAAAGAGTTTCATCCGTCCTAGTTCTTCTCCATGGGCTTGCCCCGTCCTCTTCGTCAAGAAGAAGGATGGAACGGATCGGATGGTTGTAGATTACCGACCTGTCAATTTGGTCACCATCAAGAACAAGTATCTGCTCCCCAAGATCAACGACCTGTATGATCAGCTCGTTGGATCCTCAGTCTTTTCCAAGATGGATTTGAGGTTGGGCTACCATCAAATCAAAATCAAGAACGGGGACATTCCTAAAACGGCCTTTGTTACTCGTTATGGCCAATACGAGTACACCGTCATGTCCTTTGGTCTAACCAATGCTCCAGCCACCTTCTCTCGGCTAATGAACTCGATCTTCATGGATTATTTGGATAAATTCGTCATGGTATATCTCGATGATATACTCATCTACTCCAAGAATGAGGAAGAACATGCCGAACATCTAAGGCTAGTATTGATGAAACTTCGAGAGCATCGCCTTTATGCCAAATTCTCTAAGTGCGAATTTTGGTTGCCAGAAGTGACATATCTGGGCCATGTAATCTCTGGTAAGGGCATTGCTGTCAATCCCGAGCGAGTTCAAGCCGTCCTTGACTGGACTCCACCTAAAACGGTCAAGCAAGTTCAGAGTTTCCTTGGTTTAGCGAGCTATTGTCGCCGCTTTGTCGAGAATTTTCCAAGGTTGCTAAACCTCTAACGGAACTCCTCAACAAAGATAAAAAGCTCGAGTGGACCCCATAGTGTGAGTTCAGCTTTCAGGAACTGAAAAGACGCCTGACATCTGCTCCCGTACTCGTACCACTAGATTTTTCTAAGGACTTTGTTATCTATTGCGACACCTCACGACAAGGACTAGGTTGCATACTCATGCAAGATCGTCATGTGATTGCCTACGCTTCTCGACAGTTGCGTCCACATGAGGATAACTATCCCACACATGATCTAGAGCTTGCAGCTGTAGTCCATGCACTCAAAACCTGGCGACATTACCTTCTTGGTAATCGTTGCGAAATTTACACTGATCACCAAAGTCTGCAATACATCTTCACCCAACCGGATTTGAATCTCAGGCAAAGACGTTGGGTCGAGTTGATTACGGATTACGACTTAGGAATAACTTACACCCCAGGCAAAGCCAATGTCATGGCTGATGCACTAAGTCATAAATCTTATTGTAACAACATGATGTTACAACATAGTCAACCACTTCTCCACGAGGAATTTCGTAAGCTTAACCTTCACATTGTTCCTCGAGGATTCCTTTCCACCCTGGTGGCGAAACCCAACCTTACGGATCAAATCATAACCGCTCAGCGGTATGATAGAGGAATATCTCGGATCAAGGAGAACAATGCTATCGGAGCTGCTAAGTGTTTCTCCATAGATGAGCGAGGTGTTGTCTTCTTTGAGAACCGCTTTGTGGTTCCCAAGAAACAACAGCTACAGCAATTGATCCTTAAGGAAGCTCATGATTCCCCTCTCACCATTCATCTCGGTAGTACTAAAATGTATCAAGATCTACGCTAGAGGTTTTGGTGGACTAGGATGAAGAGAGAAATCGCTCAATACATTGCTAATTGTGATTTTTGTCGTCGAGTTAAAGCAGAGCATCAACGGCCTGCTGGCACCCTTCAACCTATGGAAATTTCTGAATGGAAATGGGATAAAATCGATATGGATTTCATTACCAGGTTTCCTAGGACCAAGAGAGGGAATAATGCTATCTTCGTTGTTGTCGATCGTCTTTCCAAAGTAGCCCACTTCCTACCCATTCGTGAGAGTATAACCGCTAGCCAGCTAGTTGATTTGTACATCTCCCGAATAGTGTCTCTTCATGGTGTTCCATTGGTGATTAACTCAGACCATGGAAGTCTCTTCACCTCTCGATTTTGGGAGAGTTTCCAAAATGCTATGGGAACTCGTCTCTCCTTTAGCACCGTCTTCCATCCTCAATCAAGTGGTCAAGTAGAACGAGTCAATCAAATTCTGGAGGATATGCTTCGAGCTTCTGTCATCGCTTTTGGTATGAATTGGGAGAGGTGCCTTCCATTCGCCGAGTTCGCTTATAACAATAGCTATCAAGCTAGCTTGGGCAAAGCTCCTTTCGAAGTTCTCTATGGACGAAAATGTCGAACGCCTCTTAACTGGTCAGAAACCGGGGAAAGACAACTCTTTGGCCCGGATATGGTCCAGGAAGCAGAAGAGCAGGTTCGCATTATTCGTGAGAAATTGAAAACAGCCCAATCTCGTCAAAAGAGCCAATATGACCGCAAGCATAAGCCTATGTCTTATGAAGTTGGCGAGAAGGCTTACCTTCGGGTTACACCTTTAAAGGGAACCCATCGATTCGGTATCAAAGGCAAATTGGCTCCTCGTTACATTGGACCCTTTCGCATTCTTGCCAAACGAGGGGAAGTTGCCTACCAGTTGGAACTACCTCTGCATCTTTCCAGAGTTCATGATGTCTTCCACGTTTCTCAACTCAGGCGTTGCTTCTCGGATCCTATCCGTGGAGTGGACCATGAAATGTTTGATCTCCAAGATAATCTCACATATCGAGAATATCCCGTTCGTATCCTTGATCAAGCCGAGCGTACCACTCGACGCCAGAATATCAAGTTTCTCAAGGTTCAATGGTCACACCATTCCGAGCAAGAAGCTACTTGGGAAAGGGAGGATCGTCTTTGACTTTAGTACCCCACCTTCTTCCCGACGGATCCTAAATCTCGGGACGAGATTCTTTTGAGTGGGGGTGAGTTGTCACATCCTAGCTAGTCCATGCATTAGAGTGTTGCATCATGTCTATCTTTCACCAGAAACTTGAATTGGGGAAGACAGAACCCCCAGCACCCCCTCTGAAATCAACTAAAGTTTACTAAAAATATTTTCAATGAACCTGAAATGCCCTTCTAAAAAGTTCACCCTCTTTGTCTTGGGTTAGAACCTCTGGCAAAATTGGTGCACAATTTTCTAGGTCAATAGAAGGTCATTGAATTAAATCATATGTAAATTGCATTTGGGCATTTAAATGCTAGTAAATATTTTGAATGCTCAAATAATTCTGAAAAGAAGTGTGGGCTGCTGGAGATTTTCTAAACAGAGCCGCCTATTTTCAAGATTTTTAGAAGTGCCTAACTATTTTTATTAAAGCCACAAACTTATAGAAAAATAGAAAAAGAAAAACAAAGCAAGGCAGAGGCTTACCTGGCGCCCACCTGGCAAGCCCGCCTGCCGGCCCAGCCCAGCCACCGCTCCAGCGAGCTGCTTGGCTCGGCCAGGCAGGCAGCTAGGTGCTCGACGCCGGCACCAGCGCACGCCACGCAGCTGCCCGCCGCCCTGCTTCCACCCCTCGCCGTTCTGCCGCCATGGGTCGGTCACCCGCTCCTCCCCCGAGCTCGCAGACACGCCCTTTCCTCCCCAGCTCCTCTCCCTCGCTCTCCCGCACCATGGCTGACGCCACCGCAGCCGCACCGCCGCCATAGTCGCGCTCTCCATCGTCCCCACGCCATGCCATCGTGTCCAGAAGCTCCGCCGCCCTCCTCTCCTTCGAGCAAGCCGAGCCCCGAGCGCTCGCTTGCCCCGAAGCTGCTGCACCGACCTCGCCCGACTCCGCCACCGCCAGAGATCCCCTTTGCCGTCACCGCCGCACCAGTTCGTCCCTGACCGCGTCGTCTGCACCGTCGTGACTGCCGTGAGCTCAGCTATCTCCTTACCCTTCTCGTTCTCGCTCTTGAGCACCGCAGCGACCCCATGGAGCTTCACCGCACGCGCCACCGCCGAGCTCGTCGCCGACGTGTCTCCGGCCAACCACCGGCCACACCACCGTGTCCAACACACTCACCGCATCGTGAGGAGTCCAATGCACTTCACCACGTGCCTCTCCGTGCCTCATAGCCTCGGGTTCATCTTCACCCGACTCCGGCGACCGCCAATCTCGTCACCGGCGACGTTTTCGGCCATCCCGAGCTCAACCACCACCACCAAACGCCACGGCTTGCTCCCAGCTACGGGTAGATGCCCTCCGCCGCTCATTTGGTCGCCGGAACGCACTAATGCACTCTCACCGCCGCGTCTGGCCTCGGCGGCGGTTAAACGCTGGCGTGTTTGACCTTTGACTTTGACTGGGTGGGCCCAGGTTGACTCCCCTGAGTCTATGACAAGTGGGGGCCCCTCTGCTAATTAACCTAGATTAGTTTTAACTAAATTTAGTTAGTTTAAATAACTGCTGACACGTGGGACCCACTGGTCAGGTTGACCTGGGCGTCCCCTTTGACCACTGACGTCACCCTGATGCACTGCTGACGCAATAACTAATTTTTGGATTTATTTTTATATACAAAATTCCAGAAATTGTTGCAAACTTCAAAAATTCATAGAAATTAATCTGTAACTCCAAATGCAAAGATTTATATATGAATTTTGATCAGAAAAATTCAATCTATCCATTGGTAATGGTTTCATGCATGACAGAACAAGTTAACCTTGCTGTTTAAGCAAAATAAGATAATGCACTAATATGGCTATGTTAAATGAACTAACATTTGAATCTTTGATTCAAATGAGTTCATTCCTTTATGGTTTAGCTTGCATTAGGCCAAGACACATTCATATTGCCATGTCATAGCATGCATCATATTGTTGCATATCGTCATGTGTTGATTATGTTCGGTGCGTCTTTCGTGGTAGGTTCTGCCTCCGAGGATAACTCCGAATATCCGTCTGAAGGGCAGTACCCTACTACCACTACATCAGGCAAGCAACCCATTGATCATTCCTATACAAACCCATGTTCTCGCTTCTGCTCTTGTTTACTACATTAAGACAACACGATTCAAACTGCTGTGTTTTGCGGTAGTTGAACCCACTTCCTTTGCATGACTGTCGTTGCCACAGTAACTAGATGAAACCCACTAGCATGTGTAGGAGTTGATTGAGCCATATCTATGTTTCCTACCATGCTATGCTTAGAGTGGTGTCAGGTCTGGCTCATTGGGATGATGAACTAGAGTGAAAGGTTGTGTCGGTAATGAGAGTGAAAGTGTTGAATATGATTTGGTAAAGGAATCGATGAGAGGCCATGTAGGAGTACATGGTGGGTTGTTTCATTGAGGCCGTCCTTAAGAACTGAGATCTGTGTGTGTGATTTAAGATTCAACTACTACCACACATTGGGATCATTAATTGACCCTGTCGACTTATTAACCACTCTTGTCCTTTGTCCGGGAGTTGCAAAGTAGTTTCTGGTGTTTGTACCATGCTGGGGGCCGCACGCAGCGCTGAACTTAGGGGTGGGCTGTGTTGCGGTAGGCACATGGCCCGGTGTACCGATTCGCCCGTTTGGTGTCTCGGGAACCCTGCACACATCGTTCGGGGCCGTTAGTGCAAACCTCTGCCGGACTCCCTGCGGATGGAACCCGAATAGGCGATAAAAACTGGACTAGGGACTCGTGTGTTTAGTCAGGTCGTGGCCGACACCCTCGCTAGGCTTCCGCTTGAAGGTTGCCGAGTACACGCCGTGTAGCGGCGATAAGTGGTGAGAGCGTGTGTGAAGAAGTACACCCCTGTAGGGTATAAAACTATTCGAATAGCCACGTACGCGGTAAAGGACTACTTGGTCACCTATGCAGTTCATAGACAAGTAAATGGATACTACTAAAAGCCTCAAGATAAGTGTGAGTACCGCGGATGGCCCTCTCGTAGGTTGACGAGAGAGGATCCACGATGGAGTATTGTGTTGATGATTAGTGGACTCATGTGCGACAAATGCTTTCCAAGTGGTGTCTCGTAGGATAGCTTAGCCAAGAGTCAAAGCTGGCTTGCTGTAATAACTCCACTACCTTCTTGAGAATGTGCATGTATAGTAGGATTCTGTTGTAAGACTTGCTGAGTACCTCCGTAATCATGTTGCTTTAATTAATGTTTTCAGACGACAACACCGCCCCCTCCGATGGGTTCTACGTAGACCTTGATGTCGACGAGTGACTAGACACCCAGGTGGTGGTCCAAGCCTTGGAAGGGCCCTCTGTAGATAAATAGGCTTCCTCAAGCCTTTTTCTTTTCTAGTGTCTGTACTCAGACTAAGTTGCTTCCGCATGTGCTTGAATGATTGTATGACTTGAGTGTCGGGTCGTGTGACCCCTACCTGTATGAATATGTTATGTATGGCTCCATGGAGCCTTTTAAATAAAGTACTTTGAGTTGTAGAGTTTTGTTGTGATGCCATGTTGTATGTACTCATATCGGGCATATTGTGTGTATGATTGAAATGCTTGGTATGAGTGGGATCCGACAATCTAGTTGTTTATCCTTGGCAGCCTCTCATATGGGGAAATGTAGTCTAGTGCTTCCTGAGCGATAGTAGTCCGCTACAGCCCGGTTCACCGGAGTCCTGCTAGCCCAGCACTACTGCTCTGGACACTTGACTGGCCGGCATGTGATTCACTTCGTTCCCGTGTCTGTCCCTTCGGGGAAATGTCACGTGGTGACATCCGGAGTCCTGCCTAGCCTGCTACAGCCCGGGTTACCGGAGTCCTGTTATCCCAGTGCTACAGCCCAGATTCACACGCTGTTGACCGACATGCTCGAAGTTGATTCATGTATGCTTGTCCCCATAGGTTGGTGCCGCTTTGGGTTCACGACTAGCCATGTCTGCCCGGGTTCTCTGTCATATGGATGCTAGCGACACTATCATATACGTGAGCCAAAAGGCGCAAACGGTCCCGGGCCATGGTAAGGCGACACCCGTGGGGTTACCGTGTGTGAGGCCGCAAACTGATATGAGGTGTTACCGGCTGGGTCGATGTGACTTGGAATCAGGGTCCTGACATAACCCTAGCCCTCTCCGGTGTCTATATAAACCGGAGGGTTTAGTCCGTAGGACACAACAACAACAATCATACCATAGGCTAGTTTCTAGGGTTTAGCCTCTCTGATCTCGTGGTAGATCAACTCTTGTACTACCCATATCATCAATATCAATCAGGCAGGAGTAGGGTTTTACCTCCATCGAGAGGGCCCGAACCTGGGTAAAAACATCGTGTCCCTTGTCTCCTATTACCATTCGCCTAGATGCACAGTTCGGGACCCCCTACCCGAGATCCGCTGGTTTTGACACCGACAATGTGTTACCGAAGTTCCTTCCTTTTGAGGGGAAGTACGTCTCCGTTGGAGCGGTGTGGAGGCACAATGCTCCCCAAGAAGCCACTAGGGCCACCGTATTCTCCTCACGCCCTCACACAATGCGAGATGTCGTGATTCCACTATTAGTGCCCTTGGAGGCGGCGACCGGACCTTTACAAACAAGGTTGGGGAATTCTCCACAACTTAATTGGAGGCTCCCAACGACACCACGAAGCTTCACCACAATGGAATATGGCTCCGCGGTGACCTCAACCGTCTAGGGTGCTCAAACACCCAAGAGTAACAAGATCCGCACGGGATTAGTGGGGGGAATCAAATTTCTCTTGGTGGAAGTGTACATCGGGGCCTTCTCAACCAATCCCTAGAAAATCAACAAGTTTGATTGGCTAGGGAGAGATATCGGGCGAAAATGGAGCTTGGAGCAACAATGGAGCTTGGGGATGGAAGAGGTGGTTAACTCGGAGAAGAAGACGCCCCTTATATAGTGGAAGAACAAATCCAACCGTTATCCACCAACCCAGCCTGCGTAGCACGGTACTACCGCGCCAGGGACGCGATACTACCGCAAGGGCACGCGGTACTACTCCAGGGCCCCGCAGTACTATCGCCCGTGTAGCAGAAACCAGAACAACCCAGATGCAATGAAGCAGAGGGCGGTAGAACCGCTGGCGTGATACTACCGCTCCCCCTTGCGGTACTACCGCAAGGCAGGGATAGACTTCCGCTGAGTTGGGACCTATGCAAAAATCCGACACGGTAGTACTGCAAGCCAGGAGCGGTACTACCGCACGGGGTGCGGATGTAAAAAAATTACATCCGCTCCTACTGTCGTGCATGCTGCTGAGCCAGACCAGAACGCACGGTACTATCGTGCACCAGGCGCGGTACTACTGCGTAGGGCGCGGATGTAAAATATTACATCCGCCCCTACTACTGCAGCCGCAGCAGCGCCTGTCCTGTGGCCACAGTACTACAGCTCCAAAGGAGCGGTACTACCATGGGCGCTTGCGGTACTACCGCGCCAGGGGCCGGTACTACCGCAAGGGCCTGCGGTACTACCGCTCCTAGGGGCAGTACTACCGCATGCCCAAGTTCAGCAATCACGATAATTTGCATAGACGAGAAAAGATGGAGGACGCTCCAAAGTGCCAAAGGAAAGGTGGTGCAAAAAGAGTAGACGTGTACGTGATGATTCCAGCCAAACATTTCCAAAGCGGACCCCCTCTTAATAGTACGGCTTTCCTATGACTCAAATCCACCGAAAAGAAATGTAGAGAAACGCCGTCTTCAATAGTCTTTGAGGGGCACCAAATCGTCTTTGTGCCTAGTCATGATATATCTGAAATACTCAATGCACACGATTAGTCCGCAAAAGCATTGTCATCAATCACCAGAACAACTAAGGGATAAATATGCCCTTACAATCTCCCCCTTTTTGGTGGATTGATGACAATACGGGATTTGCACAAAAAGAGATAAAAAGAACATAGGAAAACCCCACATCTATAAAATATCGACGGGCTCCCCCTAGATGTGTGCTATCAAAAAAATGCTTTGGACTTCATGGCACACATACTAGGATCAACACTCCCCCTATATTTTATAGACAAGGTATATCTTGCAACAATAAAGCTCATGCTAAGCAAGATGATAGATATGAGCATAAAGTAAATAGCACAAGATAGCATAAGCTCAATACGGTACGATAGAGTGCATATGTCTTACACCATATGATAGAAAGGTCTCACAAGCGCAAACCAAACCAAACCAAACGAGGTTCAACGGAACGAAAGCAAACGAAACAAACAAGCAAATCCTACACTCTCTCCCTCTTTGGCATCGAGCCACCAAAAAGGCAGAGAGGAGACCTACAACACAAGTGGTGGCTCAAGCGGAGTAATCACTCTCACACTCTCCGTCGGACTCGGTGGCGGGGATGGGCTCCTCCTCAGAATCAGTCCACTTGAAGCCATGTGCTACCATCCATTCGGCCTCTAGAGTGATGTGCTTCTCGGATCCGCTGGAAATGTCCTCTCCAAAAGTCCTCAAGATCTTCTTGCCGCGGCGGCGACTCTCCTTGGAGGCAACGTGAGTCCGGTACTGCCCCTTGGCTTGCATGCAGAACAAGGTCTTCATCTTGGCCTTCAACTTCTTAGCCCATGAGGGATCAATAGAGGGAGGGGCATACCCAACAGAGCTATCATCATTTGCGTCCTCCTCCTCAATCTCCTCCTCATCAACATCCATCCTAGCAGCCGCTTCCTCGGCACGAGTAGTAGTGTTAGCCCACTGGGGCTTGATGCGGAGTCTGATGGGGACATGACGGATCCAGTCAGGGGACAAAAACACATCTTGCGGGTATAGCTTCTCCCACGACTTCGAGATCAAGAGAAACAGGTAAGGTCCATAGATGAGAACATTACGGTTGAACACCGCAAACTGAAGCTCGCACCACATGATGTGGGAAACGTCAAGTGGTTGAGTCTGAGTGAGACGCGCCTCCTCACAAATGAGCATCATGTCCACAAGATGGGCATGCACCTTGTCCTTGTCCCCAATGCGTGGGAAGAGAGTTGCGGAAGATCCAGTGCATAATGTCAAGGAAAGGGTTCAATACCCACGCCTTCTTGCCACTTGGAAGGAGCTTCTCAACATAATACTGCTGGAGCTTGTTCTTGTTAGCTGACTCGGAGTTGGCATGAGGGCGAACACCGCCGGGCGTGTTGAGCCCCTCATCAGGTACGTGGAGCAAATCCATGAAGTCCTTCCTTGTAGCGGTCATCTGACGTCCATTGGTCATCCAAGTCATCCTCTGTTCCTCATCAGTATGAAAGTGAACCGAAGCAAAGAACTGGGCCACAAGCTCGGGATCAAAGTCCAGGTGGAAAGAGATCACATCCTCAATGGAAAACTGCTCCACGAGATCCAAGGCCTCACCAAAGTAGGCACGGTGCTTATCCTCCCTCATGTGATTCATATCAATCCAGTGCACATCCATATATGTGTTCTGCTGGCCCTTGATCACATCCAAATAAATGAGATTCTGCTGCTTGGTCCAGAACAGATCATTCCCTCTAAAGTTGGCATGGGGATTCACATAAGGGTTGATCCTCCTTCGAGAGATAAACTCAGCCAGTGGTATCTCATCCATGCCCATGGAGGGCTCCTTGTTCTTGGTGGCGGTGTTCTTGGTCCTGCGTTGGGGGCATTGGAGCCCTCTGGAGCTTCATATTGGTTGCGCAGACGCTTGGGACCCGTGTCACGGCTGGGATTGGAACGGCGAGCAGGTGCACCAGAGCCACCACCTAAGACACAAAACACAAAAACACGCACGAGAAGCGAGAAGGATCAATGCAAAGACCACAGCACAAAAGGTGAAACAAGTAGAACACGCACTTGGTAATTGCCATGAGGGAGATTTGACAACAACGGTAGTACTGCTTGTCTGCGCGGTACTAAAATTTTAGTGCCGCTCCTAGTCATGGTAGTACAGCGCGGTGGCACGGTAGTACCGGGTCTCGGAGTGGCAGTAGAATTTTAGTTCCGCGTCTCGCGCGGTAGTACCGCTCCTGAGGAGCGGTAGTACCGTACGAGTAGTAGTACCACACCGGAGATGCGGTAGTACCACACGGTGTTAGATCTGAATCCCCAACTGGATCTGAGAACAACCGTGACAACGGGGCGGTACTACGGTTGATCAAATTTACCACGGGACAACATATCAAGTACAATCTCTACGCATTACTACTCTCCTACATCCTACTCTTGCAAAGATTTGGCCTAAAATCTCAAGAACAACATGCATCTCCCCAAAAACCTAGAAACGAAAGAACGAACCAAGGAGAGAGGGATTTGGGAAGAAACCTTGTTCCATGGCAAGAGGAAGTGGTGGGGAATGATCCCACCGGACAGAATCCGAGGAGAGCGGCCGGAGTCGGAGATCCGGTGAGGGTCTTCGACACCGTTCATGAGCGAGAGAGAGAGAGAGAGAGAGAGAGAGAGAGAGAGAGAGAGAGAGAGAGAGAGACGGCGTGGGGAGAAACAAATGAATGCATATGGGGGAGTTGGAACTCCCCCTGCCCGCTCCTAACCCCCATGCGCCCTCGACAGCTCGGTAGTACCGCGTGTCATTGCGGTAGTACCACCCAGGCGGAAGTACCGCACCGTGGGCGGTAGTACCGCTCCCCCAGGCAGTAGTAAAAAATTACTGCCGCGCTGGGTGCGGAAGTACCGTGCGCTACTCCCGCGGTAGTACCGTGGCAAGCCGCGGTAGTACTGTGTGCTCAAGAGGATGCATGTTTCAAGAACAAAGAAAACAAAAGGCCTTTGCGTAGCAACCTTCAAGCGAACGGACACAGCAAAACGCTGACACACGAGACAACACACACAAGCTCGACACGACAAAAGGAAGACAAGAGACAACAAGGACTAAAACACTCAACACAACCTCTCCAAAGAGAGGGCGGTGGCCGGAGCCACCTATGTTTGAGTCAATTGGTATGGCACCGCGAAGAATTATCCTTGGGTTCATGACCAAAACTCATCTTCGAAGCACAAGTACCATCAACAATGGCTAATGTGAAAGAGTTGATCAATTTATGCATAACGGGGGGAGGGAGAGTTCATTGAGAGAACAACACTCCCCCTATGTCCATGCCTACACCTAAACAAGATAACAAGTTGAGTATGGTGGGGTGTGCAAGGGTTCAAGCAACATTGCTTGAATCAATGGTATTTAGCTCATGCCTTAACTCGCAAAATCTTGCTTCATCCAAGGGCTTCGTGAAATTATCTGCAAGGTTATCATGAGTGTTGACGTAGTTGAGCTCGATCTCCCCTCGCCTAATGTGATCCCGGATGAAGTGATACCGAATCTCGATATGCTTCGTCTTGAAGTGTTGCACCGGGTTGAGAGAAATCTTGATGGCACTTTCATTATCACACCAAAGAGGCACTTTGTCACAAATGACATTGTAATCCTTTAAAGTTTGTCTCATCCAAAGAACTTTTGCACAACAACTACCAGAGGCCACATACTCCGCTTCGGTGGATGAGAGAGACACACAACTCTGCTTCTTGGAAGACCAACTTACCAAAGAGCAACCAAGAAATTGGCACCCTCCGGAAGTGGACTTCCTATCCACTTTGTCTCCTGCCCAATCGGAATCCGAATATCCTGCAAGCTTGAATTTTGCACCTCTTGGATACCATAAGCCAAAGTTTGGGGTACGAGCCAAATATCAAAAGATTTCTCTTGACCGCCACAAAGTGGCTTTCCTTAGGTGCGGCTTGAAACCGTGCACAAATTCCCACACTCAACATGTTATCCGGTCTCTAGATGCACAAAGGTAAAGCAAGGAGCCAATCACGGAGCGATATACCTTTTGATCCACTACTTTACCATTGGGATCTATGTCAAGTTGGCATTTGACGGGCATTGGAGTGGAGGACGGCTTGACATCACTTAGCTTGAATCTCTTGAGAATGTCTTGAGTATATTTGGCTTGGTTGATGAAAGTTCCTTCTCTTCTTTGCTTGAATTCGAACCTGAGAAAGAACTTCAACTCTCCCATCGAAGACATCTTGAACTTTGTGGTCATGAGAGTGGCAAATTCCTCATTGAAAGCTTTGTTAGGGGAACCAAAGATAATATCATCAACATATAGTTGGCACACAAACAACTCCCCTTTGACCTTCTTAGTAAAAAGAGTGGGGTCAATTTTTCCAACTTCAAATCCATGATCTTGCAACAACTCGGTAAGGTGGTCATACCACGCACGTGGGGCTTGTTTAAGGCCATAGAGTGCCTTATCGAGTTGATACACATGATCGGGGAAGTAGGGATCCTCGAACCCGGGGGGTTGCTTGACGTACACCAACTCATTAATAGGACCATTAAGAAAAGCACTCTTCACATTCATTTGTTGCAACTTAAAGTTATGATGAGAAGCATAAGCAATCAACAAACGAATGCATTCAAGGCGAGCAACGGGAGAAAAGGTTTCACCATAGTCGATACCCTCGACTTGGGAGTAGCCTAGTGCTACCAATATTCCCTTGTTGTGAACGATGGTCCCATGAGCATCTTGCTTGTTCTTGAATATCCACTTGGTTCCAATGACATTGTGGTTCCCCTTTGGCCTTGGCACCAATCTCCACACTTTGTTGTACTCGAAGTTGTTGAGTTCTTCATGCATGGCATTGAGCCAATCCGGATCTTCAAGTGCCTCATAGACCTTTTGGGGTTCAACACAAGAGACAAACGCATGATGTTCACAATAGTTTGCCAATTGTCTATGAGTGCTTACCCCCTTTTGAATGCTTCCAAGCACACTCTTCATGAGATGACCCTTGGTGGAGAACTTGGATGCAATCTTGGCGGCACGACGCTCCAAATCCTCCTCGGGGTGAGTCGAGGAGCGGTCACTTGATCATCTTGAGCGTCGTCTTGAGCTTGTTCTTGATCTTGAGGATGCTCTCGATCTTGAACTTGATCGGAGGAGAGAACTTGACCTTGGGCATCACTTGGTGATTCAACACCGTCTTGAGATTTATCTTGCCCTTGGTCTTGTTCATGAGGTTGAGGGACTTCACTTTATTCTTCGGAAGCGTGTGGGCCTTGGGTTGGTGATGGCTCCACTTTAGTGGAGCATTGTCCTTCTCCTCCGGCCACAAGGGGGTCCTCAATGGGTAGGATAAAACCAACTCTCGTTCTTCTTATGGCTTGAGGAGGAATTTCATCACCTACATCACAAGTGCCACTTTGCTCCACTTGGGAGCCGTTATTCTCATCAAACTCCACGTTACACGTCTCCTCAATAAGTCTCGCGGACTTATTGAGGACACGGTAAGCATGAGAGTTTGTAGCATAACCAACAAATATGCCCTCATAAGCTCTAGCCTCAAATTTAGACAACCGAACACCTTTCTTGAGAATGAAACACTTACACCCGAACACCCGAAAGTACTTGAGGTTGGGCTTGTTACCGGTGAGTATCTCATATGGAGTCTTGTTCAAGCCTTTGTGGAGATAGAGCCGATTTGATGCATGACACATGGTGTTGATGGCTTCGGCCCAAAAGTTGTATGGAGACTTGAACTCCGCCATCATGGTCCTTGCTGCATCCATCAACGTTCGGTTCTTCCTCTCCGCTACACCATTTTGTTGAGGGGTGTATGGTGCGGAATATTGATGCTTGATCCCCTCATCACTAAGAAACTCATCCAAGGTGTAGTTCTTGAACTCGGTGCCGTTGTCACTTCTTATTGTCAAGATCTTTGCATTGTGTTGACATTGGGCTTCATTTGCAAGTCAATGACGGTTTGTTGGGTCCCGCTCTTCCTCTTGACGAAATATACCCAAGTGTATCTTGAATAGTCATCCACAATCAGCAAGCAATACTTTCTACCCCCAAGGCTATCACAGGATGGAGGCCCAAAGAGATCCAAGTGAAGGAGCTCCAAAGGCCTCTTCGAGTAAATGATAGTCGTGGGAGGGTGAGCCTTTTCATGTAGCTTTCCTACGATACAAGCACTGCAAGCACGATCTTTAGCAAAACTAACATTTGTTAGTCCACGAACATGGTTCCCCTTGAGAAGACTTTGCACATATCTCATATTGACATGGGCTAAACGGCGATGCCAAAGCCATCCCACGTCAACTTTAGCCATTAGGCATGTCGCGGTCTTAGTGGGTCGCTCCGAAAAGTTAATCACATAGAGACTATTCTCGACATGCCCAACAAAGGCTACTTTAAGAGTCTTGCTCCACAAGAGGGCCACGGTATCAACATCAAAGAAAGTGGCAAAACCCATGAGTGCAAGTTGACGAACGGAAAGTAAATTGTATGCAAGGGACTCAACAAGCATGACCTTCTTGATCGTGAGATCATGAGAAATGACAACCTTGCCAAGTCCCAATACCTTGGAGGACGAGGCATCACCCCACTCGACATTGGTGGGCATAGATGGAATCGTGTGCACATCCACCACCAAGTCCTTGCTTCCGATCATATGATTTTAGCTCCACTATCGAGCAACCATGATCCCCCACTGGAAGCAAACACCTACAAGAAATCAATGCTTGGTTTTAGGTACCCATTTTGTAATGGGTCCTTTGATGTTAGTAACATGGGTCTTAGGAACCCAAATAGTCCATTCAATGTACTCATAAGAAGAACCAACAAATTTGGCATAAACATGTCCATCACTAGCACAGCATAACACATAAGAAGGGTTAAAGTCACCGGCTTTGTTGGGAGGGGTAGCATTGCCCTTCTTAGCATCACTACCCTTCACATTGTTCTTCTTCTTCTTAGAATCACCCTCTCGCTCCTTCACAAAATTTTGCTTGAGAGGGGAGGTCGTTTGGCCTTGTCATCCTTCTTCTTGTTCTTGGACTTGGGTATGAACCCAATTCCTTCCTTGGCCACAACTTCCTTTTGATTGCTCAAAAGGTCATTGAGGTTCTTCTCACCTTGTATGCACGACACAAGGACTTTCTCAAGTTGCTTCTTCAACTTTGCATTCTCCTCAACAAGATGCACATGCTCACAACATGGGTTAGTAGCATTTGCATTATCAATTAAGACCATATGAGGAAAGGTGGCTTTCTCCTTGGTTAGCTTTACTTGGAGTTGATCATGAGACTCTTTGAGACTAGCATGAGCACCCTTAAAGACCTTGTGAGCCTTGTCAAGTAAATCAAACTCCTCTTGGAGTCTACCAAGATCAACCCCAAGCTTGGCCTTCTCGGAGTTTAGCACACGAGACACAACAAGAGCATGATCAAGATCTTTCTTCAATTTAGCATGGTCATCGTTGTATGACTCCTCAAGAGCCAAATGAAGACCTCGCTCTTCCTCAAGAGCATTGGAAAGATCCGAAATCTCATCGGCATAGTCACGACTATGCCCTTCCATCTTAGAGATGGTATCTTCATGAGCCTCGATCATGTCATTGGCTTCACCAAGTTGTTCCAAGAGAGCAACGAAGTGCTTCTTGGATTTACCCTTGAGCTTACTCATAAAAGACTCAAATTCATTCTCCTCCACATTAGACCCCTCATGTTCATCAATGCAATCTATCAAAGAAGGATTATTAATGATGGTAGTTTTGATGTTGGGGGTTACCTTGTTGGTGGCTTTAGCCATGAGGCACTTGGCGGTGATGTTCTCATTGGGTGAGTCGAAGAGAGACACCCGTGGAGTTGTTGCAATGGCAATGGAGGCCATGGCAACCGACTCACTGTCTTCATCATCATCATCATCCTCATTGTACAATTCTTGTGCCACCAACCCCTTGGGTGGAGTCTTCTTGGTGAAGTTGCTCTTGTTGGGGAAAGACTTGGCCTTGTCCTTTCGGATGAGCTTGCCACCATTGTCTTACCTCTTCTCATAAGGACATTTTGCAACAAAGTGGCTCACATTGCCACAATTATAGCAAGTCCTCACTCGTTGCTTGACCTTCGCGCCACTTGAGACACATCCGTGACATTTTGGGCCAAACGAAAAAAATTCTGTCATACATATGACACTTCTATGACGATAATTGTGACAAAATCCGGTATCATCATAGATCTGGTGGGCTCCTACTTCTATGACAAAAAATCATGATAGAAAATGGGCTTTTCGTCTTGGGTGGGCCGGAGACGCAGCTGCATGACATTCTTTGGGCCGTCCATGACGGAAAAAACCGTGGTAGAAGCGAGCGGGAGGAAAATTTCGGGGAGTTCCCGGTTACGGTGGGAGGTCGGGGGCCGAGCGATGCGCATTTCTCTCGTACACGTACGCGCGTGTGTGCAAGGCGTTGGCTCTAACTGAACCCGAGCGAGGCCTTGGGCTCTAACTGAACCCGAGCGATTGCACTACAGGCTACGCGTTACTGAACTCGAGCGATCGATCGATGGCTGTTAACTGAATCCGATCGAGTGATTCCTTGGCTACTGTTGCTAACTGAAGCCGATCGATGGG
>NC_041390.1:452790489-452838797 GCF_002162155.2 Triticum dicoccoides | reverse complement strand
AACAGGACCCCCGTTTTGACCGTAGCGCTCCAACACAAGTCCGTTTCCTCTGTTTTGCGGTACGCCACACCCCTCCCGATCAACAGGACCCCCGTTTCGACCGTAGGAGGTCCGTTTCCTCCGTTTTGCGGTACTCCACGCCCCTCCCGATCAACAGGACCCCCGTTTCGACCGTAGGAGGTTCGTTTCCTCTGTTGTGCGGTACGCCACACCCCTCCCGATCAACAGGACCCCCATTTCGACCGTAGGAGGTCCGTTTCCTCCGTTGTGCGGTACGCCAGGCCTCGTTTCCATCGCCTCTTCCGTCCAAGCCCTCCCGATGAACACGACCACGCATTCCGTTCCAACCCAGCCGCGTTGCCTCCCGATGAACACGGCGCATTCCATTGCCTCCCCATGAACACGACGACGACGCTGTTTCTCCGTTCTGACCCAGCCATGTACACGAGCCCTCGCCGTACGTGTGCGCGAGTAGGCATTCGAGACCCCGCCCGTATGTACACATATGTGGCCGTATTTTCTTTCTTGCACCCTGGCCGCCTCTACTACGACACGTGCGCGCCTCTACATCCACCAGTATATATGTACGTACACGTTCGCGACCAGAATGACAACGCTACGTATGCTTTGACCAGGTGGGTCCCGACTGTCAGGAACTTCCTTGCCTGTGAAGATGTAGCTGGTGGGTCCCAGCAGTTAGGGGGCAAATCGTTTTTTTTTGCCCGGACGCACTTCCTTGCATGCGAAGATGTAGCTGGTGGGTCCCAGCAGTTGAGGGGCCGGTGGGTCCCAGCAGTCAGGGGGGCGAATCGTTTTTGTTTTCTTTTTTTTACCCGGACGCACTTCCTTGCATGCGAAGATGTAGCTGGTGGGTCCCAGCAGTCAGGGGGGCGAATCGTTTTTTTTTGCCCGGACGCACTTCCTTGGGTGCGAAGGTGTAGCTGGTGGGTCCCAGTAGTCAGGGGGGAAATGTTTTTTCGCAAAATACGATGGCCCGTCCGGTGGGTCCCTGCTGTCAGGTCGAGGAATCATTATTTTCCGCGTAATAAGGAGGCACTTCCTTGCTGCCGCCGTGGACCCAGCTGTCAGCCTCTCCACGTATAGTCCACGTCCGATGAAAGTCGTTCCTTGACCACGTTGACCACGCCGCGCCGAGAGCACCAGGGCGGTGGACGACGGCGAGGCCTAGGAAGGGGACGATGCGGAGCCGGTGAAGATGCAGCAGTGGATGCCCACGCGGAGAGGAGTATGAGGGTTCACTCGTTCGGCTCCGGTGTGAGGCTGCCGTCGTCGCAGGGCTTGGCCAGTGGTGGGAATGGTAGGGGGCGGTGAGGCCTCCGCGGCAGCACAGCCGGCCACGGGAGGCAGGAGCACGTGGCACGACCGGCACTGCTTTGGGCGGCTGGAGCAAGAAGACCAGAGGTTGAAGAAGCACTACGGCCGTTGGATGGACATCGTACGATCACTGCAGCTAGAATCGTTTATATTGACTAAGTTGACAAAGCCCTTGGTACGTCAACTTAGTAGGCCCACAGGTCAGCTTCCGAAACGGTGCGCCCCAGATGTCAGGGGGAGGAATCATTTTTTGGGCGGGTGAAGCTAGAATATCCGAGATTGAAGAAGAAGCACGGCATCCGTTGGATGGACATCCAACGGCCACTGCTGCTAGAACCGTGTGCTGACTATAAGTTGACAAAGCCTTGCATACGCGTCAACTCTATTTTTTAGGGGACGCGTCAACTTAGTAAGGCCAGAAGTGTGTGGCAGAGAACTTATCGCCCATTTGAGATTTGTAAGAATGTGTAGCCCACTTTTGAATTCTAATGGAATTTACTACAGCCCATTTACAGTTTGTTAAAAGTACAGCCCATTTCAACCAACCGTTCAAAATAGAATTCAATAAAATTTCCCACATTTTGATGGGATCCGAAATATTTTTATCCCGAAATTTCTAGTCAGATTAAATAAATTTGTATTACGTAAAAATCCAACGAAACATTGCGCTCGCAACAATTAATGAAATTAAAATTTTCAATATCCAAAAATAATATTTTATAAAGTAATCACGTGTTTGGTGCATTTTTTTATAGTTACTGCCCAGTTTTTATAATTACATCTCATTTATTATTTCTTAAAGCCCATTTTCTTGTTAAGCCTAATGCATCCCTCCTAGGAAAGATTTGCAGCCCAGCGGGGTGGAGAATAACAACTTGATCTTGCCTGGGTATTCCTAAAAAAAGTATAGCTGGGCTAGCCATTTTCAGCTTGAAAAAAAATAATATCTGGCCTGGGCTAGACGGGCCACAACCCGCCCAGTTAATACCTACAGCGATGTTTTCGTTGTTGTTCAGAGGAGAAAAATTAATATCTGGGTTAAACATCGAAAAACTCTGCAGTGCTCACACCTCAAAAACACAAATACTGCTCGAGCTACTTGGTCCCAGCTATCGGCCGCTTCTTGTGCAATTCTCTCGTTTATTGACTACTACATAGGTTGACAATGGTGTGGGACCGTGATGTCAGGAAACCAGGGGGAAGCAAAATAAATTACTCCAGCGAGCGCTTCCACCTCTGCCTCGTTGTCTCCCGTGGAAACCCCTTTCCTCCCTTTTTTTTGCTCGGGCAAGGACCAATGCATGCAGCACGTCCATGCGGTTATTAGGCAAGAAATAAAAGCGCTTTGCATGCTATGAATTACGATGGCTTGCATGGGTAGCTAATAAGGCATCCTCTTAACTACTGTGATTAAATGTTGTGTTTAGAAGAGAGAAATATTCCTCTTTTCCACCAATCTGCTTGCACCTAGGTCGTGATGCACCTTCTAATACGACTTATTCACCTAGACGGAGGGGGTATAGTTTTATACATATATATATATATATATAATAAGGAGGCACTTGCGTACGTGAGGCTATGGACCTAGTGGGTCCCCACTGTCATCCTCTCCAAGTAAAGTCATCTCCTCGCCCACGCGCGTTTTCCGCCCGAAACAGTCAGCGCCGCCCACCCCGCTTCCCGGTGCAGGCGATTGCTCCGCCTTCAAATGACACAAGTGTCGTCCGTCCGTCCATCTGCCGCCCACATTAATGATACGCGGTTGCCGAGGCGGCTACTCCGGCGCCACACGTCCGTCCCTCCGCCCGCCCACCATTGCTATATAAACTGCTGCACCGGCCATAGACGCAGTCATCCGCATTCGTTCCCTTTCTCCTGTCCACACCACTACTGCCCACCATAGCTTCCTCGCGCTCCTGCGCTCTTCGGGACGGGCGGACGACGGACCACAAGGAGATGGCAGCCATTGCTGCCGACCGGCTGGCCGGCAGGCAGCCGGAGGACGACGACGTCCCAATGGAGAACATGGTAGTCGACGATCCGGCGCCAACCCCCTCCTCCATGCCATCCTCGCCGGTGCATTGCACCATGACCATCGGTGAGGCACGTGTCCAATATATGGACAATATCAGGAGCAGTTCCGGGAGGCGCAGGCCGACGCCGCCTACAACCACCATCTCCTCCAGGAGCACCTGCAGGCGGAGGAGCAGATCGCCGCGGAGCGGGCGGAGCAGGAGGCGCTGCTCGACTTGTACCGCTCCACCCGCAAGGGCCGCCTCGAGCGCTGGCGGTACCGCATGCGGGTGGCGAAGGCTGCGGCCGCCTACAAAGAGGCTAGCAAAGAGGGCGATGAAGCGGGCGAGGCGCTGTTTGGCGAGACCGAGGACGAGGCAGAGGACAATGCCAGCTCCGACGAGTCCCCGCTCCACTGGCGTCGACTAGGCCCTGCTCCGCCGAGGCCCCGCGGCGCCAACAACGAGGCAGAGGACACCCCCGGCTCCGCCGAGGCCCCGCCCCGCCAACAACGAGGCAGAGGACATCGCCAGCTCAGCCGAGGCCCCACCCTGCCGGCAACGCGGGGGAGGATTTCCATCGCTCCGCCGAGGCGCCGCCCGCCGGCAACGAAACAGAGGACTTCGTCGGCTCCGCCGAGGCCCCGCCCCGCTGCCAACGAGGTCGCGCCACCCAGAAAACGAGGAAGAGTAGAACACGATAGGTCGCCGCCGCTCGGGTCCAAGTAAGGCCACCGCTGCTACCCTCCAGTTGAAGCCAAGCTAGGCGGGTTGACCATTGACGGCCGCTTAGCTTCTTGGCGGCGACGTGGAGTCGAAGAGCTGCGCTGGAGATGAACGCTGCTTCTACTTAACTGCTGGTGCAGTTGGCTGACTGACACGTGGGCCCAATAGGCCACATGTCAGTTACGCAACTGCACCTGCAGTTTAGTCACTGAAGCTTCTGTTTGGCTCAGCGGGACACAGGTGGGTAGCTTCGGTTAATTAATTATACCTCCTTCGTCACCAAGCTTCCTCCTTCGTGGATCTCATTGGCACTCTTGATGTGGAAGAAAAGGCGAGAGCAAAGGACACACATGCTTGAGGAATTGAGGGAGGATCTAGTGCCAATATGATACAGAAGAACTTCCAGCCCCACAAGTTCAAGAACAAGGGCAAGTTTGATGATAAAGCAAAGTTTGATGGGAAGAACAAGGCTGTGCAACACACAAACTTCAAGAAGAAGAATGACAAGAAGAAAGGTGTTTGTCATGTGGTGATCCTGATCATTGGGCTCCTAGTTGCCCTAATCGCTATGACAAGCTAGACCGGTTAATTAATTATAGCTCCAGCGCACCCCTTTTTAGTTGAAATGTAATGAAATCCGGCATGTTTATATGAAATCCGACTGTGTATGAATGAATTTATTTCGATTAGTTCGAATTCCTGTATCACTGGCATTGGATGAACATGAAAAACAATACGTACTAGCATTATTCCCAGGGTGATCACCTCGTTTGCAGCAGTTTCACATGTACTCCCTCTGGTCCTTTCTAGTCTCCATACAAGTTTTGTCTGCAGTTAAAGTATCTCTACTTTGACCAATCTTATACAAAAAAGTATGCACTTACACAATGTGCGAAGTAAAAAGGAACAGAAGGAGTACAAAGAGTTTGAGCAGCTTTTTAGCGTTTCTGTACATTGCAATCAAACACACAGGCCTGGCAATCCATAGAGAACATTCAAAACAATCGATGATTATGCATCTCAGCAACTCACATGTCAGAGGCAATATTTACTTCACAACTAAAGAATAAAGAAAAAATTGATCGACGCTGCTGACAGCAAAGGGCGTCCCATTCTAAAATATCAAACGCATGTCTTGCTAAAATCAATGAGCAAAATTTGACAAGGTTGTCCCATTCCAAAATATCAAATGCTTGCGATTGTGGAATGGGCAAGGTTTGCCATCAGTTCGGACATTGACATGGCACCTCGTGCTAAATAAATCAGTTGTTCTTTTTGTGCAGTTCCACCAAAATCAACCAAATTCGCGCGTAGCTTGTATGATTTCACCCTTATATGTTGCAACGCCTTGAACTTATAGGCACCTCCTTTCTTGTGGTGGAAATGAATGATTCGATGTATTCATGAACATTTTGTGCAGTTCCCATTGAAATCAAGCTGAGCACCCCTGTTTTCACAAATACAAAAAAGTGATTAGTATAGAGCAAACTGTACTATGAATTGACAGTTTCAATAGGCACATACATGGTCCATGTAGAGCACACTTTTAAAAAAATGGAACTTACCAGAAAGAATCCTAGAACAACAGCAAAAAATGGAGATTTTGTCAGTCCTTCTGAGCTGAAGTTAGTTTGGTCTTGTGGGGAGTAATGTAACCATCCTTCAACTGCTCCTTCTGATGATAAGATAGACAGAGCTTCTTCATCCTGGCATAATCGGAACTAGTCACTTCACGTACTCCATATTCTTCTTCAGAGGAAGATGATCCTGTTGTGCAATGACAAGAGGACTACTAAATGCTAGCATCACTGTTTGCTCGAAAAAAAGGAAAGGAAATATTTAAAACAGCACAGATGAAGCACTTCTCAAGGACAATACCACTTTTTCATGACAGTATCTAAACAGTAGCACAACACCAATAGAGATGACAAAGCTCAATCATATGGATGAAATCAGTGGGCGAGTACCAACCTTTGTCAAGAGGCTTATTGTGTAGAGCATACAGATGAAGCATTTCTCCGGAACCATCTGTTGCTATCTACGGTGGTGGCCAAGCTTACTATATACTCCTCGATTAGTTTAATGTTCCCAACATCTTCTTGTGCAGTTCCACTAAAATATATGGTATCTTCAAAGAAGATCCCTGTTTGCACAAGTAGAGATAATTACATATTACATTAAGAGTGGCATCAAATCAGTGGCAAAACAATTGCTCGTTCCAGCCATAGCAATAAATTAAGATGCAAAACTATATCATTACTTGTGCCATCACAGTTCTAGTGCTTCATTACAGCATCGGGAGTTGATTTTTGTTTTTCTTCCCCTTGTTCTTCCCCTTCATCACTTGGTTCAATAACAAACAAGCTTCACCTTCAATGTAAGATTTGGCATGTCAATTAGGGAGCATAAGTATAGTACTAAACTTAATTTTCTGATGAAAGTGGCAAAATACAGGCCAGCAGTTGTGAAATATCCTTATCTTACCTCAATGGGATATTACGGTGCACATACAGATTGGAAGTCTTGTCTCCATTTGTGCAGTTCACTAAAATCAAGCAACATTATCGTACAAGTAGCACAACATATGAATGCACACTACAGAATCATGTGAAAGAAGGCTAGTACTGACCTCTCATGATGCGGAATTCAAACAACTCACAAGAAGAAGATCTGATCCAAATTCGCCTTAATGGATAGGAAGTAAGATCTCCTCTTGTGCAGTTCCACTAAGATCAAGCAATCAAGCAACGTTGTCGGTGTGACATTTTGGTTGAACTGCACAAAACACTCTTAAAACAAAAGTGTTTTGTGCAGTGCAACAAAAGGTCACAATGGCAACGAGGTGAAGCAGATAACCCTGTTTACACAGAGGTGCAAAGGAAACAATTAGTGGTCAATAACGATGGATGACACAGAAGCCAACAAAAAGAAGCATCTACCTTATCTAAATGGGAAAGAAAGCAAGACAGTAGCATTTATCAAACGGTGGCATTGATTAATATTAACATAGAGATTATATTAACAATAAAATTCGTTAAACATGTAATTTGCTTTTAACTATGGCATTGCATCAATTTTGCAGCGGCATTATTAGAGGGTGTTTGTTTACAGGGACATTTTGGTGTAGGGACTAAAAAAACTCCGTGTCAGCCCGTGTTGGTCCCAGCTTTGTTATCAGACGCCTTTCCCTATGTGAGCGCAGCAAATCTAGTCCTGCTCAAACTCTACAGCCTTGTCCCTTCCTTTCCTTTTTGAACTAGTACTTTCGCCCCTTCCTTTCCTTTTTGAACCACGTCCTAGATTTATGCGATACAACTTTCCCCACTACTTTCCCCCATTCCTTTCCTCTTTGAACCACGTCCTGGATTAATGCTATACAACTTTCCCCCTTCATTTCCTCTTTGAACCACGTCCGAGATTCATGTTATATACAACTTTTCCCACTCCTTTCCTCTTTGAACCGCGTCCTAGATTCATGGTATACATGCAGCTAGAGCAATGCATGTGGAGTAAGTAAATTATACCTTAAGGTTCTTGGGGCGTGGTTCGGCCGGCGACGGGACGGCGGCGAAGAAGAAGGGGTCGGAGGCCCTCCCGCGCCGCCGCTGGGTGGAAAGTGAACAGCTGCGCCGATAGTCCCTCGCCGACGGCGACAGCGTTAAGCCTCCTTCCCTTCCCGGCGGACGGATCCTGCCAGCTCTTTGAGCAGCACTGAGGGGAGAGAGAGGCCAACGAAGTCTTGTTTAGATCTGGAAAGGACGAGAGAGTGTGAAGAGAGCAACTACAAGCGCTGAGGCTCCAGCGGGAGAGGGCGAGAGAGTGTGAAGAGAGCAACTACAAGCGCTGAGGCTCCAGCGTGTATATATATACTGGAGAGAGAGAGTGAAGCGTGCAAACCCTAGAAAACATTTTGACCAGTCAAAGAATCCTCTTGGCACAAATTATGCTCAAGTGTAGTTATCGAACCCGAGACCTCAAGTTTGATGAGCGAACAGGCTAACCAGCTACACAACCCTCCCGTTATGTTCAACGAGAGGGAAATAACCTTTTATACATTCCTGAATCCTTATTATAACATGCACACAAATTTTGGGCACTTGTATTCGACTTAAGTCAGTGTGCCACTGTATCTCGTATACTTACTACTCCCTCCGTCTAGGTGTAATAAGTCATGTTAGAAGGTGCAACGGGACCAAGGTGCATGCATGTGCGTGCGCGCGTGCGCGCGCGCGCGCGCGCGCGCGTGTGTGTGTGTGTGTGTGTGTGTGTGTGTGTGTGTATGTGTGTGTTTAACAGCATGTGTGTGTTAGAGAGAGCGACAGATCGACCTACTCCTACAGAGAGATGTTGTGTAGTGTACGATTTTAGCCGCGAGAGTCGGTGCATCCTCTCGTTTCCGGGCGTGTCCGGTAGGGACATGCGGACAGCTGCCACGGCCGCTCCTGACCAACCTGGCCCACCCAAAGCCCCTCCATCGCCCGCGCGCGCTTCCCGCCCGAAAGGTCAGCGCCGCTCCAAAGAATCGGTGCTGCATTCATGCCCGGGCAGAGCGGACGCGACCTCTCACTGGCGCAAGAGTGATGGTTGCTTCGTCCGTCCAACTTACTGTTGGGTCTATGTGATTTGACGGCTCATTGGTCTTTATTACTGAGGTCGTAGGACTGCTGGATGTCCCACGCTTTCGGCGAAAGGAGGTATACCTACTAGATTACAATTTTCTCCATTCTTACAGCGGAGGCGTGCAAGAGAAGTGAAAACACGCAGGCTCAGTGATCCGCATGTGGTTCATGGTGAAATCTCTACAAAGACTTATATTTAGGAACGGAGGAAGTACTAGTATAGTACGTACTGTAATTTATCAGCGAGATAAATTTGTACAATTCTATGAAGCTTCCATCTTCTGTTACATGTATCTTGCGTCCAAGATTGCCCGTTGCAACATTTCATCAAATACAAAGGAGACTAACATGCATGCTATTGCATCTCAATGATTGACAGATCATAGCAAATATGTACTCCCTCCGTTCCAAAATAAGTTTCTCAACTTTCTGCAAACTTTGGTACAAAGTTGTACTACTACTAAAGTTGACACTTATTTTGGAAGGCAGCTAAAGAAAAAAAATGATCCATGCAGTCCCTAGCCCTTGAACCGTGAACCCTGACCAGGATTCAATTTGCTGGCAACGTTCGAGCTTCCTAATAAATGAAGTTTGCAACCTTTTGACCATCGGATCATTTTGTGCAGTTTCACCAAAATCGAGATGAGCATCCCCGTGGCAAAGAAATTGAACAAGCGTAATTAGAATAAGATTACTGGGACTAGTTGATGAGACATAAACTCATCACAAATACAGTACGTAGAAGCCAGTAGAGGTATGTGCGGGGCAAAGAAGTAGAGAAATATCCACAAGGAGTGATGTGGGCAGCTGGAGCAGTGGTGCAAGCCGGCTGTAAAGGGAGTTGTACCTGAGGGACATAGCTCAACCTTGAGGAGGGCGGCGGGAGGCGGCAACTGCCCACATCACGGCAGTGAGCAAGGGATGAAGGCAACCTCACCGGCTTTGTGAGAGAGAACGGCGGGGACCCCTGATCGGGACGTGCCGACAGTGGTTTTTCGCTGTCGGCGACGGACACCGCATCTACATTAAGCATCCACCCCTTCCCCAAGCGGACGTGATCCGTCGGGATGTTAGAGATGTGGCCACAGTCGTTTTGTGCGAGAGAGTGTGAAGAGAGCAACCCCAGCAAGCAACCGTGTAGGCTGGCCCGTCCTGACTATGTATATAGTGGAGCGGTTTCCTTTTCTCTCCATATGAACCTATCATATTGTGTATGTGCCACTGAAGAAAAAAAACTTTATTTATAAATGATGCGGCACCTAGTACTCGTTCTCCTATAACCTTGCGCTTGGCATCTCCAAGA
The DNA here is from genome assembly GCF_002162155.2 of Triticum dicoccoides. Classification (NCBI taxonomy): domain Eukaryota; kingdom Viridiplantae; phylum Streptophyta; class Magnoliopsida; order Poales; family Poaceae; genus Triticum; species Triticum dicoccoides. Next base: position 452,828,802 of record NC_041390.1, on the reverse strand, counting down.
TATTAACCTTGCGATTGGCTCTTCGCCTCTTCGGGAAGTCGAGCAATAATGGTAGTGCAGTATATATCGTTCTGGCTATATGAGACCGAATGAATTGCTGCACGTCCACCACGTGGGCGAGGGTCGAGGGGCAAGGGAGAGTGCTACATACGGAGCAAAATGAGTGAATCTACACTCTAAAATACGTCTATATACATCAGTGTTTGGAGTATGTACTAGTAGTTCATATTGAAATCTACTAAAGGACATATATATTCCAAACAATATGATAGTATAATCTCTATAACCAAGGTAGTAGGGACGATGAGTAAACGGAGGGAGTAGTAAAATTTTCTCCTCGGGCTGCGAGCCACCGCGCGCGTGGGCGAGGGAGCGGGCGTAAGGCGTGGTAAGCAAGCTTCACCTCATCCTGCGAGCCACCGCGCCCGTGGGCGGGGGAGACGGCGTACTAAGCAAGCTTCTCCTCATTCTGCGAGTTGACGGGACACATCAAAAGTACTCTAGTGTATAGAGCCTTGCCTCTAAGGTAGGCCCCACATGGTTTGCCTCTTTTTTTAATTTAACATAACGCGTCAAGTCGCAATTTGTTTGTTCACCCGTGGTAGACGATCCTCCCTCCACCAAGTGGACAACCAGTACACGTGCCAAATTACCACGTGGGCTGCCTTTTTCGCACAGAAATGAGCTCTACCGTGTACCCATGCGGGTGTGGTTGGGAAAGAGACGGGAGTACGTGCGCCGTGCATGCACCTCTTCTCTTCGTGCACGTCCCCCACCTACGTGGGGTGTGTGTGAGAGATACAAACCGCGTTCGTGAGTGTTTTTTGTTTTGGGGTGGGGGTGGGGTGGGGGGTTGATTTCGTGAATTATTTGTGGGAATATATGTCGATGACATCTCAAACAAAATTTTGCATGCAATGTGTGTGAAATGGAGGCCTATCCATATCATACATAGAGGGTCGGGCAATCCACGAGAAGAGAGGGAGGGGTCATAGCTATTGATAGAGTCAAAGAGAGGATCAAGTGGGTGGGTGCGAGATCGATGAAGAGAGCCATCGAAATTGTTTGTGTGTACAAGTCAAAGATATAGGGCGACTAACCTACCGGAACGTTAGAGGGCACACATCAAGTTTGTGTGTGGCAGGGAGACATGACTAGAGCGCTCGATGTATCGGTGTGTGTGGGGGGAGGGGGTGGTGGGAGGGGTAGGCAGAGGCCTAACTATAGAGGTAGAACGACTCGTATATGTGTTGAGAAGGAGAGACCCAGCTATGTCTTGAGGGAGATAGGTCGACATCCATACATAACTGAAGGACGGGAAATATGATGGGACAGAGAGAGAGAGGAGGGAGAGAGAGGAGGGAGAGAGGGAGGGAGAGGAAGGGAGAGGGGTAGAGTGCTGGATGGGTGATGGAGTTGCTTCTCGAAGATGGTGGGAGAGGCCTACTAGACAAACTGAGGGTGGAATTGCAATGTTATCAATAAGAGTGGGGATGTGTTTCTGTGTGTGCCTGTGCGTGATAGATCTGTCGGGACGCATCCATAGATGATGAAGGGGAACCATGTGTTTGGTAAGCAAACCTAACTAGATCGATAGATCAATTGTTGTTTGTCGGAGGAAGGGAGAGACACAACTAATGAGGTAGATCGATTGACGTGTGGGTAAAAACGAGTTATAAGGACCTAGCTAGCTATATGTATAGCGAGAGATCGGTCGGTGTACGTCTATTTGTTAGAGGCAAATAAGTCCCAACGAGATGGATAGACAGAGAGAATGGAGCTAGGAGGTGGTGCGAGAGGCCCAACTACTAGCTAGATAGGGGGAGGAGTGTGCGATTGTGAGAGCGATGAAAAGAGGGGCGAGAGTTTACACGTGTGTCTGACCGTATGAGAGACACGAGGCAAGGACACATAAAGGAGGAGATTGAAGGTGTGTTTGTATGTTGTAGGCAGGCACCGCTGGAGAGGTTTATCGATCGGTGTGTGTCGGAAAGGAGTTGTGGAGACTCTGGGAGAACGACCTAAAGAAAAAAATGAATGTGCCAGGTGGATAGAATGCCGAGGGAGGGGGAGGGCGAGGTGGGCATGTGCATGCACGAGAGAAAGTTAGTGGTAGCTACAAAGGTTAGAGGATTGTGTGGGTGTAAGAGACTAAAGATCATAATTTGATATGAAAGTGGATTCATATATTTGAATAGAAGATCATAGTGTTTTAAACATTGCATGCATGAATATAGCAATGATACACGTGATGTGCACATGTTATACCATAATGTGATGATGCATGGCGTTTGCAACTCACAGCTAAATGCCAAACAATCTAAACCATACTATACATCAAATAATCTCACATTTTATTTGAATTTGTGATAATGTGTGGCATTCGCAGCTTACAACTAAATATCAAACAATCTAAACAATACTATATATCGAACATTCTCACATTTTATTTGAATTTGTGATAATGTGTGGTGTTTGCAACTCACATCTAAATACTTGTAGCCGTAGGGGGCGGGGCACCATACATAATGTGATAAACACATTATACATACTAGTCGGCAACCCGTGCATTCGCACGGGCTAGTATAAAATATAGAAGATCTTCATAAATATGCCTTTGAAGTATGGAGGTATATTCTAGACTTCAGGGCACATTTCCTTCAATGGATACTTGATTGGATGGTATATATTTGCTTTGTAACTTTTTTTTCTTATTTCTCTAGTGTCTTCTAATTCTTTTTGTTGTCTTCTAGTTGTTTTTGTAATCATTAGTCACCAATGGTAATCACTTCTTCTACGCCAATTGAGTTGTTTGACTATTTGGGATTGCCCCTATCACATATCACATCGGAATGCGCAGTTATTTTGATATACTCCTTTCGTTTCTAAATATAAGTCTTTTTAGAGATTCCACTATGCAACAATGAAAATTCCTTTAATTTGTTTATACGTCAATTGAGTATTGTTTACTTTGTTCTTATCCTTTCTCTTAACTAAGCAACAATGGAAATTCCTTTATTTGTGTTTCCGAAGTACGTGTATATACACAATGTGAAGATTATATCTAACGGATGTTACATAAAAATAATTATATTAATACATCAAGGACCTAATGAATTGTTCACATATATAAATTCTTTTTTTCGGGTAACATATATAAATTCATGAATCATCCACCCATGCAAGATAAACGCATTTTGTATTCAAGCAGGCAAATTAATAGACCATAGTCTTGATTTATCGTACTTCTACCTTGCACTGGGTTGGCCGCTGGATGGTGGGTCATCAACATTCCTTCCTTTCTCCCTTCCAAATAAAACTAAGCTCAAGGATAATATAGTAGCATGTAGGCCATAGATGCAGGAATTAAGGTAGTTACTGAAGGAGTTCAATCTGGTAAGAACATACAGCAGCATGGGCGCGCCATGAACAGGAAGCTAGTGACATGATGAGTGATATACTTGAGGACTTTTGTGCATTAGCACATAATAATTATACACGTTGGAACTGGTTGCCACTTAGATTGAGATACAGTATATTTTTTCTTGGCTTCCATCAAGTCACTTTCCATGTGTACTCTGGAACATCACTTAACCTAGTATATGCCAGGAGCATACTCTGCCAATTAAGCATGCGTCGTTGAGAGAAACCACTGTTCTTATCATCTGGGCTATAATGTTTATTTTTGTTTCTTCTTTTTCTGTACATGAACCATAAAGAAAATAAGCTCATGAAGGAAAGGCCGACTCATTATTTTCTAGATTATATTGGAGTACGGAATTTTTAATACCATGTTTCTGTGTCAATCCATGTCTTATGTTTTCAGTCGGTCGTAGCCAGCATGTAAACCCTAGTCCATAGCGCCTCTTTCTCTGTTCTGCGATGGCATCCAAGTGGTTTCCTAAGTAGCATTATCAACGGGTAAGAATAGTCCACAACACACATAAGATTTTGTGATGCAACTGTACTTAGCAAGCATCTCCATGGGCGTACAAAATAGAGACTAAAGGTCTTCAAAATCGTTTGAGAATCTGGCTAACAATGTGCAAAAATTGGATTTTTCATACTAAAAACAAAAAGTAGTTGTAGCTTCACTACTGATAACAAAATACAGACTGGGCAAAAGTACCCATGCATCTTTCTATTTGTAAGACTGAACTCAGCAACCTCTTTGTCAGTTATTACAACATCACCGATTAATAAGTTCAACAAATTCCAATAGCTTTCTTACCCTGTTTGTACAGAAGTACCATCTCATGATAAGTGTGTCACTGTTCTGATTTATGCCATTGTTTAGCCTCCTCAATTCTCATGCAGAAAGAATGTGTATGAAAGAGGCGAAGATAAATCATGTATGATAATTCTAGCCAAAACATAATGCAAAAAGATACAATGAGATTAGGCGAGGTTTAACAATCTGAAATAGTTGTGGATAGGCCAGTGAGCCTCTGTAGTTTATAAGTAACAGTGGTTGGTCAGAGAAATTCTTGAAGTAGTGTACACAACCAGGCTATCATTTTAGCTGTGACCAAATAGTGTACACAGCCAGGCTATCATTTTAGCTATGACCATCCAGAAGTACTATGAAAGACATGTGGTTTACTTCTAACTCAGTCTGAAATATTCAAGCAACATAAACACGTGAGGAGTTTGGATAATATTACAAACAGTGGAAAGCAAGAAATATGAATCTAGTATTTAGGACAAACAAAAAATACAGTAATAAAGAAAATACAAATTACTTGGTAGTTCATAACCCTGGGAACCTCCCCTTGGCGATCCCTCCAACCATCGGATGCCTTCGGCATATCCTTCAAGCCCACGCCACGTCTTTTGAAACACTGATCCAACTATAGTTTGTCGCGCCGAGGAAAACCATGGACTTGAGTGTGGTTTAAAGATAGAGGAGTCTTATCAAGATTGCTTACATGAGAGAAGATAAGATGCATATTGTGTTAAGAAAAGAGATCGGCTACTTTATTTTTTACCAGCATAGAGAAACCATGGATTTCAACTTTGATTTACAGAAAATAATAATGTAATTTGGTTGCAACAGAAAGATAAATTCCAAAAGAAAGAAAACTATCAAGAGGTAAATCAATTCCTTACCTGTAGAAGTTAGGACTTGTGAGAAACTATCAATGACAAAAGAAACATAAGCGACCATATTGAAATTGGTAGTACCTAAACCCATTTAACGATTTGAGATAAAGATGTGTAAGTTTTCTCACAGATTTTGTTGTTCTATGCTAATGAAGATTGCAGATTACTATTCAATGAAGTAGATGTAGAGGCATGCGTGAATATTGCTGCGCATAATGGGACTACATAAATCTACTATTTTTTTGAACAGATTTATCCTTATGTAGAAGCCCTTGCAAGAAACATGAAAATCACTGTGAGGGCACTCGGAAAGTGTAACTGAAAATTCTTTTAGCATTTTGTAAGTGGAAACTATGCTATCTGAATACTGTAACTGCAAAGGAAGGATCACACATATTATTAAAAAAACAATGATAATATGGAATACATGGCTAAAAACACAGGAAAATTTTAATATGAATGTTCTGTATTATAAAGATCATCTATCTAGATCTGTTTCCAAATACAACAAACAAACCATAAACAGAAGCATGTGTAACTCAATAATCCATACATGAAGCTATTTTCTTGCACAACCAACAATACTTAAATCTTACAAATCTACCAATAAAATATTATACACTTTATAAGATATGTTTCTTATTCCTGGACAAAAGAAATGTTTGTTATACATGCAGATAATCTGAAAGTTAGCACATATTGGAAAAAAAACGTACAATCTCGAAATCCTTTACTTAGGAAAACGTCTATAAAGCTTCTATAAACATCAAAAAGATTTGGCTGACAGTGGTTGATTTCTATATGTACACAACTCTGCTAGTTGGCAGCAAATGCCACACAGATTATCTCAGCTGGTTGGTTCTCCTTCACTCCCTATAATTCATAGTCTGGTAAGCGTTGTGTCGTGAAAAATGTACAAAACCAAAAAAAATGTCTTGATGAGAAATTACGAATAAAGCAAAAATATTGGTGGCTCTCCGCTGAATTCATCAAGATGGAGAAGAGAGGAGGGATTTCATGATATGTGGCCCGGCATGCCCAGCCGCTACATCACAATCTTGTAAAAACCTTCTAGTCGTACGTGATTGTGAATAGTGGATACTTAATGATCGTATATAATTATATGATAGTCTAGCATATATGATAGTCATATATACATATGGAATAAAAACTTCTTGATTCCAAAGTCAATTTTATATCTTGAGTGTCAAACACTTTCTAGGTTGTTATTGGATGTAAATCAATTATCTACGACTTATGTCTAAGCCTGGAATGATCCTATAAAAATCTTCTGCACATATTTCTCTCATCAACTGATGATGCGGACGATATCATTCCTGACATTTTTAAACAGTTCTAGCACTGTTGGAAACACATTCTTTCAAGGCACGATGAGCAATGCTAAGAGAATACAATCAACCTAGTAATCTAAGGTCTACACAATTTACATGAAGAAAGGCATCTTAATATATAGGTTTCTTACATTTGACATAGTAATCGCAAATTTATCACAGAAAACAAAATGAATCAAAAGGCTAATTCTGTGAAATTATATTTTAAAAATAACACAGAAGGAAACAACTAATTAAATTGTTTTCAATCATTTATATACGTAATATCATTACCTTACAACAAATTCTACTAAATCTGAAGTATTCCATTGCAATGTTAACAATAGTTCTCGAATCTGCAGCAAATTGTACTAATTCACACTATCTTTAATTACTTCAGTTCTTTGCATGTGGATGAAATGTATGTTCTGCTATCTTTCAAATACGTGATGAAAGCATAGTTCCAAAAGGATGCTTAGTTAGCTTACCCAACAACTCGACTAATTCAGCTCAATTGAGCTCCATGAAGAACACCTTGTAGTTACCCTTAGCGGATGTATAATATAATTGTCTAGCGTAGAAGGCAACGCAGCTGCCGGAGACATGCAGCTCGCAGTTGTCGCCGCACCCACCACCTGCCTGCTTCCACCGTGCGTGTACCTCTTGCTGTCCGCCCGCAGGAACCCTACAACACAACTTAATTAGGTTTGGCGATGTATCAGACACTTGCAGTTCTTTGAGAGCTCAAGTTTGTTTGTAGGAACTTTTCTCAAACATCAAAATCGCTCAGCGCCTCAGCCTCATGTACACATCAAAGTGTGAGCTTCTTGCCAGTATTTGACTCTTTCATGGAAAAACACTTGCTCTACATGACACACAACAGATACGCCGATTTATGTAATTTTGATGATGAATTTAATGTAGAACTGTTGAATAGAGCATGGAATTTAAGAATATGGGGTTACCTGCCTGCGTAGAGGGAGTGTTGTTCGTCCACTTCGTAGCCTCGCCGATGGTGACGACCGCTCAACCTGTTTCAAACTATCTCCATCTTCCAACTGACCAACACTCAATTCTTATGAAAAATCATGGTGCTTGGTGAAACTGAGGGGATTTAAATATTGAGGAGCAAAGCATCCGGGGAGGCTGGGATTGGATCTTGTGTTTGTTTAAGATGATGATTGTGCATTGATTTGAATTTTGGAACTGAAGAGATTCAATCTTTGGAAGAAGGGGATCAAGGAGAGGACAAATTAGATTGTGATCTATATTTTTTGAGAACTGCAGCCTCGAGGGATACTACTTTGGACATGGAGACAGAAGCGAGGAGTTGCTCCGCCTAAGCTCCTCCTCCCCTTGTGGCATCTCTCCTCTGCAGCTGTCTAGGGCGCCGCCGCTTCCTGTGCGCCTTGCCGACTGCCCATCTTCTCGCCGCACCTCGGCTCTACAGCCGTCCAGGGCATCGCCACCTCCTGTGTACAGTGTACCTCGTCGGCTGCCCATCTACTCGCCCACCTCATCCATCGCGCCATGGAGATTCTCCACATCCAGTAGAGCCTCCTTTAGTCGCCGCCTCTCGAGCTTCCTCGGCTGCAGCACGACGTCTCCCCGACCACTACCTCGGCGTCGCAGCACCATCAGCCCCGATCCAACCACCTCCCCTGCTCCACCTCACAAATGCTCTTGCGATGTAAACTTTTCTAAATCAAAGGAACACATGGAGATTGGATAGCAGCATGGATGGAAAGTTGAGATCTAGCCCGGTAGTCTCTAGGGCAAGGAGAAGCGGCAGAGAAATTGTGAGGTGGAGGAGGAAGATGGGCTAATTTCTGATTTTACTATGGGAAGCCGGAACTGGTCGAGGATTGCACGGATTAATCGCCGCCGTTATAATTTGATCACATCAGATAAACGGCTCTTAATTTCTAATTAACGTGGGAATTATTAAGGAGTCTGTAATTAGTATAGGTATAGATAGATAGATAGATAGATAGATAGATAGATAGATAGATAGAGATATAGATAGATAGATGAGACATGGTTTAGATTATAAAGATCTAGCTAGAGCTAGAAATGTAATGTGATTTGAAATCGAATAAAGTGGATTCAAAAAATCTAGTTGGAGTTCATATAGGAGTACACATAGTTTATATGTAACTTGAGACTAATCATGTGGTGTGCTGTGAAGATAATACACAAACGATGGTTTAACTTGACAATAATGATGATTGTAGATCTTATTAAAACAGAGAAACGAATTCAAATGCTTTGACTTCACAACAATCATTACTGTAGATTTTATTCAAATAGAGAAACGAATTCAAATTTAGTTCATATTGAAGTGGTAGTATATACGTTTGGAATGCACTAAAACGTTCATTTGAGTAGTAGGTTGCATGCATTATACACGTAGCGAAATATTTTAATTGAACATAACATGAATTCAAAGTTTTGAATGACATTTGTAGGGCGCATTGATTTGGGACAGTACACATTAGACTTGTCCAGAAATTTCAACCCGTGCCTTGTTAGCCCGAAATATTTAAGATATATCTTTGTCTCGTTGTGCTCCGACAACTCCCTCTATGTCAACCCGCGTCTTGCTATTCCGAAATTACAACGCGCGCGAAAACTCCCACCTCTTGTGAAATCCAGACACGTGAAATGCATGTGGTACCCCTGAACCGAAAGAACCGCCTCAAATCGGTGGGGTTACTTTCGTAACTTACCCCACATTTCGGACAAGCGCGTCTCTAAGCCATGGTTCCCCATTGCCATCCCATCCGCCCACCCATTTGTACACCAAGGCCGCGAAAACCCGCGACGAAACCCCACACCCTGCTCCGTCCGCCACCCAGCCGTAGCCTCTTCCCCGACGACGCCGTCCACAGCAACACCTCGACGTCCCTCATCCACTGTACTGGATGAGGATCCGTCGTCGATCTCATCGTCCCGCCGGTTCAGCCACCCCGTCCTCCACCTCCAAGGAGTTTCCCCGACGTTCCCCTCATCTTTCGCGCCACCTCCATTCCCACACCGCCGTCTTCACCTGCACCACCGGAAGAGCATCATCATCACAGTTTCCTCAGATGAAGCTGCGGGCTAATCGGCGCCACCAAAGAGGTTGTACACTAATCGCCGCATTTTCTTCTTGATTCGATCTCACGGTGCTACCGGCGCTCGGTCCCGAGACGACACAGCACGGCTCCATCCACGGCGGCGTCGCCGACCACTTCCTCCACGGCGTCGCTCCCTCGGCGGCGACGTCCACATCAGTAGGACCTGCTGCTGCTTTAGCTCTCGCTCGTGCTGCTGCTCTACTCTTGCTCTCGGTCCCCTGCCTGGTCTGCTCTTACTATTGCTCTTGCTCGCGCTGCTGCTCTCGCTCTTGCTCTTGCTTGCGATGCTGCTCTGGTTTAGCTACACTTCAGTCGACTGAATCAACTTTTGGGTCAGTCGATTTTCAGGTGGTGGGGGGCTCGCCGGGGTGAAGGAGGAACCAGCCGCAGCGGGGAGGAGGGCTCGCCGGGGAGATACCCCGCTATCTATCTTAGGGTTCAGGATGGGGGCGGTGGTCACTGGCGGTGGCGGGGCATTGGCGGGGCGGTGGCGTGGGGATCGCCGGAGAAAAAGCTCGGCACGGGGTGGCCTAGAGGGATGGTCGGGGCGGCGGCGGACCGGCGGTGGGGAGTGTTTTCGGGGCGGGCGGGGCGGCGCACCTCCGGCCGCGGGCGGCGGGGGACTGCTGTTTGGCCGGCTCAGGGGGGTGGAGGTTGAAGATGAACCGCAGGCCCTTGATTTCGTATCCAACGGCTGCAAAATCGACTGACCAGAGATGAAAAAGTCAGTCGAACGACGTGTAGCCTCACATTGCTAGTGCGTTCAGTTTCGACAACAAAATTTAGTTTCGACAGCAAAATTAGTTTTGACAGTTAAGTTCAGTTTCGATAGTTAAGTTTAGTTTCGACAGTTAAGTTCAGTTTCGACAGTTAAGTTCAGAGATGAGCAGCTGATGTATTTTACATCTAGCACTTTGTGATTATGTATTTTACGTCATGTATTGGAGATGCTATTAGAATTCCACTCAGGTTAATGTTGTTTGTTGTCTCTCTTGTCCTGCTTCAGCCTCGACGTCGTACAACTCACCGGAGCTGCTCCAACGACGAAACCCTCCATCACAGCGGAGCAGTACCTCAGGCTCCATCTCCAGACGCCTAAGATCTTCTTCCCCTCCTCCGACAGCCAAGTCAGCCGGAGCATCCTCACCGGCCAACCCAATCACGCTGAGATCGACATGGCTTCGCCAAAGAGGTTCTACACTTGTTGCATCTCTTTTTTACTCTACATGTTATATATATTGTCCACTGAGCACACGGATTTGTTCCTTTAGTGTCTCCTTGAAAGAAAAAATGTAGGAATTTTAATTTTCACTTGTCCTCCTTTTCAAATTCCTATTAATGAAGTACAAGACTAAGAGATAGTAGCATAATAGCATTATAACCGTATATTTTCTTGTGGTTTGACTTAATGTCACCATGCTTCTTTGCATCCTGTGATCTTCCAATTGTTGTGAATCAAACACCCAGATTGGCAGAAATCCTGTGTTTTTAAATTCTCTGTTTTGCACGTGCACTCCTATGCTATTCATGTCTATTTTCTATCCCTGCATTGTTGGAATCCTCCAATTCAAACGAGCCCTTACAGAATTACTTCTATTACAGATAGTTGTCAAAGAAAATCTTGCGTGGTTTGTCCCGCTCCTGATGCGTCATCGTCCACCCCAGCTCAGCTGCTCCAACGACACAAGGGTTTAGCACAGCAGGGATCCGGCCTCCAGACTGTCTTTCGCCGCCTCAGATCTTCTTCCCCGCCGCTGGCAGCCATGAAAACTGCACTACCATCATCAACCGAGCAGATGACCTCGAGGACTACATGGGTCCACAAGAGAGGTCTCACTCTTTCGTGTCTGCTTACGTTATGCATCGCTTAATATTACATGCTACTTTATCGTCCTGTTCACCGATTAGACGCTGAGTCAGCTCCAAACTAATGGTCAAACTTGAGTTTTTAAATGGTTGTGGGGTACATATCGGGGCCGCTATCAATATTATCTATCTACTATCTGGTTAATCTCCGGTGTCTACTATGAGTTTCATGTTGGATGGGAAACAAACAGTAAAGAAGCCATTATCTGTATTTTTTTAACTGAAGCCATTATCTGCCTGCTATTATTGGTTTTGGGTCCATCCACAGGTTGCTACCATCACTCTGGATTTCTGCATGCACTCCTTACATAATCTCACTATGTTTTATTCCTATGCATGACAGTTACTGTAAACAATGGAACTGAACATGTAGAGCAAAAGAGACGAGCCTTGCGTGGCAATAAAATTTCATGCAGACGTCGCTCCATGGTAGGCGCAAAGGCAGCCCCCCCTCCACGCATTTCGGATTGTAATCGAGAGGAAGATATCTGTTCTGAGGGGGATTCAGAGGAGAAGACAACTCCTATTTACCCCCTGAGGTCTTCGCTCTAACCTGGCATGCTGATGTTGGTTATATCATGCATATGGTGTCTTGCATTGCTTACTTTATACATCAAATATGTCATCAGCTTAGTTTAGACATCCTTTGTGCGAATGCCATCTGTTTAGTTTATTCATCGTTTATGTGAATTATGCAACGCCATCTTGTTTAGCCAGGCATCATATATGTGAATTTTGCAATGCCATCCTGCTTAGCCAGTCATCTTATATGTAAATTATATCAGGCCATCCTTTTTTTTGGTTACATATTACATTTGTCAAAAATGTTATTACATTCAACTGCTCTTCGTGTGCATCAGCCATTTGACACGGTGATGGCAAATTCTGGAGTGAAAACAAGGTCTTCAGAGCAGACTATGCTATCTGACGAAGCGCATATCTTGCTGGTTACAGATAGCTCCTCAGAGGAGGATTCAGAGACAGATGACCAGTCCTATCCCCCCAGGTGTATGCTCTAACTTGGCAGGGTTATGTTGCTCATATCGTGCGTATGGTGTCTCGCATTGCTATGTCATTTGATTAGTTTAGACATGCTTTGTGTGAATGCCACCTGTTCAGTGTCTAATTACCATATATATGAATTATGCATTGCCATCTTGTTGCAAGACATTATATATGTGAATTATACAATGCTATCTTGTTGCAAAGGCATTATATATGTGAATTATGCAATGTCATGTTGTTTACCCAATCATCATGTATGTGAATTATATCATGCTATCATTTTTTTGTATTACGTGTTCCATTTGTCGACAACGTTTGTATATTCAACTACTCTTCCTGTGCATCATCCATTTGAAGCGGTGATGGAAGTATCTGGAGTGAAAACAAGGTATTCAGAGCAGACAATGCTACCTGCTGAAGCAGACATCTTGCTGGTTACAGAGAGCTCCTCAGAGGAGGATTCAGAGACTGATGACCAGTCCTATTTCCCCCCTAAGGTCTATGCTCAAACTTGGCAGGGTTATATTACCCATGTCATGCATGTTGTCTTGCATTGCTTAGTTTTTACATCATATATGGATTGCCATCTGCTTACTTGCTTACTATATAAATCATATATTTGAATTATATCATGCCATCATGTTTACATAGTACATACACATCATCTATCTGAATTATGGCATGGCAACCCATTTAATAAAGACATCATATAGTTATATCATCTCATCCTGTTTAGTGTTTACAGTCATCATATTTTGAATTATGGCATTCTATCCGTGAATGTATGTGAATTATGGCATGCCAACCTATTTAATAAACACATTATATAGTTATGTCATATCATCCTGTTTACATAGTCTCATATTTTGAACTATGTCTTTCCATCTTTTTTAGTTAGCCATCATAATGTGAAATTGTGTCATGCTATCCTGTTTAGTTAGCCATCATATATGTGAAATTGTGTCATGCTATCATGTTTGGTTAGACAACATAAATATGAATTATTTCATGCCCTCTTTTATTCCCCACTATCCATTGCACCTGTCTATCATACAATGTCTATACTTTCAATTACTTTTCTTGTTTATCAGCCATTTGAATTGGAGGGCGTGATGGCAGTATCTAAGGGAGTAACAACACGGTCTTCATAAAAGATAGTGCTACCAGTTGATGCAGATAGAACCACGGTTGTACTTGCCCAAGGACCAGATCCACCACACATAACCCAGACTCTCGCAGATTGTACCCCTACCCAGTTGGACAGAGAACCAGCTACACCCCTTCTAACCCCAACCCCGGCAAATAGTAACCCAATTCCAGTTGACACAACACCGTCTCCACCACAGAGCACCCAAACACGAGCAGTTAGTAAGGGAACTGCAGTGCCCAAAGCACGAGGACCACCACTCCGAATCCCAACTCAACGCTTAAAGGATAAGAAGATTTGTTCTCAGGTCAGGTTCTGTAGCTATGGTTCATACTCCTTTGCTCTTGCATAACTGCATTTACTCATACCAACTATTTTCAAATTTGAAGGATGGAGTTGAAACTCCAATGGCGCAACAGGTATGTTTTAAACCTGTTTCTTTAACTGGTTTGCTGTTGTAACCTGCTCTATGTTGATTTCAGTTTCAATTGAATAAACAGTTATGTTCTCATGTCATGCACATTACAAGTGTTGTTATTGCTCTATAGTTACCCACACTTATATTATGTCTATTCTTCTTTGTCTTGAACAAATATTATTTGAACTGTCTCTCTATCTTGATTTGGCAACAAAAACTAGAATGATATAGGCCATAAAGTGACCATGGTACATAGATATATGTTTGTTTCATGCTGTTATCCTGTCCACTTTACTACTGAACTCATTTACCAAAATGAGTTTCATATACAACATGGTAAACATGTGATGTGTCTGCTTGTTTCTCTTTTAGAATGCAGACAAAATATTGGAGAACAGTACCGCGTTATCCAATGGTAAAGGAAGTAATGCAGATAAGGTTCAAGATAATGAGACATCCGTGTTGGTCTCCAAGAAAGCTGATAAAAACTATCTTGACGATAGTGAGGGAACCCAAAAGTCATGTCTTGATGTAGTGTTTGAGTTACTGGCCACTACTGCTGGCACAAGCTCTTCGAACTCGCTGCCTGAATCAGTTCATCTTCTTGAGTCTCAACTTCAAGTTGAAAGACATCGATCAGATGTGCTGCGACAGGAAGCTGAAGGACTGAGGAAGTCCCTGCAGAATTCAGATGCATATTTTCTGGTGCAACAGCAAGCGCTGAAGGATTTAAGCGCCAAACAAGAGAAAGTTAATAAGCTTGCTAAGCATCTTGCCAGCATTATGGGTACCCAGGATATTATTTCTTGAGATCTTCTAAAGTGGTTTCAGTTCTGGATTTTTTTGCTGCGGCGTTTATTTGCGCTGGTCGCCAACTTTGACAACCAATGTATATGATATGCTGCTTTGTTCCCTATATTTGCACTGGTGGCGAACTTTAACGCCCAGTGGATGTAATATGTGTAATAGCCGTGATAGCCTAGCGTTAGTTGCTTGCGTATTTATTTCCTTATTGTCTTGTTTATTTGTTTGCTTGTAGTCATTGCAGTTCTTTTTCCGCGGTTAGCTAGTGGCTGCAATAACCTATTTTTTAAAACTAGGCCACAAT
Organism: Triticum dicoccoides; assembly: GCF_002162155.2. Taxonomy (NCBI): domain Eukaryota; kingdom Viridiplantae; phylum Streptophyta; class Magnoliopsida; order Poales; family Poaceae; genus Triticum; species Triticum dicoccoides. The sequence goes on along the minus strand of NC_041390.1, from coordinate 452,813,705 downwards.
AACCATGGGCTAATATTTATTGTAGTGACACTGGGCCTCCTACTGGCCGTAGAAACAGTGGGCCTTCTACGGGCCGTAGAAACAATGGGCCTTCTACGGGCCGTAGAAACAATGGGCCTTCTACGGGCCGTATTATCAATGGGCCTTATACGGGCCGTATAATCGATTGGCCAAACATGGGCCAAACAGACCGCATTATGGCCGTAAACGGGTTAGAGTTGGAATCGTCCGTTCATGGGCCGACCATATCGGGCCATCGTTAATAGGCCATATTTGATGACGCTATGAAATCGGCCCAACGTATTAACGGACCACAAACGGGCCGACTGTAACCACGGGCTGAATTTGGCCCACAAGCAGAAAATGACAGTAACGGGCCATAAGTAAACGGATGCTGGAAATGAGCCCAAGAATAAATGGGCTCTGAGAAGGCCGAAAGATAACATGGGCTGGAAACGGCCCAACGGAATAACGGGCCGTTAATGGGTATAAAGTGATACACTGTTCATTACGGGCCAGTTTCACCACGGGCCGTTAATGGGTGTAAAGTGATACACTGTTCATTACGGGCCAGTTTCACCACGGGTCGTTAGTAGGCCAAGAGTTACATAGGGCCTCATATGGGCCGAAAGACGTCACGGGCCATACATGGGCCAGAAGTGAAAATGGGCTGGAATCATATTGGATGGTCCAGATGACGCTACTGGGCCTAATTCGGATAGGGCGTAACGGGCCTTGGGTTAGCGGGCTGTAAATGGGCTATATTCGAACAGGCCGTTAACAGGCTTTCCATGGGCCGGCCCGCCAGCTTTTGACCAAGTCAAACGGGCCGGCCTTTTCACAGGAATGGGCCTCTGTTGGGCCGTGCCACGTGTCCATGCATCATAGGCGCCTATCTGACCCACTGACGAGCTGACACGTGTTTTGTGTCCGGCCAATAAGAATTTTACACGTGAAAATTTCCCATTGGTCGGGGCTGTTAATGGGTTATCGGATCCAAAACCCGACCCGATAGCTTAACGGCGTTCCCTTACGGTGGATGCCACGTGTCGGTCACCCTTGACGAAAGCACTTCCGTGACGCGCGATTTATCGTCATGGAAGTGGACACTTCCGTGATGATAATTTTGGTAATGTCATGGAACACTTCTACGAGAGCACTGGTATGACTATCTTGATTCTGTCATAAATTTGTCATGGATGTACATGCATGACAAAAAAAGTGACCTACTGTGACAAACACGTATCATCACGGAAGTGTATTTTTTTGTAGTGGTTGTTCTTGTTGAAGTTGGGCCTAGTGTTCTTCTTGCTCCAAAATTGCCTTGAAGCGAGAGCCATGTGTTCATGATAAGCATACTTTGTATCTTCGGGGTTGCTCTCCTCTTATTCCTCTTCATCCTCTTCTTCCACACTAACCTTGGCCTTAATGCAAGGTTGGGCTTCTTTGCTCTTTGAGAACATAACACCGCATTGTCGGCGGTCTTGTCCTAGATACTCATAGCCACGAACTCATCCAATACTTCACTTCAGGACAAGGTGTGGAAATCCGGCCTTTGACGAATGACGGAGGACATGGGCTTGTGGTAAGGCATCATGGCCTTGAGGAATTTGCGCTTGATCCAATTGTCATCTGTATCCTTGATCCCATGATCTCGGAGTGAGACAGCGAGAGTGGTTATTCTCTGATAGAGCTCACAAGGTTCTTCATCCTCTTTCATTGCAAACTCATCGGCTTCATCTTGCACCACTTCATAGTTGGAGCGTTGAATGCTTGCACTTCCCCTATAGAGCGAGACAACATGGCACCATGCATCCTTGGCCATGGTGCAGGGCCGGAGATGAGCAAGATATTCGGGTGGAATTGCATCTTGGATGATGAAGAGAGCATTCTCATTGAATTGATTATCCGTGGCTTCTCTAGGAGTGAAGTTGCTTCGGTCATGCGGATAAAAACATTCTTCAATGATTCTCCAAAGATTAGTGTTAACATGGTTTAAATGATGCTTAAAGCGATAAACCCAAGAATTAAAGTCCTCATTTTTCACAATCTTAGGAGGAGGACCGGCATGATTTAAATGAGTGGAAGGGATCGGTCCACCATAAATAAGCGAAGGTTCCACATGGGCAAATATGTCGGTGCCATTTTTACCACTAGAAGAAGGAGCCTTTTCACTAGTAGCTTCCCCCTTGTCAGAGTTAGCATCCGTCACCTTGTTAGTGGGATCACCCACTTTTATCGGTGCGGTAGATAGTTTAAGCCCTTCTAAGAATTTATTAAACATGCTTTCAACCTCGGTCGTCATGGAGGTTTTCAATGTGTCCAAAGCCACATTGAATTCCTCACGAGAGACCGCAGTTCCCCCATCGGCCGTAGAGGAGACCGGATTCACACCGGAGTGCTCCTCCACACCGTCTATGGTGTCAACCATACTCTTCGGACGATGAAGTCCTTAACAAAGAGATGAGGCTCTGATACCAATTGAAAGGATCGATATAGTTGACTAGAGGGGGGTGAATAGGCAAATAACAATTTTTAGCTTTTATTTACCAATTTAAACTTTGCATCAAAGTAGGTTGTCTAGATATGCAACTAGGTGTGCAACCTATATGATGCAACAACAACAAGCACACAAGCAAGCAAGGGATATAACACAAATAAGCTTGCACAAGTAAAGGCATGAGATATCCAAGAGTGGAGCCGGTGAAGACGAGGATGTGTTACCGAAGTTCCTTCCTTTTGAGGGAAAGTACGTCTCCGCGGGAGCGGTGTGGAGGCACAATGCTCCCAAGAAGCCACTAGGGCCACCGTATTCTCCTCACGCCCTCACACAATGCGAGATGTCGTGATTCCACTATTGGTGCCCTTGGAGGCGGCGACCAGACCTTTACAAACAAGGTTGGGGCAATCTCCACAACTTAATTGGAGGCTCCCAACGACACCACGAGCTTCACCACAATGGAATATGGCTCGGCGGTGACCTCAACCATCTAGGGTGCTCAAACACCCAAGAGTAACAAGATCCGCAAGGGATCAGTGGGGGAATCAAATTCCTCTTGGTGGAAGTGTAGATCGGGGCCTTCTCAACCAATCCCTAGAAAATCAACAAGTTTGATTGGCTAGGGAGAGAGTTCGAGCAAAAATGGAGCTTGGAGCAACAATGGAGCTTGGGGATGGAAGAGGTGGTCAACTCGGACAAGAAGACACCCCTTATATAGTGGAAGAACAAATCCAACCGTTATCCACCAACCCAGCCTGTGTAGCACGGTACTACCGCGCTAGGGATGCGGTACTACCGCAAGGGCACGCGGTACTTGAGGGAGTCCTGGACTAAGGGGTCCTCGGGCGCCTGGCCTGTTATCCATGGGCCGGGCTGATGGGCTGTGAAGACATGAAGGCCGAAGACTGTACCCGTGTCCGGATTGGACTCTACTTGGCGTGGAAGGCAAGCCTGGCGACCGAAGATTCCTTCTTATGTAACCGACTCTATGTAAACCCTAGATCCCCCCGATGTCTATATAAACCGGAGGGGTTAGTACGGAAAGGACACACATTACCATAGTCATATAGGCTAGACTTCTAGGGTTTAGCCATTACAATCTCGTGGTAGATCAACTCTTGTAACACTCATATTCATCAAGATCAATCAAGCAGGAAGTAGGGTATTACCTCCATAGAGAGGGCCCGAATTTGGGTAAACATCGTGTCCCCGTCTCCTGTTACCATCAATCCTAGACGCACAGTTCAGGACCCCCTACCCGAGATCCGCCGATTTTGACACCGACATTGGTGCTTTCATTGAGAGTTCCACTGTGCCGTCGACAAAAGGTTTGATGGCCCCTTCAATCATCGATAACGACGCTGTCCAAGGAGGAACCTTCCTCCCGGATAGATTTTTGTGTCCGGCGGCTTCGTACTGCGAGCCAACTCGCTTGGTCATCTAGAGCAGGTCGACAGCTACGCCCCTGGCCATCAGGTCAGATTTGGAAGCTTGAACTACATCGCGGACGTCCGCGGAGACTTGATCTTCAACAGATTCGAAACTGCGGTGATCGCTCCTCCTTGCCCTGTTGAACATGACTTAAACCTATCATCGGATCACATCCAGGAGATGGTTCCTGTAACTGCCACGGCCTTAGATCCGGAGTAGACCGTGCCGTCTGAGGCCACAGAATCCGTGGCATTGGAGCCGCACACGGGCTCAACGCCTTGAAATATCTGCGTCAACGGAATTCCGGACTCGTTTTCGACTATAAATTCCGAACCACGTATGCCTATGGACTCCGAGTTAGATCGGTTATCGATCTTCGGGTTCAGCACCGCAGAAATCTTTCAACACTCGCCCTTGGGCGACATGCTAGATTCATTACAGAACTTGTCCTTGGTAGGGGACTCACAGCCGAACTATGTTCGGTTCAAACTAGGGGCTAATGGAGAATTTTTCTTCCCACCCGCCACCCACTTCATAGCTATTGTCGAAAACTCAACCGACGTGCTTAACTGGGGCTCCAAAGACATCGACAGCTGGGACGGCGATGCCGACAAGGAGCAAGGCCAAGACCAGCCATCCACAATAAGTTGGACGGCCACACCTTCATACAAGGTGTACATGGTCGATACACCAAAAGACAGCAACACCGGCACCGGAGGAAACAATGCCCCGGACGATGCCGAACACAATGAGGACCCTGTCAGAGCAAAACCCGAACAGGAGGAAGAAGAAAACGGGCAAGCCAGCCCCGACGAACAGGCCCTGCCCAGCAACAATTCGGAGGACGACAACTACCTTCCGCTCTCCGAAGACGAGGTAAGCCTCGGCGACGAAGACTTCATCGTACCCGAAGGACCCCTCGAGTAGGAGCGTTTCAAGCACAGGCTAATAGCTACAGCAAGGAGCCGGAAAAAGAAGCAGTAGCAGCTTCAAGCTGACCAAGACCTGCTCAATGATAGATGGACCCAAGTCCTGGCCGCCGAAAAATACGGCCTTAGCGGCCCAGCCAAAAGCTACCCGAAGCATAGATCGCTACCTCAGTTTGATAACGAGGCATTGGAGCCCATACCATTATCACACCATGCAACAAGTCGATGACAACCCGGTCCGGATAAAGAGGCAAATCAAGCCGAACTCCAGACCATCCTATCTCGTTGTAAGGGAAAAAATAACACAGCTCGTGGTTGTACAGACGACCTTCGACGGGACTTGGACAGTAGAGTAGGACACGCAAGATTGATCTATGGATCGCGAGGGCATGTCCCGACACATGACGACGGCTGCCTATTCGGACGTGACAAACCCGGCCACGGCCGAGCCGAAAACCACAAATGGACTCCTTCGGAGTCACATCGCATTGTGGCCCAACACAGAGGCGCCGCACACCCTCTTTGCTTCACTGATGAAGTAATGGATCATGAATTCCCCGAGGGATTCAAACCCGTCAATATTGAACCATACGACGGAACAACCGATCCCTCGGTATGGATAGCAAATTTTATTCTCCACATCCATATGGCCCGTGGAGACGACCTCCATGCCATTAAATACCTCCCACTAAAGCTAAAAGGGCCAGCTCGGCACTGGTTAAACAGCCTGCCGGAAAATTCCATAGGCAGCTAGGAGGACTTGGAAGAAGCCTTCCTTGGCAACTTCCAAGGAACATATACCTCCCACTAAAGCTAAAAGGGCCAGCTCGGCACTGGTTAAACAGCCTGCCAGAAAATTCCATAGGCAGCTGGGAGGACTTGGAAGAAGCCTTCCTTGGCAACTTCCAAGGAACATATGTCCGACCACTAGATGTCGATGACTTAAGTCACATTGTCCAGCAGCCCAGAGAGTCAGTCAAGGAGCTCTGGACTCGGTTCTTAGTCAAAAAGAACCAAATCGTCGACTGTCCGGACGCGGAAGCCCTTGCGGCCTTCAGACACAGTGTCCGGAACGAATGGCTGACACGCCACCTCGGCCAAGAAGGACCTAAATCCATGACAGCCCTCACTGATCTGATGACCCGCTTTTGCATGGGAGAGGACAGCTGGCTCGCTCGCAGAAGAAACAACACCAGCGACCCGGGCACTTCCGAAATCCGAGACAGCAACGGCAAGCCACGACGAAGCAAATACAACAGTCGCAATGATAATGAACAATCACGCGACACAGCGGTCAATGCCGGATTCAACAATCCCAAGCCCGGTCAATGGAAGAAGCCATTCAAGGTGAATCGCGACGAACCATCCAACCTGGATAGGATATTGGACCGACCCTGCCAGATTCACGGCCACCCCGATAAACCAGCTAATCATACTAACAGAAAGTGCTGGGTCCTTAAGCAGGCCGGCAAGCTCAACGCCGAACACAGGGGAAGGAGGCTGCCAGGCGATAGGGAGGACGCAAAGATTCACCAACGAAGTACTAGGGTCAGAAGCAATTTCCACCCGAGGTTCAACCACTCCCGGAGCAGAAATAGCAACCCGGCTTCCGCCGCCCACTCCGTACACCTACAAAGTTTGTACCGCGCACACATCATTACGCACTCAAGATACCATGGGTATTGGCGGAAGCACAATACGGACAAGCCTGCAAGCACTCCAGTAACTTCTTTTATTATTATTTTTTTCTTTATTTCCTCCTTCCCTATCCTTTAAAAATAGGTGGCGAACAGGATAAACGTAGGAAACTGGCTCTATCGGAATCCGGATCCGAATACTCACCTAAGGGGCTATTTCCATCAAGGATTCCCCCCCACCGAGGACTGGCGGCGCAGACGTGCGATGGGAGGTCCAAAATAACTTTTGTAGACCGCACTCTCTATTTTGTGAGCCTGTACTATGCCTATTCCTCCGCCTCCGACCCCGAGCATGTCAAATAGCCGGGTGGATGGCTTTCATATATATATATATATATATATATATATATATATATATATATATATATATATATATATATATATATATATATATATATATATCATAAGTAATCATTGCCATATCGCTCCGTTCCCAGTAAACAACATCCGAACTAAAAATCTGCAGTGTTTACCCAGCAAATATGGTCCTACTGTACTTTCACAGAAATACCTTGGCATAACCTGCCAGGGGCTTGGTGTGGGAACAAATGAGTTGCCAGTAGAAGTCCGAACAGCTCTATAGCATACTTCGACATCGCAAGTTTGGCCTTATATGCATCAGCTCCGAATCATTGTCTTGGGTCAATAGTTGGGTTGCCCGGCTCCTGTGCTTGCTACCCTACGTTCTGCTATATCGACTAGGGTAGTAAAGGGAGAACTATTGTGATTGTACCCTGGTCTAAACCGGACGAGCACCTCAGTAGAGAAAGCCGAAAACTGACGGTCATGATGCGGCGTGAGCTGGTCAACCACTTGATGACTTCTTGGAATCTTTAGTGATTCTCTGTGTCACACGAGGGATCTTTTTCAGATCGAACATGTAAGGCATCCCATGCCGCATACATACCAGGGGCTATGTCATAGTCCCACCATAAAACTCCTATGGCTAAGTGAAAGTGTTAACGCCTTATAGTCTGATTGCCTGGTTCGCCACATTATCACCTCCTTCACGGACCAAGACGTTGGATAAAGAGTGATTAAATGCTTTCCCGAACACCCCCGTACTTCCTACGAGGGGGCTGAAGCCGACGACTGGAAAACTTTCAGATTATATTAAAAACGGCCGCACAGGAGGAATCCAAGCTTTCAAGCAAAACATAAAAATAGATTAACTATAAAATTGTCTTTTACAATTTCCATACACCTCATTCGAACATTATGTCGTTCGAGCACTGACCCGCTATCAAGCGGGCGGCCTCTAGGACGTCTTCAAAATAATGCTTCGGTTCCAGGCGGTCCTCGCCTTTGGGTGCACTCTTTGTCGCAACATCAATGGCCTTCATCTTCCCCCAGAATGTTTTGACTCGGGAAAAAGCCATCCGTGCACCCTCAATGCACGTTGACCACTTCACAGCATCGATACGCGGCGCCGCATCAACAAGCCTCTGTACCAAACCGAAATAGCTATACGGAACAGGCTCGGTTGGCCACAACCGGAGTATGACATCCTTCATGGCAGCCGCGGATATCCTATGAAGTTCGGCCCATTGGGACATCTGTTCATTGAGCAACAGAGGGCGCTTTGATGCGCCAAACTGCGACCAAAAAAGCTTCTCCGTTGCATATCCATCTCGCGCTTGGTAATACTGCGCCGCATCGGAAGAACTCTTCGGCAAGTCCAAGAACTCGTCTAGAGAACTCCACACTTGGTTAAGCTGAGCATAGTTCATGTTGCCGAACTTAGCCTGCAGCAGAAAGGGCTTTCCAGCCATAATCTCCTTCGCTTGCCGAACTTCCTCACGGATTGCTCTGGATTCTGATCGCGCTTCTCTCGTCTCCTACCGGGTCTTGTCCAGTTCAGCCGTTAAGGCTTTACTCTCCTTCTCTAGAAATTCACAGCGGCCGGTAGCATTCTCCAGTTTGAGCATCATCGTGGATATGTTTTCCTCATCTTGGCGCCGTGCAGCTTGTTCGTTTTTTAATTCAGCCGATGCCTTTTCGGCAGCAGCATTGCTCCGCCAGGACTGCTCCTTGGCCCGGTCCAGCTCCGCTCGAAGAACTTCAACGGCAGTAGCACCATCTGCAGCCATGCATATTCCAGCATCTAAATTTCAGCATCATGCTTATACCACAAAAATGTATGAGGATTGATTAATGCGAGATCATCCCCTGCCACGTCAAGCTTCCGCTGTAGCTCGGCAATTTCAATAACCCGGGAAGTGGTCGAGGGGGAAGCAGCCTGTGTTCAAACTCATTGGGTTAGTCCTCACAACGATCATTTTTGATCCTCTGTTTGCTTCCTAATGGAAGACAACCTGAGTCTCAGGGGCTACTACCTATATACAGGCGCATCTTTGCAAAGGAAGCATAACTGAAAACATTATGTCACATACCTCGAAGCCCTTCAGTAGGCTCATGAAGGTTTCATTTAATCTGCTTTTCACGGACCGAATCTTCTCAATCACCGTACCCATCAAGGTATGTTGTTCCCCCAAGATAGATGCTTTTTGCAACATGTCCCGCAATATATCCGGATCCCTCTGGTCTCCGGGAGCCGCTCTAGGAGCACCACCATCCTCTAAAGGAATCTATTCACCCGTCTCCAGAATCACTGTCGGCTGTGAGCTAGACAGTCCGGGGCCTTTGCTATCATCAGCCCCGGACTCCCGGACGGTCGGAGATCCACCTTCGGGCACTGCCGCCTTTGTCCCTTGTGCAGGCACATCTTTGCAAAGAAAACATAGCTGAAAAACATTATGTCACGAACCTCGAAGCCTTTAAGTAGGCTCATGAAGGCTTCATTTAGTCCGCTCTTCACGGACGAAATATTTTCAATCACTGTACCCATCAAGGTAAGCTGCTCCCTCGAGACAGATGCTTTCCGCAACATGTCCCGCAATACATCGGGGGTCTTCGGGTTTCCGGACACTGCTCTGGGGGCACAGTCATCCTTTGAAGGAATCTGTTCACCCGTCTTTAGAATCACTGTCGGCTGCGAATCAAACAGTCTGGGGCCTTTGCTATCATCAGCCCCGGGCTCCCGGACGGTCAGGGATCCACCTTCGAGCACTGCCGCCTTTGTCCCTTGTCCAACTGGTTGATCAAAAGGGACCCTCCGCGATGACACTTCAGAGTCATCTGCCTTATTGGGCGAGGAGGATCGAGGAGGCGTCTCGCTCTCCATCATCTCTGGGAGGAGACTTCCCGAGGAAGAGGATTGCCCAGAAAAACTTTGTGTCGGCCTGTAAAAATGCGTGAACGCATCACAAATACCTTCGATTAACAGCAACGAAGCGGACGCTATCAAAGTACCCTAGATTCGCTTACGGTTCGGCCGAGGGCTTGTTCCCTTGCTGGAGCTATTCAGCGGCATCGCTGCCCAAACCCAAGCCGCTCGCTGGTGGCATCTTGCCCCTCTTAGATGACTGCCCCTCCCAATCTTCTGATGCGGCCCTTTTCCTCCTGCTAGGAGAAGGAATACTATATCCCTTTTCGCCCTGTCTTCAGGCGAGGAAAGGTCGATCTCTCCGGACTCAGTGTCTGACTTACCTCCAGAACCAAGGTTCTCTTGATTTTTCTTGCTCTCCTCTTTGCCCTCTTTTACCGGCGCCTGGCGTGGTACCGGAGCGAGCATCCTTATTAGCACTGGAGTAGCTGAGTCTGACCCGTTCCACCTTCTTTATCCAGCCCTGGAAAAAGATGGATTGCCCAGTATCTTATTATGGGATGCTCGACTACAGGGTGTTCAGAAGTGTAATACTTACCGGGGTGGTCAAATGATTGCTGTGGAGGCCGATGTCTTCGGTGGTGGCTGGCCATTGCTCTCGTTCCCCGAAGAATAACCTCCTCATTCCTTCATGCGTAGTGCCGAAGAAGTGCTAAAGAGTCCACGACCCTTCTTGGTTAAATTCCCACATGCGGCGAGGTCGCCGCTGGCACGGCAAAATCCGACGGACCAGCATTACTTGAATAGTGTCAACAAGATCAATGCCCTTCTAGGCAAGGCTTCGGATGCGACCCTACAGAGTCCGCACTTCATCAACGGATCCCCAGTCCAACCCCTCATTGATCCATGATGCAAGCCGAATTGGGGGGCCGGATCGGAACACAGGCGCAGTTGCCCACTTAGAGCCACAAGGCTCGGTGATGTAGAACCACCCCTGCTGCCATAAGTCGGAGGATTCGGCTAAGGATCCCTGAAACCAAATAGTGCTAGCAAGCTTGCCCACTGTGGCGCCACCGCACTCTACCTGCGCCCCCTCTATCACTTGCGACTTCACATTGAATGTCTTGAGCCACAAGCCAAAGTGCGGAGGAGTTCGGAGTAAGGCTTCGCACGTGATGATAAACGCCGAGATAAGAAGAATAGAGTCCGGGGCCAGATCGTGGAAATCTAGCCCATAATAGAACATGAGCCCTCGGACGAAAGTGTTGAGTGCAAACCCTAACCCGTGGAGGAAGTGGGACACGAACACGACCCTCTCACTGGATCTGGGGGTGGGAATAACCTTCCCCTCGGCAGGAAGCCGATGAAGGATTCCTGCGGTCAGATACCTCGTCGCCCAAAGCTTGGCAATATCTCCCTCCGTGACAGAAGAAGCTACCCACCGGCCTTGATGGCTAGATCCGGACATGATTGGGGCTTGTGGCAACTGAAATCCGGGTGTTGGAACTCGGAGGAGCAAGGGTTGAGGGAGAAGCAAGAGTGAAAGAAAAAAGATAGGCCTGTGCCCCTATATAAAGGCTGTGAAGATTAAACGTCTCCTCCTTGGTATAAAAGCTTGCCTATTCCTAAGGAGTTGTACCCAAGCGACGGTTGGTTTACCCACGTCCGGGTCGAAAAGAATCCCCTAAAAAACAGGGAGACACGATCTCCGCTTGGACAAGACATGCCAATAAAACCACGTCTCGGGACATGGAGCGATGGGCCAGCTAACGGTTCGAATATAATGGTCGAGCAGGCACAATGTCGTATTGCCAAAAGGTTGCCAGCGGATTGAACTCGTGAAATATTATGTCCTCTGCAATTGTGTATATAGGTCCGGATACAATAATTATATCTGAAGACTATCTTGGTGTTCGGAAAGGGGAACCCGCCTTCCAATGCCGAAGACAATCTGCGCGTCGGACTCCTCGTCATTGAAGCCAGGTTCAGGGGCTACTGAGGGAGTCCTGGACTAAGGGGTCCTCGGGCGTCCGGCCTGTTATCCATGGGCCGGACTAATGGGCTGTGAAGATGTGAAGGCCGAAGACTGTACCCGTGTCCGGATTGGACTCTGCTTGGCGTGGAAGGCAAGCCTGGCGACCGAAGATTCCTTCTTATGTAACCGACTCTATGTAAACCCTAGATCCCCCCAGTGCCTATATAAACCGGAGGGTTTAGTCCGGAAAGGACACACATTACCATAATCATATAGGCTAGACTTCTAGGGTTTAGCCATTACGATCTCGTGGTAGATCAACTCTTGTAACACTCATATTCATCAAGATCAATCAAGCAGGAAGTAGGGTATTACCTCCATATAGAGAGGGCCCGAACCTGGGTAAACATCGTGTCCCCCATCTCCTGTTACCATCAATCCTAGACGCATAGTTAGGGACCCCCTACCCGAGATCCGCCGGTTTTGACACCGACAGTACTACCGCAGGGCCCCGCAGTACTACCACCCGTGCAGCAGAAACCAGAACAGCACAGATGCAATGAAGCAGAGGGCCGTAGAACCGCTAGCGCGGTACTACCGCTCCCCCTTGTGGTACTACCGCAAGGCAGGGATAGACTGTATATTGGGAAGGCACGAACATATAAAAATACATCCGTGGCAACTTCCGCTGAGTTGGGACCTATGCAAAAATCCGACACGGTAGTACTGCAAGCCAGGAGTGGTACTACCGCGCGGGGTGCGGATGTAAAAAATTACATCCGCTCCTACTGCCGCGCATGCTGCTGAGCCAGGCCAGAACGCACGGTACTACCGTGCACCGGGCGCGGTACTACCGCGTAGGGAGCGGATGTAAAAAATTACATCCGCCCCTACTACTGCAGCCGCAGCAGCGTCTGTCCTGGGGCCACTGTACTACAGCTCCAAAGGAGCGGTACTACCGTGGGCGCTTGAGGTACTACCGTGCTAGGGGCCGGTACTACCGCAAGGGCCTGTGGTACTAACGCTCCTAGGAGCAGTACTACCTCATGCCCAAGTTCAGCAATCACGACAATTTGCATAGACGAGAAAAGACGGAGGATGCTCCAAAGTGCCAAAGGAAAGGTGGTGCAAAAAGAGTAGACGTGTATGTGATGATTCCACCCAAACATTTCCAAAGCGGACCCCCTCTTAATAGTACGGCTTTCCTACGACTCAAATCCACCAAAAAGAAACGTAGAGAAACACCGTCTTCAATAGTCTTCGAGGGGCACTGAGGGAGTCCTGGATTAGGGGGTGTCCGGATGGCCGGACTATAACCTTTGGCCGAACTCCTGGACTATGAAGATACAAGATTGAAGACTTCGTCCCATGTCCGGATAGGACTTTCCTTGGCGTGGAAGGCAAGCTTGGCGATACGGATATGATCTCCTCCCATTGTAACCGATTCTGTGTAACCCTAGCCCTCTCCGGTGTCTATATAAACCGGAGGGTTTTAGTCCGTAGGACGAACAACAATCAATCCATAGGCTAGCTTCTAGGGTTTAGCCTCTCTGATCTCGTGGTAGATTTACTCTTATACTACCCATATCATCAATATTAATAAAGAAGGAGTAGGGTTTTACCTCCATCGAGAGGGCCCGAACCTGGGTAAAAACATCATGTCCCTTGTCTCCTGTTATCATCTGCCTAGACGCACAGTTCGGGAACCCCTACCCGAGATCCGCCGGTTTTGACACTAACATTGGTGCTTTCATTGAGAGTTCCACTATGTCGTCACCATCAAGAAGGATGCCTCATCCCGTCTTTAAAGACGGCACTATTGTTAAAGGAGCTTTGGCTATCGGCCAAACTCTCCGGCTAGGCAGTTTTCTTATGACCGCCTGTTCGACCGCCGCGCCGATGATGACTTCTCGGGTCATCAAAAGCAACCTTCACGTAAACTCGGAACTCGCCGAGCAGTTAGATCCGATGGAGCTCTCCTGCCTAAACGAGCTCTTGGATCGCATCGCCGCCCTGGGAGTCGCTACAGAGTATGATCAGATTGGGCCTAAACCCGATCTAAGAGAGATTAACTCTCCCCAGGTCACCCATCGCGTTGCAGTGGTGGAGGAACAATGCGGCGATCCTTCATCTATCTTAAGGACTAATTATGTCCAGATTCCCAATCCCTCCAAGCCGGATACCTGCGGAGAGGAGGACGTCACTCAAGCCCTGAACCTAAAGTCAGGCAGCGGGCTAGATTCATTGGGCAACATCCAAGAACCCAAGCATCCGAGTTCGGAAGCTCCTTGGCCCCTGAGTCTCAGATTGGGTGAGGTTCCGGATTTAATTCCACCCACCCACCCAAACATAAGCGATCTATCCCAAATTCGGTAAGAGCCCGCAGAAACAGTACACCATTACTGGGCCAGATTCCTCCTGGTCATGAACAGGATAAAGGACTGCCACGAGGAGGATGCAATTTCATTCTTCTGCAATAATTGCACAGACAAGGGGATCCTCAACGCCATAAGTCGCCGTGAAATTACACGCTTCGCTGACTTGGCGTCCATAGTATGAAAGTACTATGCGATGGAAAGCGCCTGGAAAATCAAAATTTTGGGACAATCCGGCTCTGAATACAAACCCAGTCCGAAATAAAAGGGTGCATCATCGCCAGGCACCCGGGTTAAAAAAGCAAAAACCCTCTACAGGGCATGGAACCGTACTCGAGGGCTGGCTCAATGGACCCTGTAAAATTCACAGTACAGAGGGCGCCACACCAACTCATAGCGTTAGAGCATGTTGGATACTCCGGCATGTGGCTAGAAGTGGGTCAACTGGAGGCTCTGCCAACGAAGTAACATCCTCAGCCCACGTAATAATGGCAGTCATTGCCCCGTGGACAGAACCATTCCTAGCCTACCTAACCAGGCAGGAACTTCCCGAGGACCAAAATGAGGCACGCTGCATAGTGCGGCGATCTAAAGCCTATAAAGTCCATGAGGGAGAGCTTTATAAGAAAAGCACCACCGGAGTCCTTCAAAGGTGTATCTCCGAAGAGGAAGGGCGGAATCTTCTAGCAGAAATTCATGCCGGACTCGGCGGGCCCCACGCCGCAGCCCGGGCCCTTGTAAGCAAGGCCTTCCGTACAGGATTTTATTGGCCGACGGACCGAGCAGATGCTCAGGACTTAGTCCAATGATGCGTTGGTTTCCAACTCTTTGCTAACCAAAGCCATATGCCACCCACCGCCCTCCAAACTATACCGATCACCTGGCCCTTCGCGGTCTGGGGGGTTGACATGGTGGGACCCCTTAAAGGAGGAACCCACAAGCAAAAATACCTACTGGTCATGGTGGATAAGTTCACCAAATGGATAGAGGCCAAGCCTGTTAAGACGGCCGAATCCGGACCGGTGATAGACTTCATATCCGGGGTCGTACACCGTTACGGCGTCCCCCACGGCATCATCACTGATAACGGCACGAACTTTACGGCCGGATAAGAAAAAGGACAAACTCAAGCCCAAATGGGAAGGTCCCTTTTGAAGGAAATATGCCCTAGAGGCAATAATAAAGTTATTATTTATTTCCTTATATCATGATAAAATTTTATTATTCATGCTAGAATTGTATTAACCGAAAACATAATACATGTGTGAATACATAGACAAACAGAGTGTCACTAGTATGCCTCTACTAGACTAGCTTGTTAATCAAAGATGGTTATGTTTCCTAACCATGGACAAAGAGTTGTCATTTGATTAACAGGATCACATCATTAGTTGAATGATCTGATTGACATGACCCATTCCATTAGCTTAGCACCTGATCGTTTAGTATGTTGCTATTGCTTTCTTCATGACTTATACATGTTCCTATGACTATGAGATTATGCAACTCCCGTTTGCCAGAGGAACACTTTGTGTGCTACCAAACGTCACAACGTAAGTGGGTGATTATAAAGGAGCTCTACAGGTATCTCCAAAGGTACATGTTGGGTTGGCGTATTTCGAGATTAGGATTTGTCACTCCGATTGTCGGAGAGGTATCCCTGGGCCCTCTTGGTAATGCACATCACTTAAGCCTTGCAAGCATTGCAACTAATGAGTTAGTTGCGGGATGATGTATTACAGAATGAGTAAAGAGACTTGCCGGTAACGAGATTGAACTAGGTATAGGATACCGACGATCGAATCTCGGGCAAGTAACATACCGATGACAAAGGGAACAACGTATGTTGTTATGCGGTCTGACCGATAAAGATCTTCGTAGAATATGTAGGAGCCAATATGGGCATCCAGGTCCCGCTATTGGTTATTGACCGGACACGTGTCTCGATCATGACTACATTGTTCTCGAACCCGTAGGGTCCGCACGCTTAAGGTTACGATGATAGTTATATTATGAGTTTATGCATTTTGATGTACCGAAGGTTGTTCGGCGTCCTGGATGTGATCACGGACATGACGAGGAGTCTCTAAATGGTCGAGACATAAAGATTGATATATTGGAAGCCTATGTTTGGATATCGGAAGTGTTCCGGGTGAAATCGGGATTTTACCGGAGTACCGGGAGGTTACCGGAACCCCCCGGGAGCTATATGGGCCTTAGTGGTCCTTAGTGGAAAAGAGAAGGGGCAGCCTAAGATGGGCCGCGCGCCCCTCCCCTCCCTTGGTCCGAATAGGACAAGGAGAGGGGGTGGCCTCTCTCTCTCTTTTCCCCCTTCCGCGAATCCTATTCCAACTAGGATTGGGGGGGAATCCTACTCCCAGAGGGAGTAGGACTCTCCTGGCGCGCCTCTCCTATGCCGGCCGCACCCCCCCCCCCTTGAGCCTTTATATACGGAGGCAGGGGCACCCCAGAGAAACACAAGTTGATCCACGTGATCATATTCTTAGCCGTGTGCGGCGCCCCCTTCCACCATAGTCCTCGATAATATTGTAGCGGTGCTTAGGCGAAGCCCTGCTGCAGTAGTACATCAAGATCGTCACCACGCCGTCGTGCTGACGGAACTCTTCCCCGACACTTTGCTGGATCGGAGTCCGGGGATCGTCATCGAGCTGAACGTGTGCTAGAACTCGGAGGTGTCGTAGTTTCGGTGCTTGATCGGTCGGGCCGTGGAGACGTACGACTACATCAACCAAACGCTTCTGTTGTCGATCTACAAGGTACGTAGATCATACTCTCCCCTCTCGTTGCTATGCATCACCATGATCTTGCATGAGCGTAGGAAATTTTTGAAATTACTACGAAACCCAACAGTGGTATTAGAGCCTGGTTTTATATGTTGATGTTATATGCACGAGTAGAACACAAGTGAGTTGTGGGCGATATAAGTCATACTGCTTACCAGCATGACATACTTTGGTTCGGCGGTATTGTTGGATGAAGTGGGCCGGACCGACATTACGCGTGCGCTTACGCGAGACCGGTTCTCCCGACGTGCTTTGCACATAGGTGGCTTGCGAGTGACAGTTTCTCCAACTTTAGTTGAACTGAGTGTGGCTACGCCCGGTCCTTGCGAAGGTTAAGACATCACCAACTTGACAAACTATCATTGTGGTTTCGATGCGTAGGTAAGATTGGTTCTTGCTTAAGCCCGTAGCAGCCACGTAAAACATGCAACAACAAAGTAGAGGACGTCTAACTTGTTTTTGCAGGGCATGTTGTGATGTGATATGGTCAAGACATGATGCTAAATTTTATTGTATGAGATGATCATGACAGTGCTTCGGAGATGGAGATCACAAGCACAAGACGATGATGGCCATATCATATCACTTATATTGATTGCATGTGATGTTTATATTTTATGCATCTTATCTTGCTTTGATTGGCGGTAGCATTATAAGATGATCTCTCACTAAATTATTAAGAAGTGTTCTCCCTGAGTATGCACCGTTGCGGAAGTTCTTCATGCTGAGACACCACATGATGATCGGGTGTGATAGGCTCTACGTTCAAATACAACGGGTGCAAAACAGTTGCACACGCGGAATACTCAGGTTATACTTGACGAGCCAAGCATATACAGATATGGCCTCGGAACACGGAGACCGAAAGGTCGAGCGTGAATCATATAGTAGATATGATCAACATAGTGATGTTCACCAATGAAACTACTCCATCTCACGTGATGATCGGACATGGTTTAGTTGATTTGGATCACGTAATCACTTAGAGGATTAGAGGGATGTCTATCTAAGTGGGAGTTCTTTAAGTAATATGATTAATTGAACCTAAATTTATCATGAACTTAGTACCTGATAGTATCTTGCTTGTTTATGTATGATTGTAGATAAATGGCCCGTGCTGTTGTTCCGTTGAATTTTAATGCGTTCCTTGAGAAAGCAAAGTTGAAAGATGATGGTAGCAATTACACGGACTGGGCCCGTAACTTGAGGATTATCCTCATTGCTGCACAGAAGAATTACGTCCTGGAAGCACCGCTGGGTGCCAGGCCTGCTGCTGGAGCAACACCAGATGTTGTGAACGTCTGGCAGAGCAAAGCTGATGACTACTCGATAGTTCAGTGTGCCATGCTTTACGGCTTAGAACCGGGACTTCAACGACATTTTGAACGTCATGGAGCATATGAGATGTTCCAGGAGTTGAAGTTAATATTTCAAGCAAATGCCCGGATTGAGAGATATGAAGTCTCCAATAAGTTCTATAGCTACAAGATGGAGGAGAACAGTTCTGTCAGTGAGCATATACTCAAAATGTCTGGGTATAATAATCACTTGATTCAGATGGGAGTTAATCTTCCAGATGATTGTGTCATTGACAGAATTCTCCAATCACTGCCACCAAGCTACAAGAGCTTCGTGATGAACTATAATATGCAAGGGATGAATAAGACTATTCCTGAGCTCTTCGCAATGCTGAAAGCTGCGGAGGTAGAAATCAAAAAGGAGCATCAAGTGTTGATGGTCAACAAGACCACTAGTTTCAAGAAAAAGGGCAAAGGGAAGAAGAAGGGGAACTTCAAGGAGAACAGCAAACAAGTTGCTGCTCAAGAGAAGAAACCCAAGTCTGGACCTAAGCCTGAAACTGAGTGCTTCTACTGCAAGCAGACTGGTCACTGGAAGCGGAACTGCCCCAAGTATTTGGCGGATAAGAAGGATGGCAAGGTGAACAAAGGTATATGTGATATACATGTTATTGATGTGTACCTTACTAATGCTCGCAGTAGCACCTGGGTATTTGATACTAGTTCTGTTGCTAATATTTGCAACTCGAAACAGGGACTACGGATTAAGCGAAGATTAGCAAAGGACGAGGTGACGATGCGCGTGGGAAACGGTTCCAAAGTCGATGTGATCGCGGTCGGCACGCTACCTCTACATCTACCTTCGGGATTAATATTAGACCTAAATAATTGTTATTTGGTGCCAGCGTTAAGCATGAACATTATATCTGGATCTTGTTTGATGCGAGACGGTTATTCATTTAAATCAGAGAATAATGGTTGTTCTATTTATATGAGTAATATCTTTTATGGTCATGCACCCTTGAAGAGTGGTCTATTCTTATTGAATCTCGATAGTAGTAACACACATATTCATAATATTGAAACCAAAAGATGCAGAGTTGATAATGATAGTGCAACTTATTTGTGGCACTACCGTTTAGGTCACATCGGTGTAAAGCGCATGAAGAAACTCCATATTGATGGACTTTTGGAACCACTTGATTATGAATCACTTGGTACTTGCGAACCGTGCCTCATGGGCAAGATGACTAAAACACCGTTCTCCGGTACTATGGAGAGAGCAACAGATTTGTTGGAAATCATACATACAGATGTATGTGGTCCGATGAATATTGAGGCTCGTGGCGGATATCGTTATTTTCTCACCTTCACAGATGACTTAAGCAGATATGGGTATATCTACTTAATGAAACATAAGTCTGAATTGTTTGAAAAGTTCAAAGAATTTCAGAGTGAAGTTGAAACTCATCGTAACAAGAAAATAAAGTTTCTACGATCTGATCGTGGAGGAGAATATTTGAGTTACGAGTTTGGTGTACATTTGAAACAATGCGGAATAGTTTCGCAACTCACGCCACCCGGAACACCACAACGTAATGGTGTGTCCGAACGTCGTAATCGTACTTTACTAGATATGGTGCGATCTATGATGTCTCTTACTGATTTACCGCTATCGTTTTGGGGTTATGCTTTGGAGACGGCCGCATTCACATTAAATAGGGCACCATCAAAATCCGTTGAGACGACACCTTATGAACTATGGTTTGGCAAGAAACCAAAGTTGTCATTTCTGAAAGTTTGGGGCTGCGATGCTTATGTGAAAAAGCTTCAACCTGATAAGCTCGAACCCAAATCGGAGAAATGTGTCTTCATAGGATATCCAAAGGAGACTATTGGATACACCTTCTATCACAGATCCGAAGGCAAGACTTTTGTTGCTAAGTTCGGAAACTTTCTAGAGAAGGAGTTTCTCTCGAAAGAAGTGAGTGGGAGGAAAGTAGAACTTGACGAGGTAACTGTACCTGCTCCCTTATTGGAAAGAAGTGCATCACAGAAAACTGTTTATGTGACACCTACACCAATTAGTGAGGAAGCTAATGATAATGATCATGAAACTTCAGAACAAGATACTACTGAACCTCGTAGATCAACCAGGATAAGATCCGCACCAGAGTGGTATGGTAATCCTGTTCTGGAAGTCATGCTACTAGATCATGATGAACCTACGAACTATGAAGAAGTGATGGTGAGCCCAGATTCCGCAAGATGGCTTGAAGCCATGAAATCTGAGATGGGATCCATGTATGAGAACAAAGTATGGACTTTGGTTGACTTGCCCGATGATCGGCAAGCAATTGAGAATAAATGGATCTTCAAGAAGAAGACTGACGCCAACGGTAATATTACTGTCTACAAAGCTCGACTTGTCGCAAAAGGGTTTCGGCAAGTTCAAGGGATTGACTAAGATGAGACCTTCTCACCCGTAGCGATGCTTAAGTCTGTCCGAATCATGTTAGCAATTGCCGCATTTTATGATTATGAAATTTGGCAGATGGATGTCAAAACTGCATTCCTGAATGGATTTCTAGAAGAAGAGTTGTATATGATGCAACCAGAAGGTTTTGTCGATCCAAAGGGAGCTAACAAAGTGTGCAAGCTCCAGCGATCCATTTATGGACTGGTGCAAGCCTCTCGGAGTTGGAATAAACGCTTTGATAGTGTGATCAAAGCATTTGGTTTTATACAGACTTTTGGAGAAGCCTGTATTTACAAGAAAGTGAGTGGGAGCTCTGTAGCATTTCTGATATTATATGTGGATGACATATTACTGATTGGAAATGATATAGAATTTCTGGATAGCATAAAAGGATACTTGAATAAGAGTTTTTCAATGAAAGACCTCGGTGAAGCTACTTACATATTAGGCATAAAGATCTATAGAGATAGATCGAGACGTTTAATTGGACTTTCAGAAAGCACATACCTTGACAAGATTTTGAAGAAGTTCAAAATGGATCAAGCAAAGAAAGGGTTCTTGCCTGTGTTACAAGGTGTGAAGTTGAGTAAGACTCAATGCCCGACCACTGCAGAAGATAGAGAGAAGATGAAAGATGTTCCCTATGCTTCAGCCATAGGCTCTATCATGTATGCAATGTTTTGTACCAGACCTGATGTGTGCCTTGCTATAAGTCTAGCAGGGAGGTACCAAAGTAATCCAGGAGTGGATCACTGGACAGCGGTCAAGAACATCCTGAAGTACCTGAAAAGGACTAAGGATATGTTTCTCGTATATGGAGGTGACAAAGAGCTCATTGTAAACGGTTACGTTGATGCAAGCTTTGACACTGATCCGGACGATTCTAAATCGCAAACCGGGTACGTGTTTACATTAAACGGTGGAGCTGTCAGTTGGTGCAGTTCTAAACAAAGCGTCGTGGCGGGATCTACGTGTGAAGCGGAATACATAGCTGCTTCGGAAGCAGCAAATGAAGGAGTCTGGATGAAGGAGTTCATATCCGATCTAGGTGTCGTACCTAGTGCATCGTGTCCAATGAAAATCTTTTGTGACAATACTGGTGCAATTGCCTTGGCAAAGGAATCCAGATTTCACAAGAGAACCAAGCACATCAAGAGACGCTTCAATTCCATCTGGGATCTAGTCTAGGTGGGAGAGATAGAGATTTGCAAGATACATACGGATCTGAATGTTGCAGACCCGTTGACTAAGCCTCTTCCACGAGCAAAACATGATCAGCACCAAGGCTCCATGGGTGTTAGAATCATTACTGTGTAATCTAGATTATTGACTCTAGTGCAAGTGGGAGACTGAAGGAAATATGCCCTAGAGGCAATAATAAAGTTATTATTTATTTCCTTATATCATGATAATAGTTTATTATTCATGCTAGAATTGTATTAACCGGAAACATAATACATGTGTGAATACATAGACAAACAGATGTCACTAGTATGCCTCTACTAGACTAGCTTGTTAATCAAAGATGGTTATGTTTCCTAACCATGGACAAAGAGTTGTCATTTGATTAACAGGATCACATCATTAGTTGAATGATCTGATTGACATGACCCATTCCATTAGCTTAGCACCTGATCGTTTAGTATGTTGCTATTGCTTTCTTCATGACTTATACATGTTCCTATGACTATGAGATTATGCAACTCCCGTTTGCTAGAGGAACACTTTGTGTGCTACCAAACGTCACAACGTAAGTGGGTGATTATAAAGGAGCTCTACAGGTGTCTCCAAAGGTACATGTTGGGTTGGCGTATTTCGAGATTAGGATTTGTCACTCCGATTGTCGGAGAGGTATCTCTAGGCCCTCTCGGTAATGCACATCACTTAAGCCTTGCAAGCATTGCAACTAATGAGTTAGTTGCGGGATGATGTATTACAGAACGAGTAAAGAGACTTGCCGGTAACGAGATTGAACTAGGTATAGGATACCGACGATCAAATCTCGGGCAAGTAACATACCGATGACAAAGGGAACAACGTATGTTGTTATGCGGTCTGACCGATAAAGATCTTCGTAGAATATGTAGGAGCCAATATGGGAATCCAGGTCCCGCTATTGGTTATTGACCGGAGACGTGTCTCGGTCATGACTACATTGTTCTCGAACCCGTAGAGTCCGCACGCTTAAGGTTACGATGACAGTTATATTATGAGTTTATGCATTTTGATGTACCGAAGGTTGTTCGGAGTCCCGGATGTGATCACGGACATGACGAGGAGTCTCGAAATGGTCGAGACATAAAGATTGATATATTGGAAGCCTATGTTTGGATATCGGAAGTGTTCCGGGTGAAATCGGGATTTTACCGGAGTACCGGGAGGTTACCGGAACCCCCCGGGAGCTATATGGGCCTTAGTGGGCCTTAGTGGAAAAGAGAAGGGGCAGCCCAAGATGGGCCGCGCGCCCCTCCCCTCCCTTGGTCCGAATAGGACAAGGAGAGGGGGCCGGCCCCCCTCTCTCTTTTCCCCCCTCCGCGAATCCTATTCCAACTAGGATTGGGG